>NC_063217.1:39595458-39904925 GCF_020740725.1 Corvus hawaiiensis
ATCATCAACATTTAAAGCTTTGCCTTGGGACATGCTGTCTGTGAGTTTTTAAACACTGAGTCAATTACCTCAAAAGCCCATAGAAGTTACCACCTCTCCTTTGAAAATATTTAGGTATGTTTCACCAAGGACTCTCGTCTTACCTTTGTTCTACAAATTGAACGGATGGTGTAATATTCCAACAAGCAGTGAAGGGGTTCCAGCCCCGAGGGTTTTCTTCATAGCCAGTTTTGATGCTCTTCACTTTTCTGTGCACTTGTACTGGTGGGAGTGAGAGTGACTTTGCAGTTTTGGGAATTGCACAGAAGAGATATCAGAGACTATGCTTAGGGTTATTCTGTCCATTGACTTCAAACCCTTATGAAGTACATTAGTAAATATAATTTAGCAAAACTTTAAATAATAGCTGTCATATTTCAAAGTTATAAAGTTATTTAACTAATAAAGCTTATAAGGGTTTTTTTTCCTTACAAATATACAGAAAATGTACTATGTGAAGATAAAACAACCCTTCTAATAATCCTGTATAAACTAAGAGGTTACAGTGATGGCATCTACAGTTTGTTTTCAAAATGGAAATGATAATGAAAATATCACAGTTTAAAGTTGTAAGAATAATTAATAACTTTTGAGGATCTAGGCAAAAATAAAAGTGCAGAGAATTTTCTAATACATTTTCTTGAAAAGGAAATTGAGCAGTTATTGACAGTCAGTGAGTTTCACAAAAAAACCCCAATCAGAAATCCAGGAAGGAAGAAAATTCTCTTTTGTCTGTATCAAACTTTCATACAGTTTGAGGAAGGTCCTTTAATCTAACTTTTTTTTTTTTGAAATGTTTATTATAGAACTTTTCTTTTAAGTATTTCAGTATTATTAGAGCAGACATAATTGTTTTGATACTTTGCCAGCATTCTACATGGATAGGTAACTTTGGAAATGTTTTTAACCAAATACCTTAAATTTTGGTCAGTTGTAAGCCGAGTAGAAGCTAATGCCTCTCATGTCCACGCTTCAGTCCTTTTGCAAGACTTTCAAGTTCCTGAATGTAACAGCTTTGAAAGCAGACTGTACATTTGTGCAGACTCATACTTGTACAGACTGGGTATCTGCCTCTGCTAAGATCTCGTAGAGGCTGCATAGGGTTTACATGACATAGCCTTTCATTTCATCATTATTTGATTTCTGAATGTTTGATTGCACAGCCTCAGTATTATTCCCGTACCTTGCATCATGGAATAAAGAGATACTCGGACATGATTTCGTAATCCTTGTGATAGTTTGCTAAGGCTTTCTGAAATTTAACTTTTAGAATTGCACAGATACATGTTCAATGGACTACTGTTTCATCATATGATCTCTGTGTGTAAGTTCAGTTTGGTTTTTATGTTCTGCTTCATACCCTGGCATCTGAATGATTGTTATTTAATACATGCAGACAGACATTTCCTCAAAAGTACCATTCAAAATGTTAACAAGTCTTCATCCTAAATCTCTTCAATCTGGTGTTTGTTTAGTGATGCATAATGATATGCATCAGCATTGGCCTTTTATTGAGCTTGCAGCCCTGACATCTTTTCAGAGTGTTTCTTATGGGAATAGAGGTCTAAAAGTGGGGTCATTCACACTACTTACGTGGGTAGAACAATTATTTTGCTTCTTGGGTAATACTCAGAAAATGAGACAGGACAGGGGAGTGGCAAAAGCATATGAGGGAATCAGTGCTTTAGGTATCATTATCATTATTATTATTATTATTATTATTATTCAGTTTAATTATCAAATGAGCTATTAAAATTCTTCTTTTAAAATGGTTTCTTCTAAATGTCATATTATTTTTATAGTAGCTGATACAGAGTGAATAAATATAATTTTTTTTAAAAAAGTTTGAATAATACAATAGAAAAAAGGTTTTAGACTGAATATGTGAGGTAATCAGTTGAATATCATTGCTGCTTTGTGTGACTTTTTTATTAACCCACTCATATATATGGTAAAGTACATATGTGTCTTTTTACTCAGAACAAAGATCAAAGAGTTCTCAAAGCCTTAATAGCACTTTATCCTTGGACAAGTTTTCTTCACAGTGTATGGATATCTTTCATTACCACTGGGTTACTACTGGTGCTGTATGCACTGACTGTGATTTTGTTTTGTAAATATTTTATAGGAGAGAAAAATGGAAAACATAAGTCAGGTTTATAAAGCAATGAAGTTGAAATTTATGGAAGGCATTTAGCATTTCATAGCTAAAATTGCATAAATACTTCATATGTAATTTGGTTAATCAATAGAATTCCAACGCAGAAAAAATCATTGAACGAAATCAGAAAAGGATAAAGGATAAAGAGGGAAAAAAGTCGAAACAATGGAAAAACCTTTGCATTAACAACCAAATTAAACACAATTTTAGATCTGGAATAAATAAGGTAAAAGTTTTCCTGGAAACATGCCAAAGTAATTCTGTGAAATGGACTGCAGAAATGTCTGGTTTGAATGTCTGTTTTCAACAGTGGAAAGAACAATCTCTAGATAAAGGTAAGTGTACATATTTTTGTGGTTTCTTTGGAGAGATGGCAAGAATTACCTCTGTGAAGACTAGAGAAGAATGTACTAATAAACTTTGCCTACTGTAATGGTAGTGTTTTCATACTAAGAGTTTCGTGTGCAGGTCAGATCACTTCAAGGAAATTAGTTTGTGAAAGAGGCATATTCTGTATCTGAGGAGTTTTCTAGGCATAACAGCAGTTCATCAGCTTGGCATCAGCTGAGATTTGTAATAAGTAATTTTTCATAGTAGGTATATTGTAGATTATGTTGGGCCAGCTGAGTAACAGTAGAGGAAAATATGCTTCAACATGCTAAGGTACACAATAGACCCATATTGTGCTTTTTGAGGGTGTACTTCTTATATCAAGCTTGCACATCTCAGTACATTTCTGTTTCTACTAAATTCCTAGCAATGATGATGAACATGCATTCTTCACAGAATGAACAATAAGGTGTGAAAAGGCCCATGATTGAGGTATGCATCCACTGGGTGTGATGGCCTCTCTTCTGCCTAGTAATCTCCCTCAGCAGTGTCAGCCAGGGGCTCTGGTGCAGGATCTGGTGCAGGTGATGCATTGCTGTTTTGTGGTTGCGCAGACCCATCGGCCATTCAGTTTGAGACTGTTGAAGCTGCTCGGTTTGAGCAATTCTGATGAACCCACTGATACACTGTCTAGGAATGAAAGGGAATTATAAACTACTTGCAGGAGCCTTTGGCTTGACCTTTTCATACCAGTAATTTCCCTTTTTCTGCATACTAACTTCCTGCAGCTTTTAGTTTTGTTTCCAAGCTGGATGACTTAGCAGATAAAGTTTAGCATATCATCAGTTAGTGTAGAATAACTGGGAAAGTTGCACCTGGTCCCTAGCTACACCTAGTTACACCTGAAGCAGTGACTGAATTAAGGGTGGGCTGGCAGCAGTAATTATTCACCCCGATCAGCAGGTGCCTAAGGTTTACAGGACTGGAGGCCTGGAATGATGGGGGAGATCATAGGAAAATGCATGCTGTACTTTTGCAGAGAGAATATGCATGCATTTTCATTTTCAAGTACATCTATAACGTATGCTGATTTCTGTACACATTGGGACATCTGTGAGAATCACTGATTTTTGAGAGTTTCTTCCATTAGGGTAATGTTTCTTAAAAGCAAAATTAATGTATGTGGCGATTATTAGGGCTCTTGGTTTTTGTTTGTTTGTCCTTTTTCCCCCAAGGCAGAAGAACAAAAGATCTAAGAATAGCTATTGAAGCATGAGAAGAATCCATTCTCTCCTGAATAAATAGCATGATTTACTGGAGACAACAGGTAGTCAGAGGATTGGCAAATGCCTTAGATATTTCGGATTTGAGAATGTGACAGCCTGGATTATTCACAGATTATGTCTATATAATAATCACGTTTTTTCATTTTTCCATTTTTCCTACATGTATTTGTTGCTGCATAGTTGGAATTGTTTTTCTCAAAATCTGAAAGCAACAGCAATATTTGAAAATCCCGATAGAGACATGCTTTCATTGCAAAATCAAGAACTGTAAAGTTCAGAGATCCACTGTTTTAAATTGCCTATACTTCTGATGCCTAAAGATTTTTGCTTTTTATATATCTGTAGCTTTATGGATTTTAACATATAGCTGTATAGTTTCTAACACTTTGTCACTTTAGCATAGTAGTTGCACTTTTTCACATATTATGCTACCTTCTTGGAATTCTGTTTAGTCTTGCTTTTTAGTCTAGCAAGGACACTTTGTTTTGCACCATACATCATAGACATAATAAAATGTAGGGCTAAAAGATCAGGGTGGGGGGGGCTCCAATGGGGCAGAACCCAGGGGGAAATTACCTAACCAACTGCTCTTCTAATTGGACAATATTTATTAGATATACTAATTAATTAATCTTATAAAAACTATAGAAATACTGTATCATGTGTGCATATAGCCATATTGTGCACCGAGAGCTTTCAATTGCTTTTATATTATCATTCAGTGACATTGCTGCCTTTTACAAATGTTCTTAAATGCCTAGCACAGCAGGGTTCAGTGCATATCAGATAGTGGTGCTCAAGAAGCACTTTTCCTGTGAAGTGTGTAAGCTTTTATAGTCAATTTCTTTTCAGTGTCCTCCAGCAGTCTGTTCGTATTTAGATTAGTTTCCAGCAATCCCATTCACTTCCAAATTATGATGTCAATCATATTCTCTCTAAATTATGCTTCTTTTTCTTTTCAGAAAAGCATATACTGCTTACCAGACCAACTGTGATCTTCTTTACTCTATTGCCTAATTAAATCTTCTCCAGTCAATGAGTGGTAAAATTCCTTTCCTTGATAGTTGAAGTAATGAGGAGTTATAAGGCAACCTTATCCACCGTGCTTTTGTATCTTTTAAAACTTGTAAACTGACAAACATTATTAATAAAGATACACACATGGGATTATTATATGCCACCTAGTACTGCATTGTAATTGAGATGCAATACCCTGGTAATCAGCTATTTGGGGTAAGGTTTGAGATGATTGACCATCTAATTTTTCATTAGAGGTTCTTATTCAAGAGGGAAATTTGTCTTGTCTCTTTTACCCTACAAGGATGCAAAATTGTATGTAAATATCTTTCACATCCCCTAATGGCTTTTTGAGTTGCTCAGAAGTTCCAAAAATTGTACTCCTTTTGAATTACTTTGTGTTTTGTATGTCTACCTCCCTAAAGAATAAGGGCATTGTATCCATATTTGGTAAAAGCACAAAGCTGGTGTGCTGAAATCCTTAACTGAATGTCAGATACTTTCTGGTATATTGGTATGTGTTTTATGTTGTTGACACATCTTGTTCTTTTATCCATTCAGTTTGTGCTGCTGTTTTTTTAAACTTTTCTTAACTCTTTTTACACTGATGTCTGAATGATTTGTATGGAATTTCTCCAAATAAGCTGTTAGTTCTCTCATGCTGGGATGTACTTTGCGTGGACAGAATTCAGAGCACATTCAAACAGATCTCCAAGTTTTCTGTTGTTGTGGGAGTAGCTTGATTTCTTCTGAAGGACAAGGCCATTTCCTGTTTTGAGAAGAGAGGAAGACAGAGATCCCAGGGTTCAAAATTTCTACTCAGATACACAGCAGGCAATACTATACACTGTCAATTTTATTTAATGTATTTATGTTTATGGGTGTGCACATGAAGATGTTGGCATTACAAGAAATTAAGTTCAAAGATAATCTTGAGTCTGGGGTAAATGTCGGCGTGAGGATTATATCAAGATGTACAGAGGGATTCCCAAACCCAGGGACACACGAACAGCAGCCCCAAGCCCCATCCGGACCTGGAAGCCCTTGGCAGCCAATCAGGCACAGAGGGGGCACTGGCAGAAGCTATTTGTGAGATTTAAACCTCTCTAAACACCCTGAATGTACACACAGACCGAGTAGTAAGAGTCTGGAGAGCAGCACTGTGGAAAGGGATCTGGGGATCCTGGTCAATGGCAAGTTGAATGTGAGCTCCCTTGTGAAGAGGCAGGCACTGATCTCTTCTCTGTGTGACAGGACTTAAGGAAACAGCATGAAGCTGAGTTAGGGGAGGTCTAAGCTGGGTATCAAGAAAAGGTTCCTCACCCAGAGGGTGGCTGAGCACTGGAACAGGGTCCCCAGAGAAGTGGTCACAGCACCAAGTCTGAGTTCAAGAAGCATCTGGACAATGCTCTCGGGCACATGGTGTGATTCTTGGAGTGTCCTGCACGGGGCCAGGAGCTGGACACAAATAAATGAGCTGAAGTAGAGGTATTATAAAAATGAAATATTCCCAGCAGCTGCAATGAACTGTCATCAGCTCACATGTCACACTAACTTGTACTTCACTATCAAATGCATTGTGTACAGCGGGGAAGAGAGACTGCAGCTCTTCCTCCCTCTGCTGCTCATCAGCTGCAAGCGTAAATGTAGTTACACTGATGTTTGTATTGGTACAAAACTGCAGGGATGGAACGCTGGCGTGATCCAGGCTGAATATAATCCTATCATTTGGCTGCTTATATTTACCTTTGTATTGTTCAGTGACCCAGGTCAGAGCAAAGACCAAGAAGTTGTTGTCATGGTTTTTTCTTTGGAACAGTAGATTGAAAATACGGCTTCCCTTCAGACCTTGTTATCACCACAAGAAATACTTTTATTATATTACATAATGCTAAAAGTCAGGAAAAACTGGCCAAGCTTATTGCTACAGCTGTTGATTCCTTTGTTCTGGAAAGACATTCCCCAGCGGAGGCCGCTCACGGTGGCTGGACATGCTGCCCACAGGGACTGTGGAGGAGCTGTGTGTGCTCCCTTTCTGGCCCGCCCTCCTGGAAGTGGGGAAGGGCATGGGAAAGCCCCAGGGGCCAACCAAGTGCTGGTTCTGGAGGTGGTGGGAGTGGCCAGGGAGGCAGCGCTAAACTGAGGGATTTGGAGGTCTCTTCCAACCGGGAAGAATCCATGACTCAGGGATTGCCCTGACCCAGGTGCAGCACTTGGCACCTGGCCTTGTGGAACTTCATGAGGTTATCATCCCACTTCTCAAGCTTGTCCAGGTGCCTCTGGATGGCCCCAGCCTTCTGTACTATCCCTGCCCTGCTCAGCTTCCCATCCCCTGCAATTGCACTGACAGTGTGCTCAGTGTCCCTGGGTGTCATTGATAAATGCTCTCTGCATCCTTACTCAACCTACACAAACAGGGTTTATTAACAATGAAATAGTTCCAGTGCATATCTATTTTTTTTTTTTTCTTTCTTTAGGTTAAATGAAGGAGATGCTTACTACACACTCAAGGATTTTTAATTCCTCATTAAATCTATTTGGTATGATAAACTTGTGCTTTTTAGAATATATACTTCATTTTTAAAAGCAAGTTAAAATGGAACAATGCCTTTTTTTTTTTTAACCAGAACAAGTCAGAGTGAACTGTGTGATAATCCAAATGAGAATGTTCTACTGGCATTTAAACAGGTGGAAGGAGACTATATAGAGAAACTAAGTGTGTTACCCAAAGAACAAAAACCAACCAAAGCAAGCAGTACATAATACTCTTACCACACAGATCAGCAGTCTTTGAATTAGAAAGTTACTAGACCTGAGTTACCAAATATAATTTCAGAATAAAGCTTTAGTTAATAACCAATAATACAATAAACAACAAATCAATAATACAAAATAATGCAAAGTTTACTTTAGGAAGTTCACCTTTACAAATTGACATTTTAACAGCTCTAATGTCAACTAAACAATTGTTTTTAATAAATTTTAATTTTTTTAATAGTTACAAAACTGAGTAATTGTACTTTACCTTTCAGTTGCACTTTTTTTTCAGGCAGTGGCATACATGTTACTATAGCTCTCAGATATATATTGAACAAACATTGCAGTTCTGACAGCTAGCAAGGTTAGCCTCTCAGCAGGACAGCACTAGAAACTTTCAGCTCCTTTGGGAAGTATGTTCAGCAAGTACTTTGGCAATTATAATCAAACAAATTGTTGTAACTGTTTTCCAAGGTTTCTATTAAATCATGAAGTAGTATCTTCATGAACCACTATAAAAGCTTTTAAAGTGGCCCAGAAATTTAGTTTACAAAATCTGAAATATATAGAGGGCTTTATACCAGTACAGCAAAGTTTGATTAATATAATGTTCCAACCATATGTAGAATTGCTTCATTTTTCACCTCTTGTATCTTAAGGAGTCAGGAAGATCCAGAACTGTGTAATACAAATTACTGAGTTTAGTAAAATATGTAATTTCCTTTTTTTGGGTTTTTTTCTGGATTTTTTTTTTGTTGTTTTGTTGGTCTTTTTTCTGGGAAGGGCAAAGTTCTCAGCAGTATTTTCAAACAAACACTTCAGAGTTTAACACTGCCCTTTTGTTTACCTGTAATCTGAAAATATATACACACACATACCTAAGTTTAGATAACCTAAGAAAGGGAGGCTTTGACTACAGTCCTCATCACCACACAGAATTTTATGATGATGACCAAGATAGTGGTGTAAGTTATTCTCTATGGATAATAAGTAAAACGTGCATTAAGGACAACTCTGAACCCCATTTCTTTGAATCAGCTCTAGTCTTCATCCAAGACCACTGTCCTGCTTCCAGCCAGGACAGGGTTAATTTTTACAGTAGTCAGGAGGAGGCCTGCCTAGGACCCTGAGGTTGTTCTGTACCTCACATTATTTTCAGGGAACAGGGGAAGGGCTCCCTTCTGGGTCAGCCTAGTGCAGCCAAGGGAATGGGCGAGCGTCTCTGTTGTTGGGGATTTCTGTGTGAATCTCGCCTGCCCTGTCAAACCTTAATGCTGAGCTATAAGGCACTTGGACAACAATGCTTGAAAAGCAGTCCTAGGACTGTAGCGAACCCCCACACCCACAACTTCTACTTTCAAAAATAGCGTATAGTAGTCTATTTGCTTTATGATTCTATGATGGTGTCTTCTCACTAAGAGACAAAGCATCTGCATGAAAGTTTATCAAACTCTCCTGAAATAACAGAAATGAACAGAAGACAGGTTGAAAATATGTAAGCTACAGAAACTTCTACGGCTTCTGATTAACCCTAGCTCATTAAGAATTTTATTGTCACTGTAGAAGAAAAAAAATTCTCTGCAACTTTCTGGCAATGAATTTCACAGGTGCCTCATCTGACTCTAAAATTGTTCCATTACTCTTGCTTTTATTAGTGAGACCAACCTCCACCTGTGACACTTTCTGCCATTATCATCTCGCTCAGCCTTTGTTACCTCAGTGATTTGAATTAACATTTCTCTCCTACACATGCAGAACATGACAAGAATGTATAGAGATAACAGCAGAAGAAAATCATAGGAGAAAACTGAAATACAGTAAGATTTAAGAGACAAGCATCAAGAACTAAAAGACTAACCATAAAGAGAATTTTCACTACCTTCCTTATTGTAATGCAGACAGAAAAGTAGTATTATTGTTATAAATACTAGAAACTATTTTTTCAGCACATTTAATAAAGGAAACTGCCACAAGAAAATTGAGGCCAAGAACTGAACACAAAATTAGGTCAACATTTCCTGAAACAAGTTTCCCTAAGTATTATGTCACAGTAAGTATATTAGTAAGTATTGCAGAGATTTAAATTTAAGTAATATTTTTCTTACAGAGTTACAGAGGTAATTTGCAGATTATTGACTTTTCTGCTTGCCAGTGAAAACTTTTGAAGGAATATCAAATATTCTGCATTTTGATTTAGTACTTGCCAGTTGACGTATCTATCTAATACAGAATTTCTTTAAAATCTAGCATCAGCTTTTGCTGAAGCATGAACAGGAAACAAAATACAGCTTTATTCTGAAACAGTACTACTGTCTGTGTATTCCAATAACTAAAGCACAATTATCTCTTGGATCCAACAAAATAGCCAGCAAAGTAGAAATGATGGTCTTTTTACCCTTTGTATTGATTTTCATGGACTAAAATTTCCATGAGTTCTAAATCATTAATACATACAGTGAGAACTACTGTTTTCCTTTTGTCTTGTCGTTACACAGATTTTAGAAGAGAATTTTTGTGTTTTAAAAGCTAGATTCTCCAAAAGTTTTCACTTATACAGCAAGTTAATATCTGTCCAAGTATTCCCAAACTGTTGCCAGAAAGAGCTGAAATTTTATTGTGATGTTTCTTTTTCCTGAAGGCAGGATTTCAGAAGTGTAGCTGACACCCTTCTGCAATGTTTAACAAGAACACTGATGCAATGCTTCCATTTCAAAAGCACAAAACAAATTATTGAAATTACACTAGAACTTACACCTTCAATATACATTAAACACATCACAGAAAAAGGGAACAGCCAAGGGGAGATAGGCAAAACAATTTTCTGTAATGCCTTCAATATCCTTTCTTTTTGTTGTGGCTCTCCTCCCTCCCGGCCCATGAGGTGAATGTCTTGGCTGTTCTCTTACCATTTAAGTGCAAGTGCTGCTGTACCCAGACAACAATTTACTGCCCCCTGCCACTGAGGCTCCACCCAACCCGCTTTCTGGGACACCTCAGTTCCCCACCCCTGAAACATACCCCAGAAGGTTTGCGCTCTTGAAGATGCAGCATCTATGGCTATGCTTTGGTCTTGATCAGGACATGAAAATTTTGGTTGTTTCTTCAGTTTGTGAGTATACTATAAAAATCACTTCATTGCATTGTACTGCTCATAAGCAGTTTCATTTCCAACACAGAAATACCTCAACTGGCAAGAATCAGGGAGAAGAACAGCTGTAAAATCACAAGTATCCCCACCTTTTAAATGTATTAAGTAGTATTTATTGAATTCCAGCTTCTTTTTCTTTCCAGTCTTTCTTCACATGTGATTTTCTTCTAGTAGACATTTTGTCTTCAGCAACAGAAAAATATTCTGATGCATGGCTGGTATCAGTAGAGACAGATGTTTGACTTAGCTCTTAAGTGTCCGAAGTGCTGTCTTTTAGGATTCTTCCTGTCTCACTTACTGCAAGCACAGAACCTCCTAAAGATGGATCACTGCATGTGCCAGAACAAGCTGTATTCTGAAACTGTACAGGCTCAGGTTTATCCTCCCTTCTAGGACACACACAGTTGTTTTCAGCAATAGTTTTTTCATCTTTTTCCTTTTTTTCTTGTTGTGTTGCTGTAATGAGTTGAGTGGAAGATGCATTCTCACATTCAGCGGGAAGGACTCCTGAACATAACGGCTGATAAGGAGTGTTACCATCACCAAGCGTTTCTGCACTTCCAGCGTTTTCAGATGAGTTCACAGGCAAACATGAGCCTTCACATTTTGAATGACCCTGAAGAAAAGCAGGCTCTGCACACTCTGAAGATACAGGTTTCTCTAGATTCAGAAGTGTTTTGTCAGGAGATTTCATCTTCTCCTTATCCATTTTTTCTGTTCCGTTTCCAGAAAAAAACATGGAAGAAGTCAGCAAATCAGAGGTATTTCTGACAATGCCTCCAAATGAAAATACTGGTGAAGGCAATGGAAAGTTAGTTTTAAAAGAAAATGAAAAATTACTGGTGGGAAGGGGCGTCTTGGAGACACCATTCACCCCAGCTCCAGTGTTGGTTTCTGAAGTACTGCAAGCTACAGTTGTGCTGGATTCTGAAGTGTGAGGTTTTTGTTGCCCTACGACAGGTGGTTTCTGTGTACCATATCCTGCAGGTTCCTTTGCACAGGGTGTTTTTTCCCTCACATGAGATAATCTTTTTTTGTCAGATGGCATCTCAGTTTGGCTAAAATATGATGATAATGGTAACACCGTACATGAATTGCTGACTTCTGATCCTGCAAACCAGCTGCCTTCTGAATTGCCAAAGGGAAACAAAACGTGTGGTTTCTCACTTTCTGCTGAGTCTAAATTAGGACTGGTTGAAGCATCACAAACTACGTTTTTGGTTTCAGGACCATAATTATCCTGGTTATTGGTTTTATCCAGCTTATCACATCTCCCTAAATAAAACTGAGGGAAAGCACATTTCTTGTCTTGCTTTTTAAAGGAAAATGTACCTCTACCTTTACTAAATCTTGGTAATGAGTTGTTAGATGCATTGAAAGTAAAAGGTACACCTGAAGGTCTCTCTGCTGAAACATCTACAGATTCTGAATTTGAAACAGTAACAGCCACTGTTGCTGCTGGCTTAAAGTCTGATGAAGTGCTAGAATTTGAGTCAATTTTATTGGAAACAGTACCTGCTGATGCTTGTCTTGGCAATTTTTCTTTACCTAACAAGTCTGGAGAGGTTTCTGACAAGGCTGGAGCAGACACTTCCTGCGCACTTCCCTCATGAAATAATTTTAAGTCACCATTTGTTTCAGAAAAAATCATATTTGTGGGTGGAATGCTATGAGCACTGCTTCCAGAAAAGCTTCTTTTGTCAAAGCCATCCGCTCTTCGTAGAATTCCCATTTTTATTTTATCTGTGTTATTTGCTTTGGTAGGTGAAGACATAGAAGAAGTTCCTGAGGACTTATCCTTGGAGGTGTCAGCAGTTACAAATTTATACTTTTTATTTGCAGGGAAATTTGGAGTCTTAAACACATTGGAGAGCTTCTGAAGTTCCATATAGTATTTGTAACGTAACTCCTATAATTACAGCAAAAAAAAATTCACATTATCTAACATGGCATTTATGGATTCAGAGGCTATAAAACTCACATATGACTAAGACTGAAGAAAAGTTTTCATATATTCTAGAGCATTTATAATGTATTTTTCCATTGCTACTGGAAGGCAACAGAACACAAGTCATTACAGAAAAAAGTGCTTTAAAAACGACTGAACAAGATACACATAGAACCATGATGACAAAGCACATTTTGAAAGAGAAGACTAGAGAAAACTGTATTTGAAGTGACTATCAAACCCCAAAATAGATAAAAATACTAACTTAGATATTAAGCAACAAATTCTCAATCAAATTTTCATGAAAAATAGCCATCTGAAATTGTTAGGTGGTGGGGTTTTTGTTATATTTGTTTTGTTATTATATATAATTGCATTATTAATGGCAATAGAAAACGGGTATTTTCCAAAATAATACAGAAAAAAAATTTCTATATTTAAAAGACCTAAGCAACTTTTTAATTCAATCATCTGCCACTGGTATTCTCAGAACATGCATAATGTGATTTACTGCCAGCCATGCTTCACTAACTAACTAGAATCATTCTGTACAGAACAATATTCAGCCACCCACATGGAGCTGCTAGTAAGGAAAAAAAGAAAAAAAATTTAGTTGTATAACTACATCATTTGAAATGAAACAAAAAAGAGATTGGATTCAGTTTCATGTCAAATGATTATGTGGTCTTACAAGATGGAACTCTATTATCTTTAGAAAACAGAATACAGGCAGATGACTTCCTCTTCAAGTAGACACTAGGGAAGTTTATTTGGATTAGAAAGCTACAGATGTGACTCAAAAAGCCACACTAAATATAAAAGTAAGTATTTGAAGTCAGTAGTAAGATGAAGTTTCAGCTTTCTAAAGGGAAAAAAAAAGTTAAATTCTGACAGCTTCAATACCTAGTCAGATTTCATTCTAGAAACGGAAGGGCAACTTTCTACTAAGGAAACTGAAAAACATTTTAAAAGCTTATTTAGAAAGCTGCATCACAACAAATAGTAACTTAGCCATACTTAAACTGATGTTCAATCATACCTCATGACTCATATTTTGAAATGCTGACATTTCTGATATTGACATAAATCGAGTGGGGATCCTGCTACCGTCTGCTTCATCCTGTCCTGCTACAGGCTGAAAAATATTTCACAGCAGAAATTATATTTCATTTTGATACCAAATGAAAAAATAGTACCATGTTGTAGACCACATAGCCAATAACTTACAAGAAACGTGCCGGGCATATTCTTCTGGTCCTGCCACTGCTTTAAGGTATCTTTAAATAGAGTTGAGCTCTCATTTCCTTCATAAGGTAGCTCTATTAGAAAGAACACAAGGATATGATGTAGAATATATTAAATATGGAAAACACTGAAAGGTTCCTGTGCACCTAAACAGATTCAACTTAAGAACAAAAATACAGTGCCCTGAGACCCTAGCACTTGTTGTATTTTCTGTGATATAAAGCAAGAAGCCTGTGTAATACGTTTTCTTAAATGCTTGAAATGCCTGCCCTGACACAAAACCTAACACCTCCTCCTGTGAAGTAAAGGCGTTGAATGTGAGCATAGCCAACACTGGCATGACACTACAACAAACGCCCATCTAGTTCAGCAACACACTCCTGACAGCAGCGCTATCAGCTGGATATGAAAAGTACAATACGGCACCCAGATTCCAAAAATACAGCCTAGGAACTTCCTAGAGAAAGCACATTCATAAAACACATTTAAAATCCTTCAAGGAATTTATAATTCATTTAATTTGTTGGGGTGTTTTCTTGCATGTGGTTGCCATGCAGATTGTTTATTAGCAATTGGTTCTGCAAGTTCCAGGTTTCTAGACTTCCAAAATCTTGTCTTAATTTTAAGTCCTTCTTCCCTACCTTGAACAATGCTTGCATTAACAGGTGCTAACTCCAATGCTAAGATTTCATTAACCACAGATTTGATATCTATCGTCTTTGGCATATACACTGGTGGTTTTTCCCAGTTGGATGCTATATTCATCACATCAAGCTGAGTTTTCATTCTGGAAATGGAAAAAAAAAAAAACAACCAAAAATGAACCAATTTAACCTTTTTTCTTCATGCTTACAGGCTAGCTAAATTATACCTGTCTAATATTAAAAAAAAAGAAATCACTAGGAAGGAGCAGGAATCAGAAAAATTATGTCTTCGATAAAATGTCAAGTTCTCTTAGAGTTTTTTGTTGAGTTTTTTCTTAGAACTTGTTCACTCAAATAAGGTTTCATACTCAATGAAAACTGCAAGAAGTAGTGCTGGTAGGTCAGCAAAAAATTACCCCCTCCACTTTCTTAGTATACACTGCCTCAATATAAATTGTACTTCTTCAGAGGGCATTGCTAATGTTAGTCTGAACCACAGTGTTTTTTGAAGAACTCAATTTCCAATATTCTTTCTTAAATGCAGGTTAAAAAGTTCTAAGAAATGTATTTAAGAATCCTTAGAAGACATTACAGGGTATGTGCACTACAAACACAAACCCAAAGATACTGCAGAATCTCCACACATACTGTTACACTGAAAGATTTCTGTAAAAGCTTCAAGCATGCTTCAGTGTTCCTGAGTTTAAATAAGATATCTGAAAATATCCAATCACCAAGTATTAATCAATTTCTATATTCACTTTTTATTAGGGAGATAATTCAAAAGCTTGATTGTCTCTAATCCCAGATAGTACGTCACTCAAATTCTTGACAAATTTACTAAAATTTGGAATATTGGGCATCCAAAAATCTGAAAGTATTATAATCTGTTAATTACTCAATACTATTTTAATTTTAAATTTCTTATCTTATGATACCCAATGTAGCTATTTTTTTAGTTTTTAATCCTAAAAATCTGAAAGACCACGAGAGAACTAAAAGAACATGAAAAGAATATACCTTGTATTCAAGCCACAGGCCACCTATAAAAAAAACCAAAATTTTGTAAGATATGAGCATTTCTCCAACTATCAGGAAGTTACTGCTTTATCCAAATAGTTGACAGACCCAAGTCCCTGTCTTCATTTCACAGAACTATAGAAAATAAACCTGTTAACATTAAAAAACCAACCAATCAAGCAAAAAAAGCCCAACTCAAACAAGAGTATCTGTGACAAGATTTATCTTGTAATATATTGTGATAAATACAAAAAGAACTTCTTCAGAGCCAAATGAAGGCATTCAGATCATGGTCTATATGGTTACCTAACCAGTTTCAGAAGTCTGGATATTTGTAAACATTCAAATGAAGGACTGTTTTGTATTTCTTGGAGAGGGAAGCCTCTGCTATGTGCTCTCAATCTGCTATTATACTATTAAAAAAAGCTATCTTTCAGTTTTAAATCAGACAGATAACGGTAGTAGGAAGTGCAGTGCACTGCACTGTGGTCAAGTGAGACTTCCCAAAGAACATGTAATGAAAAGTGAAAAAACCGGACTGGATTAGAGCTGCTTCCTTATAAAAACCTGGTGATCTCACTGTACCGGATCTTTACACAACCAATGTACTGTTATGGAGGGCAGGTGGGGAGGTTAAAGAGAAAGAAAACAAACAGCAGGAAGAGTAAGTAGATGAACAGGAGGAATAGGAGGAAAAAGATGAGGAAGGTAAGAAGGAACCAAAGGTGACAGTGGAGGAAGAACAGAAGGCATAGGAGAAACAGAAGGAACAGGCACAATATGAAGCACACCAGGAGACACAGGAGGAAGAAGATGAAAACAGGATGGGGAATGAGAAGAAAAGAGGGGGAAGAGGAACAGTAAGAAAAGGAAGAAGTCGAGAATTAGTGACATACTAATCACTGGAATCACAGTATTTGTTCCAGAATTGGGAGTCGCTTTTACTTCAAGTGAAAGTTAAATTTTCCTTAACGAGTTGTTACCAGACACTTAGTCAAATTCTGTACTTTCTTAGCGTCCCATTTATCTGGAGGCACCTAAGGACCCACTGCAGAAATCAGCAACACACTGTTTCTTAGGAAAGCATACAGTAAAAATCACCGATAAGCTGCAAATAAAGCTTTTCCAAACTTTTCTAAAACTAAAAAACATTGTTACAAAAAAAGTATGAGTGTTAACTAATTTTAGTCTGTATTTTTCATTTGTTGACTTTGTTTTCCCTGATCGATTTTAATCATGACCTACAATACAGGAGGCTCTATTTGAGTTCTTTATACAACTGATATCTAAAACAAAAGGCCATCACCTCCAGGAAACACTGAGGATCACACTCATGGACAAGCTTTTCACAATCCTTCAAAAAATTCTCAATAGTCTTCTTGTGAGTTTCTTTCATTTTCTTCCAAATCTGAAATTCTTTCTCTTTTTTAACTCTTTGATTTTCAAGATCTTCTAGTAATTGCTTTTTTTTCATTTCTAGAGTTTTGAAAATTTCTCCAAATTTCAGCTCAATTATCTCGGTATCATTTTTCAGCATCATCTAGAAGCAGAAGAACACAAGAACAGATGCAAATGCAATAACAATGTCCACACAAGAGTCACTTCTCTAAGTAAGCTCAGAGCACATCTATGCCACAAGGAGCACCTGTATGCTCCAGGCTGTGGTTAAACTAACCAGAGAAGAGAAACAAAGACACACACACACACAGAATATCCAGCATCTGTAACTCACATCTGTATGAGTCGGTCGTTTTGAGATCTCATTCACCAGCTTCTCATTTATTATCCTCATTTGTTTCAGAGTGCTAAAGAAGGTTAACTGAAAGACAGTTGAAACATCTATTATGACTTCATCCATTCCTTAAAATAAACACATTTCAGTGCTTACCTAGAATCAGATCAAGACAGACAAGGAGCTACTGGACAGGGTCCAGTGGAGGGCCACAAGGATGATCAGGGGACTAGAGCATCTCTTTTATGAGGAGAGACTGCAGGACCTGGGCCTGTTTAGTCTGGAGAAGGCTGAAAGGGGATCTAATTGACGCATATAAATATCTCAAAAGTGGGTGCCAGACTTTTTTCAGTGGTGCCCAGTGACAGGACAGGGAGCAGAGGCCATAAACTAAACCACTAAAGTTTCACCTCAACATGAGCAAGAACTTCTTTACATTGAGGGTGGCAGAGCACTGGAACAGGCTGCCCAGGGAGGTCGTGGAGTCTCCCACTCTGGAGACATTCAAACCCCACCAGGACACATTCCTGTGTCATGTGCTCCAGGTGACCCTGCCTTGGCAGGGGGTTGGACTGGATGATCTCCAGAAGTTCCTTCCAACCATATCCATTCTGTGATATTCTGGACAATATAGTAAAAAAAGTTTGTGATTCAGAACGTCACTTAGTAACATTTAATGCTTTCCTGGATCAGTACACAAACTTTCTTCTGCTGTTTCTCAAAGTAATGTTCTTAGGCTCACCTACAATGCATACTGATAGAATGACTACTTTATAATTAAAACATTGTTTTCCTCAGGCTTTTTCAACCCCTCCCCTCACATCTATCTATCTATCACAAGTAAGTTTTAATGGTGTTATCCCAGTTTGGCAAAAAACTGTGGGATATTCATTTTTTCTTTTTATGCCTCACATTGCTAAAATAGAAAGCTGTTCATAATCAAGATAGTTCTGTTTGGGTTTGAACTAATATTATCACTGAGTTTTCCTCCTTTATCTCTCTACAGTATCACTACTTTACATTATGTAGTATGTCTAGTGCAAAGGCTGTTTTCCCCTGGTTTCCCAAGTGACATACAACGGGTGATGGCAAAGGCAGAAGGAAAATCAGGGTAAAAGCAACTTTTGTTTTAAAGAATCAGCACTGCTCTGTTTAAACCTTTATACTTGTACTTTTCATCACTGCCCTGCAGTTGTTTCAATTACTGCACAATAGAACTGCCACCCTGCACTCAATTTGCACAGGGCACGAAAAGCTCGTCCTACCCAAATAGTCACTATTTTGTTAAAAATCACAACTTCTACAACCAGCCAACCAACCATTATGACAGGCAGTTGCTTTCTTATGCAAACTGGAAGGCATCTTGTTTTTACGTTTATTATTACTCACCCAAACTATCTATCCCTAAATACGTAATTATCTATGACCCAAATTAGCTATGGCAGCTCAGAGAGCCTATAAACAAAACATTTGTGGGTGCGTTTTTGGAGTTGTTAGATCTTCCTGAACTTGGGAAAACAACAACAAAAAACCCAAACATCAACAGCCCTCCACCAATCAAACCAACAAAAACCGAGACACCACCCCAAAATCAACTCTCCAGGTCCTTCGGTAAACTGGGTTCAGATCTGTTGATACTGTAATACCGCCTGGTCCCCTGCGTGCGCAGACTGTTTAGATACAGTCTGACAGCAACCCGGAAAGGCACACCCCGGCAGTCCACAAACTCCTGAGTCTGCCCCAAAGCAGCACAGGCCCTCTGCCCCTCTCCTGCCCACCACGCCGCGGTTTCCCCTGTGTTTCTGAGTAACAGCAACCTGTGCCCGGTGGGACCTTAAGTGTACAGCCCGACCTCCCAGCCGACCCCTGGAGCGGAGGGGGGAGCGCCGCGCTTACTTTCTCTTCCTGGTACACCGTGTCTATGAGATTGACAGAGTGGAAGATGCCCTGATGCTCCTCGGAGACGCACTGCCCGCACCCCGCCTGCCGGCACATGCGGCAGTAGAGCTGCACCGGCCGGCTCGGGTGTTTCTGGCAGCTTCCTCCGAACGCCTGCGGGGAGACCAGGTCCGACCCCGGCTTCGGCCCCAGCGCCGCCTCCCCGGCCGTGGCGGCGCCCGCCGCGCCGGACCGGTAGAGCTTGACTATCTCCGCCAGGGTGGTGTTGACGGGCAGGGCGGCGACGCCGCCGCGGGGCAGAGGGCACAACTTCCTGCACAGCGGACACGGCACCCGGCCGCAGGACGGGCCCGGGCCCGGGCCCGGCGCCCCGCGGCCGAGACGGGCCTGCCCCGGGCTCCGCTGCAGCTGCCGCAGGCGGGCGGCCTCAGCCGAGGCCAGGCACTCTACCACGCAGCCCCGGCAGAAGTTGTGCGAGCACAGCGGCAGCGTCACCGGCTCCTCCAACAGCGACAGGCACACGGCGCACGTCAGGCTCGCCTCCATCAGCGCCGGCGAGAGAACGAGAGGCCGCCGCTCCTGCTGCTCCGGGCCCCAGTCTTCCTTCTGCTTCCACCTCCACGGCACCGAGAGGCTGCGGCCGGCCGGCCGGCCGGCCTGCCGCAGAAACCGGGAGCGCCCCGCTCCAAACACCGCTTCCAGCCGTCAACTTCCCAAGAAGTGCCGCCCGGCCGTGGGGGTGGGGCGAGGAGAAGCGCGTCAGCGATAGGCGGAGGCGCGAGATTGACATCGTCCTTGTCCAATAAAAGCATGCGACGGCATGGGGGCGGGGCAGAGCCTTTTGGGTCCTGCCTCCTGCCTGGCGCGTGAGCGCCCACGCGCCGTGGCGCCCGCGCGGTCCTAGCGCCGCCGCCGCCATTTTGTGCCGGGCTGTGTGCGGAAGTGCCGCCTCACGTACCGTGAGGGGAGCTCCGGACCGTGTTCTGTGGGAAGCAGTGGGACCTCGGCGCGTTTGCAGTCGAGAGGAGTGTCGTTGTTAATTTCTGCAAACGTGCAGAGTTAAAACGAAGTGACTCCACAGTGCCGAGGTACGGCTGTTGGGAGCTACCTCCAGCTACCGTTGCAAAATCAGAACATATTTTCCGTTTAGAATTACGTTGGTGCTGAGCAATTGGGACGGTGCTCAGCTCATTCTCCCCCTTCAAATCCTCCCCCCCCCCCCCTTTTGTTTATTTTTACTCCCAGAACCATTCCTCCCAAAGTTCTGTCTTAAGAATTTTATTATCTGCCCGAAGTGTTTGGAAATGAGTCAAACTTAAGAGAGATTCGAAAGAAATTTTAAGTTTATTATAAATCAATATATTTGTAACAGCATATCAGTATTTGCAAAGAAATCAGATAGGCTGTAATTAGTGTTATATCCAGAGGCTGAGGGAAGCGACAGGTGCACAAAAGCAACCACGTATTTGTACCTTTCTGTAGCAGTGCTTTGTTCAGTCACACGGACTGCACCTGCAGAAAGTGCCTCTCTAAAAACATGCAGAAGGTCTGTGTCCAGTTGGACACCTTGCAGCGGCGGGAGAAAAGCAGATACTTGAGTGAACATTACCACACTTCCCCTCACTTCTATTTCCGTAAGAGGCTGACAGGTGGTATACACGGACAGGCTGCCCTGAATAGACCCGGGGTACTTAAAAGCAGCGTCACGTTTTCCTTTGGGGCGGGGACTCGGGGTCGGGCTCTGCTGCCTTTCCTCGCTGCCGTGGGTGCTGCTGTGACCAGATGCTGTCTCAGATCGTTCACGGGTATTCCCGGGAGCGCCGCCTCCTTCAGCCTCTCTCAGAGGTGCAATGTTACCCAATAGCAGTCAGTTCTTGAATTTAATCACCTAGGGCATCCTGGGTATACCTCCATGCTCCGGAGGTCAGTATTCAATTAATGGTTAAAATGAGATAGGTAAAAAAGGAATTCAGAGTTTAATCCACTGGAACATTGCTTAAAGCTAAGTAGTGCTTCACCTTCCAGGTTTTCCAGCACATGGCACTGGACTGGATGGAGTACTTGATTCTAATTTTTACTTTTGTTTCAAACAGAATAGGGGAAATGCCATTGAGTATACGAGCTAAATGAAAGAGAATACAAAAGCACTCTGGTGAGTGACTGATAATAGATGGGGGCAGATGCTTAGTCTGGTAGTAACTAAAACAATAATGTTCAATAGCATAAAATATGAGATATAAGAAGTAGGAAAAAGGAGAAAAAAATCCTTAAGGGAGGAAATCTTCTTGCTAAAATAAATAAAGCAAAATATTTTTTTTCTCTCCAATGTGGAAGTAAATAAATTCTTCCAGAGCCTGTCAATAAATGTTTGGGATGTTGGGACATTAAATGATAAACAAATGCTTACATGGAGTAATTTTACCACTTGCTCCATTAATTTACATTAATCATAAAACCAGAAATATTAATTAGAACTAGGGATAAAACCTTGTTCCTGCCAACATTTTTTCCTGTCTCAAGAAAGATTTAATATTAGCAAATATGACAGTACTAATTTTTCTGTTCTATTATGTAAAATAGGAATCTTTTACAGTTAGTGCATTGCACATAGTTTCAATTTCTATTTAAAATAGGTTTGCACAGCCTTCAGAGTTCATCTTCTTAGTAATCTTCTGTATCACCAGCACAGATAGCAAGTAAAGCGCTCTCATAATGCCCTGAAGCAAAATGCTGCAAGGAAAAAAAAAAATCAACTTTTCTGTGACTATACATTTTCTGATTTTTTTCTTTTCTTGGTGTGTGACAAGGACTAGACTATTATAAGGTTTTGTAAAACACTGCACTTTTTTCATAAGGGTTCTAGGCAGAGATATTTTAAATTTCACTTTCCATGGCCTTCGGTTGCTTGGGCACCTAGAGATAATCTACCTTTGAAAGGCTGGATCTAATCTGTTTATTAATCCTCAAGTTCAATACCAAAAATTCATGAGCGGTTTTGTACAGTTGCTGCACATCTTGCAGTTGGATTATAGTGACATAGAAAAGGTAGTGTCCTAGCAAGAATCATTTTTTTGTACAATTAAACAGTTTCAAAGTTTTGTTTTAAGATACAAACCAGGAGTAGGACAGGAACAGGGTTTGTGAAGGTACTACCTAAGCACAAGGATAAAACCAGATATTTATCTCATTTTTGCACAAAAGTGATATCACCTAGCCTTACAGGTCAACATGAAATAAGATGTTATCAAATAGTGTAGAAATCATTCATGCAAACTCTTGTTCAGAGCACACTGTCGTGCCCTGCTTATATACACATCTTGCATTGGGGAGGGATAAAATCACAGAGAGTGAGTTGAGAATTCACTGCTCACTTGCTCAAATCAAACTGAGGCACTGAAAATGCGCTATTGTTTTTACACCTTGCTTTTTGGTTTGTTTTGTTTTAAACCAAATGGTTAAACAGAGGGGCACAGTCTGTGTGATACCAGTGCTGAATATATGCAAAAGTTTGTGAAAACTTACTTTAATGTCATGGAAGAGTGATTTCCCGTATCTCTCTTTGTATCGCTGTCGTATGTTCATCAAGTCAATCTCACTCCTGGCTATGAGAATCCTAATAACTGTTTTATTGTGAAACCCAAAGTCCTACAATGAAAAAAGAAGATGAGAGGAAACTTGACAGTTGAACAATATGTGTTTGCCCATCTGTGTATGCTCCTATTAATGTTTAATAGATAAAGACAAGATCTACCCGTGTAGGATATATAAGTATATAGGGTACATAAGATATATCCATAAAGGTATCCTAGACTTTAAAGGAGTCTAAGCATGTAAGGGTTTTATCCTAGAGAGGTTTCATGTACTCAAATAATAGAATTCATGTTACTGAATAACAAGGGGTCCCCATATGCGACTGATTTATCCATGCACTGAAACTTTTAAAAAAGGAAATTCTGATGAACTTCTGTCAGTATTCTTAGGAATTCAGTTTGTGGGTAGCAGTTGTGGCTCTTGTTGTGGAGTCCATTCAAACTATAATGAGGCCAGTAATCTATTTCACAACAGCTGCTGCCTCATGTGAATTAAGTGAGATTTTTAACCATAGATTTAGAATTTACATAGCATGTGTTCAGATCTGTTATATTGATGCCTTAGATCTTGACCTTTGTGTTTTTCAAATCCTGTACTGCTTAGAGTGCAACCCTGTAGTTTCTTGGGGCCTGTTGGTTTCTGCTCTCTCAGGCTGGGTAGACATAACAAAAGCCTCTCCGGGCCTGCACTCCAAGGTCACCCACACCATCCTAGGCCCAAAAAGTATAATCCAAAGAGCTTCTAAGGAGGACAAGCAGAGGGGAACTTACATCACTGAACTGAAGGTTTAATTGGAGAATTAACCCTGATATGCAAATGAACCAAACCTATAAAGGTATGAAGAACTCGTGACCTGTCGTCCATCTTGGGGTCCATCTTGGCAATAACCTCTGGCTGCCAGGGTGTACCTTTGAAGGCCTTTCAAATAAATACCTATTTTATTCTTTTACTCCTGTCCAGTCTTTGTGTCTAGGAGGCCTCTTAAGGCATCAATATTGTAACTGTTTCTAAATAAATTTTCATAATGTAATTGTGTGAAGAATGGGGACATCTAGTGGCAATAAAAATAGTAAAAATAAATTGGCACTTTCACAAAAAATAAAAGAATATGCATGAAGTCCTACAAAGAAATATGACCATTTGTCTTTATGTAACATTAATTTATTATTTAATTTTTAGCCAAAAATATCTTATTTAATCTTATTAAATCTCTAGAGACAAAAATTAATTATTAAATCTCTAGAGACAAAAACTTACATAGTAAGAAAAAGGCACATTGAGTTCTGCACAGCAGGAGGAGTTACCATCCATAGGAAAAAAGTGTTCAATTAAAAAACAGTTGACAGTTACCAGACAGATATTTTTGAAGGTATCTAAGTAGTTAACCTTTTACTTTTACTGCTGAATTCTAACTGTTGCTTAGGCACTACTGCTTTGAAATTAATGTAGGTACCAACAGTTTTAAAACATGCAATCACACCTTAAAGATTGAAGAGACTGATTTGTAAGTACTTGTTTAAGAATAATCAAACAAAGAAAAAAAAAAAGGGAAGCTTCTTTTTATGACATGTGGAGAAAAATGACTACTTACATGAATTGCATTATAAAGCCTGTAAGCAAAGTAGGAAGGCTTGTCACGAATGCAGAGAACTAGGAGAGAAGAATTGCAACAGGTAAACAGAAGATGATTATAAAATAATTTCTTTTGGCTCCTTGAAATATAAAGCTGGGTAGTGCTGTCCATGCCTCAGCTTAAAATTAAGCTACCAATATTCACTAATATAACTATATTTATAATTTTAAAAGTTTGGTAACTTGTTTTGGGTTGCTATTGCATTGGCAGGCCTATTAAATATCAGTGAATACACTCACATGTCCTATTTGTAGAAATATTTTTATCCCTATTCTATAAATGAAGGACAAATATATATAAAGCTTGAAATTTGTTTGTATACCACCAAAGTCTTGAAAACATAGCTGGTTATTTAATATGTGTAAAATCAGTTGGAAATGCAGTTAGCATTAATCACACAAAATTTATTAGCAAGTAAAGTAGATACTAGTTCTGCTCAGTCAGAAGCTATTGCTGCATGGATACATTTTTAGATTTACACAAACATGGGAAAGTGGTTAAAATATTCTAATTATCTCTGAAAATTTTATTGCACAATATAGGAGATTAAAGGGGATAAAATATCAGAGAAATAATATTGTTAATGCACAAGAGATAATATACTAGATATTTATTAAGAGATTTCTGCTAGCGAAAACAATATCTTTACATTACCTATTGCAACCAGTAATTCTTGAAAGTATCCATCGTAACATTCATTAATGGCATCTACTATATCTTGCCCAGAGATATTTTGGAACTCCTGAAAAACTTGGGGGGGAAAAAAATTCTTGTTTTATTCTAGTTCATTAATAATCAACTTGCTATTTTGTTTTTTTTTCCGTGCTTCTCCCCAGTACTATAACTATTGAGTTTATTTTTCCCCCTTATTATTCTCAGTGTTTCATTATGTTTATGTTCCCCAGGTCAGGCAACCTAAATGAGTAGCCTGAAACCTGACTTCCAGGACATTCTTCAGTCTACAGTATAAAACGAATGCATGCCGCATATCTAGCAACATCTGTTCATGAAACTTGTAAGAACATCACTAGTAAGATGGCTTCCTTGCTTGGCTTGGCTAAAACTGGCGAGATTCATGGGTTGTGGCAAGAAGCCAGGACTTGCATGACGTGCACTCTCGCTGCATCATGCAGGTATCCAGACTTGCAAATATACAGGGTGTGCTTTCACCCTCAGGGAAAGAGGAACTTTTTTTTCTGCTGACTACAAAACTTATGGAGGACTACTGTATAGGCAGAGCCCTCAAATCTCAGGGAGAGAGCAGAACATAGAGCAGGTATGTTAATCCTGTCATCATCAGCTGAATGAATTTGTTGATCCATGATAGCAAAGTAGTTCTATGCTACTGTTGGAAGTTGACATAAGAAATACAACTGGCTGCACAGTGATAAACTTGTCAGCAGACAGACTTTTTCCACTGCAGAGCAGAAACTCGAACTTGTCACCGGATACAATAGTATTCTTTTCTACAATGGAAGATTTGGATGAGCTCACATAAATTTCTTGCAATCTGTAGTTATGTCTGATTTTCTGTTTTAAATAAAAATGGCCCTTATGTTTCTGTGTTTATGTTCATTATGGGAGAGCAGATGTGAACACAGAAGTGCTCCCATCAGAAATTTCTATGAAACTTCTGGGGAAAAGCTTCAACACAGTAATGTATTTTCACATGCAAACATTTCTTGAAAACACTCCATCCAGCTCTCCCAAGGTGTTTTCCCTCCTAAGAGTTGCTTAGAGAAAATGAAAAAATAGTTAAGAAAAATCTCCCTCCTCCTGTTATGTCATGTGTAGACTCAGTTCACCTGTAGTATTTGCCTTTTTTTGGTCATGCATTCTTCTCTGGCTTATTAGGCATCCTGATGCCTGTCTGTTCTGTCTACAGCCGTCAGTAGTCATCAGGCAAAGTTCGGTTTTGCATTACTTCCAAATTCCCATTAACATCAGTGGGAGTCTGAGAGGTCCAACAGTTCACACTTAGGTTTCAGGCTAATGTCCTGCTGCACACTGACTGTCTTGGTATGCAAAGCATGACTTTCTTAGCAAGTCACATTTTTCCTTTCCACTCTATATTCAAACAGCTGAACTGCTGGATTACCCATCCACAACTGCTGGTGACTCCTGTTGCAGAGAATCATTTGCAGCATGTTTTTGTGTTCGCCTGTCTTCTGCTGACATGCTTCCCATAGAATCTAATATATCAGAAAAAGGGAAAAAACTTATAAAAAATATTATTAAAAAATTATTATAAAAATACTTTAAGTACGTCCTAAATCACTTTTCACCTTTTTTTTTTTTTTTTAAATGTTTGAGAATGTCACATCTGAGCATATTTACCATTGCATCCTGAGCAGCTGTAGAAGGGTCAGCATATCCTTCCATCCTTGTTCCCTGAGGGAAAAAAGAGATACATTTACTTCAAAAGTTAAATTGTAAACCACTGTAGGAATATAAAGTTCTCTGTATATGAAGCTATGTTGAATTTCTTGAGATAACATATATAGGCTTTTAGGTTGGATCAGTATGTTGCATGGTTGAATTTGCAAATGTAGAAAATATCTTCAAGTTGTCACATTATTTTATGTCTTAATTTTCTTTAATAAGAGGAACTCTGGAATGGTAAGCAGTCTTGTGAGAGGAAAAAGTGGGGAAAGTGGATAAACCTGTCCAATTTTAGTCCTATTTTAAATGAGCTTTTACCTGACCATCACAATCCCACTACCATTTTCAGAATTATGGATGTTATATTGTTTACTCTAATATGTAACTCCGAGGGGAAAACAAGGATAGGAGTTACATTTGCCATTCACTGATTAGTTATCAATATGCGTATTACCAGAAGAATCTTTTCTCAATGTTTTTTTCTTCCTGCACAAACCATAGGAGCAAGCTCACCAAATAATGGAGATTTTGCTTGCTCATAATCATTGTCTAAAATGAAGATCCAAGACTAGGAAATTGTTTGACAACTTTGATACACAAACCACAAAAGAATAATTCTAATTTTCCCATACATTTAATAGCTTTTCAGTTACACAAAACAAGCTAACTTCTTTAGTAAACACACTATGATCTGAATTACATAGTCAGAAAAAGAGACGAGCACACTACTTTTGGAATTGCTTTTTTAACCGTAGTCATCTTGTAAAGATACAAATCAGCCTTAGTCGCAGAACTCTTAAGAATCTGAAGCTCATGTAATTACTGCCTTAATAAAAGTGTTTGAAGCAATTAAGTTTAAAATTTACAGTCGTGTTACCTTATATGTGGAGAATTAAAATTAGATATTGGCTGTCAGCTTGTAAAATTACTTATTTGTAGTTCTTTTTTGTTAAAAATGATAGTTTACATTTTAATTAAATGGTGAGAATTTCACGCAGTGAAATTTCTAGTAGTAAGATAAATTATTTGAAGTGAATTATGATGGAATGACTGCATAAAATTACATACACAAGAAAATAAGGGAATAAAGACAGGGAAGTGAACAATAAAATAACTTTAGTAGTACTCTACATGAATCAAATGCCCAATTTCTCCAGTAACATATGTATAATTATGTTTTAAATTGTAGAAAATTATCTTATTTCAATTAATACCCAAAAAAAGAGAATTAGAATAAAATCTGTTTGTCTCAGACTAGAATATTAACTAGCCTGATTTTGAAACTCATTACTCTGTTAATTTCTTTAGGAAGGACCATACCCTATAACCTCTTAGCTGCCTCACGCTGAACATGAAAACCATAAATACAATACTATAGCAATTGAATAGTTTGCTCTGCATATGTGGAGCATGTTTACTTCTCTCAGTAGTCTGATGTGTGTCATCAATCCCAAGATTTAATAGAAATCAAAGCAAAGGGTTTCTGCAAAAAATCATTAAAAGATGCATTGGAAATCTTGCATGGTTATAGATCTAGAAAGGGTATGTTTTAATGAAATATCACTGAGTTTTAATATAAGATCATATCCAAGCATGAGTGATTCGACTAACAATCTTCAGAAGTATACAGTATAACTGAGTAAAGTTGAGATTTCCTGCAGCTCTTCCTTATCTTGAGAGAAATAGCAGATTTTGTTGGCTAAGAAATTGCTTATTTTAGGCCTCTTTATCAATATCTGGGGTATAAGAAAATAAGGACTAGTAATGTATAATCTGAGATTATTTTAAATTTGGTTCATTTGACAGGTAAAGTATGTCCCATGGCTTTAATAATTATGAGAGGTGATGTTGCTTAACCTCTAGCTCTTCATTTTTAAGCCAGAAAGAATTTTCATTATTAGGGAAAAAACATCCAGCATTAGAAAAAAATATTTCCTGTTTATAGCTTCTACTTTTGAAACATCTGTCTTTTTCACCTCAGTGAAACCTCCTATTATTTTAAATTTGTGTTAGAAGTTTTTCCCCAGACATGCATGTATATAAAAATACAGATGCATCTTATGTATGCTGTTATCCCCTGGTGGCCTTTTTGTCATTATTTGTTACTCTGGTTTACAAAAGATTTTAAAGATAATGAGCACAGTGGCTACAATGAGAATGGGAGCTTATGATCTGAAGAGGATGACAACTTTGTTGTATAAATTACAGACTGGTGAAACTGCAAAAGTTGGTGTGTAAAAGTGACACTTCTTTGCCTCTGTGCGAGCATTTTGTGATTTAGCCAATACAGTAGCACTAAGAGCATTGTATTTTAAGCAGTGAACTCTTTAGTTCTGTATTTCTTAGTCAAATGTGAATATATCTCTACTTTCACATAATGTTTGACTGGTTTATGGTATATTCTGATAACAGAGAAAACACATGCTTTTAAAAATGACAATCACATTTGTACATGCAAGTAGGCTCCTTTTGAGATGAGACATATGGAGCAAAGGGGCAGCAGTTGAATACCAAGGGGGCTTTATAAAATAATCTGTTTACCTTTGTCTCCATCTGATAGCCAAAATCTAAGTCAGAGTAGATGAAGAAATTCCGTTTCTCTTCCTCATCAGCTTCCCTCCTGTCTCTTGTTCAAAAGTGCAGCCCTATTGAACTAGCTTTAATCACAGTCACCTTAAAATGTAAAGCTTATCAAATACTATCAAAAGTCATTATGAATCTTTTAGAAATATAAGTCACAATTCTTGTTTTTACAGTACCTGAGCAAGGTTCATGAGTGTATCTCTGAAGTGACCTGATGTCTCAGAATCAATATCTTGTTGAAGATCAGTATTATATTCTAGGTTAAGCCAAAAACATATAATCTAAATCACAAATGAACATGCTCCGAATAGTACAAGTGAAGATTATCAGATAAAGGATAAATAGGCTTCAAATACTTGTCCATTTTCTATTGTGTCTATTCCACTGTAACCTGGGCAGCTTCTACAAGAACCTGGCTGTGGGGCTGGCACGTCTGTCTGGCCCTGCTGGGGGCCCTCAGCCACTGTACCCCCTCACCTGCTCACCCACCACATTGCATCAGCCTTTTGTACACAGTTAATGGGAGGGGATGTGGAAGGGAACCAGTCAGTACTGAGGGGTTGTTTTTGTAGTTCTGGTCCTTCATGTGTGCTAATACCTCCACAACACACATAGTACAACTGCTACTGTACACTTGTTAAAAAACCTTACGCATTAGGTAGGCTTCTTTCATCTGGAAGATCTCCATATTTGATCTTGAGGCTAATATGTCAATTAGACATTTTTCTTCTATGTCTACTCCCTGTATGGAAAGAAGTAAATATGAAAAGATGTTGTGTAGTAGAAACCTCAATTTTTAGAAGAAAGCAATGCTGTCCTTATCAGAAATAACAAAATAATAGCAGTCTCTGAAGAGTGTACGTTTGCATAATCTACCTGTTTAAATTACTTTTGTAGTAAAACCCTGTACTTAATATATATTTCTACTTAATCTGAATTTCAGCATGTACATTACCAAGTGGGAAATGAAGCAAGACTAGTGTTGACAGAAACATAATGGGAATAATTTTAGAGCTTAAGTAAGAATTATGGTTAGCTGAAAGAAATCAGATGCAAAAATTCAGCATACATCCCTAGCAAGTATTCAGGAAATCTGAAGTAGACATGAGCACAGCTATTATGTTGGTCTTCTATCTTCTTCCTTTTATTTAAAAATTTATTTAGGAACTCTACAGTCTGTAATGTCTAGCATAGAACTTGGTATTAAAGGAAAGCACCGTGGCCATTCATGCAGTTCTGCAAATCACTGTATTTTCCCACAGGGTTTGAATTAATTTTATAAACTTTAGTTGACATAAGATGTGGTCCATATGCTGCTTTTGATATGCACATGGATAGTGTTAATGAGTATTCTGCGTTTGGGATAATGGGAGAACATTAGCGCTCATAGATACGCATGGCCTGTTTTTTTTTACCTTGGCCATAAGAATCCAGATCAAGATGGACTACTGTAAGAAAGTCCAAGTTTGATCCATATTTAGGAAAAAATAAACTTTGGCAATATTATCAGTAATGTTAATGAAAGACATGATTCCTTTGTTAGCAATGGTATTTCACAATCCTTCTAATGCCAACTATAATAAAGACATACCAGTAGTTCTAAAGAGTGCATTGATTTAAATGTCTGAAGAACAAGAAAAAGCAGTTAACTTTTTTTTGGGGGGGGGGGGGGGGGGGGAGGGGACGGGATTCTCAAAATTGGTGAGATAGATCATCTTGCCCAAAGTCTTGTAATCTGTGTCTTACTTGTGACAGCAGACAGTAGCAAATATTCATAGAAGGAAAACAGTGTTGAACTCTGATATGCCTTCCTGTCTTTTAGGAGTTGGCAATTTAGGAATTTCCTGAAAAGGATTAGTATTTTCAATAGCCAACAGTCCGCCTGTTTTCAAAGAATTTATTGAAGTCCTTTATGAACTGATTTGTGGTTTTGGTCTCCACAGTGCCCTGTAGGAATGAATTTCACCATTTAATGACCTGATATTTGAAAAAATGTTTTTGTTTGTTTCAAAACTTCAGTTGTATGAGGATTGAAGTCTCAGATCCTGGGAAGAAAAGGAAATATTTTCTTCAAAATGGGAAATCAGTTCTGTTTCAGTGGAGTTATCATTGCTTTGTCACAGAGCAATTTGTAAGTGTTTATGCAAAGACATGTTCTGCTAAAGAAGTATTGGTCTTTTGGGAGGTGGAGCCTTAGTGCATGGCACTGGCTGTGGAAATAAATTTGGTTTGTAACATACATAAATGCCTGCAAAAACGGCACCTTACATTTCCCTGTATACATATTTCTTCATTTACTGAGATTACCATGGGTGTTATATGGCTTGTATTTGTTACATGTCAAGGATATTATTTATGCTGGTTTTAGCATACCAATGAATAAACTTGAAATAGCACTGTATTTCTGATGACTAGTGGACTATGCGATAGTACACTACTCCAGTGTACTAACTTTCAGTAGTTTATCAACCAATCAAATGTAAAAAAATTATTTAATGTACGTTTAGTATTCTAATTAATGACTGCAACTCTAAGCAGTTCTGAATATGAAGATTACCTTCAAGGCATGCCAAAGCTCGTGGGCATCATAGGAGGCAGGTGGATACATCAAGCCAACCATAACTTCTTTGAAGTGATGAGAGAGATTCTCTTTTAGGTCTGTTATTAGATCCTTGAAAAGAAAAAGAAAATGCACAGACAGGATTATCTCAATAATCACACTCTATTAAGACATCTTAAAAAATTATTGGTGCTTTTCTCTTCAAATGATTAAGGATAAACTGTTAAAGATGAATTCCAGCTAAGATTAAGTAAAAAATTATTCTTTTAAATAGTACATTCTTGTTATACTGGTATGGGCAAGATGAGTATAGATGCACAAGCCAGTAGACCACAATGGATTGTTGGTTTTCAGTTCATTAGAACAGAGAAGAAAATGCAGATGTTTAAGTGTAACTATTACTTAAAGTCTTGGAAAACTGAATATCACAGCAGAGTGTCTGTAGCTTCCCTTAACATATTCCCTGTGCGAATCCAAGAGAGGTAAGTGCCTTTGGAAGATGAATCTCATAAAACAAAAGTGATTTCTTGTGCTTTTTTCAGTGTTACCATCTGAATAATTTTAAAAAATCATCTGTATTGCTCCTAGTACATAAATTATTGTCTTTGGATTGCTGGAAGGTTATGTGCTTCAATTCAGGTATATTTTACATTCAAACTGAATTCACTACTTTTGATAGATGCTGGATTAATAATAAGGAACCCGTCTTTCCCCCCCTCTCATGTTTCTCAGTTCTTTCTTGCGAGGTAGCTGAGTAATGGAACAGAGTTTCCTCCCCATTCTCCCCATTCCTGTTAGCATCCTTCAAAATACTGCAAATGCCAAAAGCTTGTTAGCTTACTGTTGATGTTTCTTGTTTCTGATTGAGGACACTTGTGCAGTTTTTTTTTTCTTCAGTGTTTTCTGTGCAGCACTAGACACCTGTCAGATATGTTCTGGTCTGTGTCTGAATTGAAAAGCATGCCAGAAACTGTTCCCATGATATACACTATTATGTTTCCAGAGCTGTATTTTTTCAGGCCTGTACTTTTATTTTGATACATTTCTGAATATAATTTATTTAATAGCTACAATAGCAGTGAAGGATGACATATGCACAGTAAAAATTAAATTTATGACAAAGAAACATACACAGTCTCCAGTGAATGCATTTTAGATTCATTTGACAACCACTAAATCACACAGGGAGTAGAAATTAATTCATTAAGACGTTTTACTTCTGATAACATGCCTGTGGGAAAATGGATTAATAATACAAATGGATGCTACTTAAAAATTACTCCTGCAATCAGAACTAAGGGAAGTGAAGTACTGAAAATAAGAAAAGACAACTCTAAGTTGTCATTATTTAAATTTCCTAATCATCTTTGCTGTAAGAAATCCTTGAAGGCTAATTGTAAGAAGGAATCTTAAAACTTCTCTGTATGTCTGAATCAAGCAGCTAGTTCAGGGGTTTTTTATTCTTTTTTTTTATATTTCTCTCCTAATGTGTCCCAGTTTACATTTGTCTAATGAATGGGCATAGTGGCTACCATATTGAGCAGACTGAAATGAAATAAAGAGGGCAGAGGATTGGACCAACAGGTTTACCATAAATTGAACTGAGAAGGTTAAAACTGCTGTTGCCTTGCCATGTCTCTTCTCTGTCCTGACGTGTTTACCACTCATAAACTGGGACTACCAAATGGTGCATTTGCTCAATGCAATATAACCAGTAGGACAAATTACAGCCAGGGAAATGCTATGTGTGCTAAATTATCTTCCAAAGCGCAAACTGGAGCAACTCAAGGTAAGATGTATCATGTTCTTGCTGGGGTTTTTTTTTCAAACTGTCGAGAGTATCATGATGTATCTTGCATTGTAAAGTGTACCTGGTGCTTAATGAATTCATTTGAATTAAAATTGTGGGTATATTGTAGTATGTTCCATGAATTTTAGAATACTCTGTAGCCAATTGCTGGAATATGAAAAGTTTGTTTGCCTTTCCCGTCTATTATTATTCATAGACTTAGAGACTGAGATTCTTAAAAAGGACATCTGAGGTTTTATTTGGCTTTTTTCTTTCTTCTAGATCTTTCGGTCTGTGTCCACTGGCTTAATACCACTTCAGGTTTAGTCATATGGCTGAAAGAGGTATGAATTTAAAGGTGATATGTTTTCATGGGGATTTATTGATTTGTTTATATTTTTATTTTTCATTTGAAAAGGAAAACCAATTAGATCAGTGGCAAGCAAGTCAATAATTGTTCTCCATGAACATGAAATACCTGCATTCCTGAAGGACATTTGCCAATTCTTTATTGCAATACTATGTTATCTCTATATCATCTTCATATATCAGAGAGCAGAAATTAAAAACATGATACGAATCTTTTAAATATTTTCCCTTGTTAAAGTGATACAGTTCATACACTCTAGGGAAAAGATTAAAACAAACCAGCCAGCTGCTATGGATGGAGTAGAGAAGGACTGTCCAGTGATGAAGGAGATAAATGAACACTTGGAAAGAATGGGCTTGGGTGCTTCACATCACAGGCACCTTTGGGTAGCTTGACATACTTTAGTTTTCCATAAGTAGAATTAAAACTCAATGAGAAATATTGCATGGATAAACACTGAACTTGTATGGTTTGCATGTGTGATGGTAACCTAATAAATACCTCATAACAGAAAAAACAATTTTAATAATTTATGTGCACTGATTACCTTCATTGTCACAGTCTTTGGAAGGTGGATAGCTGTGATTCAGTTATTGTTCTTTTATGGTCTCTATAAAACATACTTGTCCATTCAAGGCTACATCTAAAATATCACAATTATTGTGTGTTTGATTTTTTCTAACAGTCCAAATAAAGTCATTGATCTCCTGGAGATGAGTAGCAACACAGGATCAACCCACTACACAGTTTAAACCCAGCTCTTTTTCCTCCAGTTCTAGGAGGAGGATATCTATCTCTGTGTATGTTTAAGAACCCGTATAACAAAATTTACATTGTTATATACAGTAAATATGGATAAAATACATTTTTTAAAAAAGTAACTTTTTATGTCAAAATTTTTTAAACACCTTTCAAAGATTCATAACTTTAACATTAAGCAGCTCAGATGAGTATTGCCCTTAGTGTATAGATGGAATTATATGGAACAAGGTGTGAAAATGTCAGTGCTTGGGATGTGAAAATTAATCATTATGTAAGTAAGATAAAAAGCCTGTAACTCTCTGTATGGTGTTTTTCTTTGGTTACAATACTATTTTATTATTTATTCAAAACTTGAAAAATGTATTTCATAACCTCCCAAAAGCACATAAAGGAAGAAATAAGTCTGTTCAGAAATTTTAGGTTGGTCAATAGAGTAGAATGGACTGTAGAAGAAGGAACTTTCCCTGTCCTTTTCTAACTCTGTGTGTGGCAGACATACTTCTGTAGAAATGACAATCTGATACCGTCAGAGGTATCAATAGCCAATGAGCAAAGTTGTGTGTCAACGTGTTGTGCCAGCCAGCTGTCTGACAGGCTTGTGGTTCCAGTGACTGACCTGAGAGAAGGGCTGACAGCTGCACAGGAGGCAGGAGAGAAAGAAAGAATGAAAGTACAAAGTGCTTCTGTCGTACCCTGCTGTACATGTCTCTGTATGCCTCAGCAATCATGAGCCGCTGTGAGTTGCAACGCTGAGTTAGGATATCAATCAACACATCTTTTTCACAACCTGAAAAGGAAACAACACAGACTCTCAATTAACAACCTGGTGTTATTTACTTATATTTGTGATCGTTCGTGTTTTGTTTAAAAGCATTATACTAATTTCTTGAAAAAACTGATCAAGCGAATAATATCCCACTAGTATTTACCAACATCAGTTATATTTACCGTGCTTGTGTATCTTGCACTTGCTGGTGTAATACCATCAAAAAGTGAAGCAGTCTGTTATTATCAGTTGCATCATCACCTCTCAGAAGCTCAATGGATTTGAAAGCATCAGTAAAAGAGATATGGGCTTTCATACAGTCAGATCTAGGCCCAGTAGCAGGATTTGTGGCAGAGCCTTGGAAGTCATACTTGTGTGTTCTGTTAATATTGATTAAATTGTCATTTGAGAATTAGGGATCTCTTTTATGGGGACGAAAAATTGCTGTTAGACCATTTGTTGAAAAACTCAAAGTTATAATTTCAGAGGAACAGTATAAAGTAAGTTATGAAGTTTTAAAAAATAGTATTTTTCCCCATTTCCAAGGGCATTTTATTGAAGGTTACCTATGGTGGTGTGCTTGATAGCTAGAGCATACTAGTAAACTCCTATAATGAATCAGTACTATTGTTTATGAAAAATAATATTATTAGCACATTCAGAAAATTATTTAATAATTTTAAAATTGCTTTTGCATCCTAAGGGTTGGGATACTGTACATAATGGTTTCTTTTTACTTTTCAGAAAATAGTTATAACTAGGAATCTTTACAGCTTATATCATTTCTATAGTAAAAACTGAGAAGGATCCAGATCTAGGAGATATTATAAAACATAAACATAAATCTTTATTCACTTGTGTAGTACTACTGGTATCAGTGGGACAACATTTGTGACTGAACATGCTCATAAGAATTAATGCCATGTGCAGGACTGAGAGTCAGAGTGTCAGTGCCTGTAAAGGATATGGTGACTTTATCTCCTCTGAAGCTGAACCGTTTATTTTGTCAATTGTCCTTTAAATCACAACTTTGTTCCATGTACTTTGATAGGAAGATTAAAATTAAGGTTAATTTGCTTGTACTTAGAGTATTAAATGAAGAATATAATCTCTATATTTTCATGTTAGCAACATTACCTTAAAAGTACGGTTTGAAGCGCAGGAAGATATTTAAAGCTTTTCATCTGTAGCCAATTTAATCATAAAGATACTTCAGATCCCCCTTGATGAATAATGCTTATTGTGGTTCATTCGACATTAAGTCTGAGTCCTCACATTTTCATTAAAGAAACTGAAACCAGAATGAGTGATTTGGTGCTGTACAATCTTGTGAAAAACCCAAGGGGTATGAAAGCTCTGATACAGAAAACAGTTTTAAAGTGAGGAAAACATTTAAGATAGTAAAAAAATCGATCAGTATTTTGACCCTCAGCAATACCAACAAGGTTAAACAGGAAAATACAAAAATCTGAACAGAGAAAAATGTTTTTGTGAACAAAAGGTTTTTGGAACAAACACTGAAAGCAAAAATTGCAAAGATAATGAATTCTTTAAACTTTCTACTCCATTTATTTTTATTACTTATGACTGATTAAGAGACTTAGCAGACCTTGGTAGCAGTTATTTGTTGAAGTGACAACTAAAATATTTTCATTTCTTGGCCCTCACTCTAGTGATGTAACACAGAATTCTGTTTTCTTTTTCTTGTTTTCTCAATGAAGTGTTCATTACTGTAAGTGTTGGTATGGATTTTAGATTAATCTTGATCAATTCATAGTTCCTGTAAATGCAAATGTTTTATTTGGACATCATCAGTGTGACTTACTGTGATTCCTTGAAGAATCTGCAGACAGGTGGTGACACTTAATTTTATGAGTTTTTATTTTGCCTAATGCTTGTTGTTTTATGGGGGCTTTCTGAGAAAGAGGAAATTGGTGTTAGAATTGGTCAAGATACTCACTAATTCCCTGTAGGGCTCCTCCTAGCAACTGGGCATCCATTATAGGGTTAAAATTTGGAGCAGGAAGAATCGTTCCTTGTGTCTACAAAAGGAAAAAGCAGACTTTAATTGATATGTTTAATATTTTTTACATGGTATACGTAGTTCTGTTGAAAACCAACAATCATAACTTTAAATTTTCTTTGCTTCATGGGGAGCAGGATGTAAAGTTTTTAATTATGAAACAGAACTTAAACTTGCAGTTAACCCTGGAATGTTAGAGAAAGTTGCCCCTAGCATGAGTTAGGCCTGAATAGGAAAACAAATGATGAGGGTTTACATTAAAATGTAAATTTTAATTTTAATGTCTATCCCTTTGCTAAACTTTTTAAAAAATATTATTTTATATTTCAAAGTTAATCTATGGAATCCCTGACAGTCTTCAGTATTTATTCTTCATGGTATTTTTAATTTGAAAGGACTAGTGAGAAAATGATGAGTGAGATCTGTAGGTTGGGTACCAATCTAGTGATTTATTAAAGCGATGGTGTTACTGCTAAGTGTGAGATAGTTTTGATATATGCGATGTAGAAGGCAGCACCATTTTCTGCTTGCTTTGAAACTGATTAAATTACTGTCAGCTCACTCTCAGTGATACTTTATTTCATGTATTTTTTCTTATTAAGAAATCTGTGAATAATAAACAGAATTAATTTTAATAGAATCACAGACCAATAGAAACAGAAGAAAACAACTGAGGTTGACAGACACTTAGCTCTGTCTCCTGGTTAACCTCTTTAGTTCATCTGAGAATTTTATCTGCTTTACCTGATGTACCAACTGTGAAGGTTCTCTTTTATGATGATTCCTGGACTTGGTCAGAACATCTGATTAAAATGACACTGTTAACTTTATATTTACATTTCAAAGAAAAGTGGGATATATTTTATAAATATGAATGGGGTATTTTTACAAATACTTCCTAGAATCAGGACTTACATGGATTACACTAATTAATTTGTTTGCTTGCTTGCTTGCTCTACATACACTTGGAAGTCTTTTGTACATTGTGCCTTCAGTAGTAATGACATACACTTAAGTTTTGTGCATAGCCACTAATCACACTTGTCTGGCTTGAAATCTAAGTAGAGGAATTAAAAAACACCAAACAAGAATTGTGTATTTTAGATGAGAAGGAAAACACCATTTCTTGATACATTTGATCACTACTTTAGACCCACCAAGCAAAAGTAGGAACGAATTGTCTGTGGCTAAGTGAGAAAAAGTACATAGCCAGAAATTTCAGATTTTTGGAGGAGTTACTTTAAAAAGTACTAATAGGGCAGCATGCCTGTACACAAAAAGTACTTATCAATAGACAGATGTCTTTCTGCAGTTTGTTCATCATTTAAATACAAGGTCCAACTTTTACAACTGAACATGAAGTATGTTTTTACTCATAAACCAATTGGGAAAATGCTGAGAGAAAAAATGATTTGGAAATAGGGAGATAAATGTTGGCCACAGAGGACACAGTGACACTTAAGCCAATTTTTTTGGATTGATATATGTTCCTGTATCTGAAATAAATTGCATACTCATCCTTAAGATATGCTCCATCCCATCTTCCTTTGTCAGTGTGAGAATTGTCTGTGTACCCTGGGCCTCGCTTGGCACTTAATATAAATGTAGGATAGGGATCCACAGATATTAGCTTCAGAAATTGAGTTCATAATAGCCCTCACTGGTCAGAAGGGTGGCGGTGAGAAGAGAAAATGTAGGAAGTGTGCACTTATTTGGATCTAATTTTAAATACAGGTGATGACTCTTCATCTCTGCATCAGCTTTGTACAGGCTCAGTTCCTGTAAAGATTGGTTATCCCAAAGTGTTTCCTTTCACACATCCAGGTTTGTGTTGTCACAAAATTAACAGCTAAATCACTGATCTTTTCAGTGTTTATGATATTTGCACTAAAATCAGACATAAGTAGTTAACTCAGCAAATGCTTTAAGAATGGATTCCTGCATAGTCCTTGGAGTGAAACATTAGCAAAAGTGGTTTTCAAAGCATGTATCACCTCTCAGTCTGAATGGAGGTAAGTATTAATAATTTCTGAATATATATCTTTATTCATGAAACAGTCAAATAAGAAAAGGACTTTGCATGAATGCATAATTGCAAAAATATAATGGAGGAACTGGTCATAGAAAAGACAGTTTTGAATATACAGATTTGCAGACTTGTAAGTTTTTTACCAAAAAAGGCAACACACCATTTGTGATGTATCTTTCGGGCAAACTAATGGATTTTTGAGTGTGCTGTATTCTCCCTCGGTTCAGCAGAGCTGCTGAACACCTCTTTGATAAAGTATTTGCTCTCTTATTATTTGAGGTGTACCATCAGTAGATTAAACCTTACCCAGTGAATGCCTATCTCTTATCCAGAATATAAAACATGATGCTTTTAAGTAGAGCCAGATTAAATATGAAGGTTCTGGTAAAAATTTTTAGAAGATACAGTACAATATAACTTATTTTTGAATTAAAGTGAATAAAATAAATTTTATTACAATTTTCTTCTAGCGTACACATTGTAGGTGGCTTAGTTTTCCATCTCACAGAAAGCATTTTTTAAAAGGATTTTCAGTGTACCTTGTGTTTGGATTTTCAGAGGGGTTTCTCCAAAAATTCGGCATTCTGCCGATGTACCAGTTCTCTGAACTTAGACCTAGGATTTACAGCATACATGCTATCAGGGTCCCCAGAAGGAATTTTTGCCTAATTAGTGGTGTCTTACTGCTGGCATAGCTCACAGAGTTTTTTCAATGTTGTGTACCTTGAAGAAGGCACTTTGCTACTTTGCACAGTGTTTACACAGGCTGCCTTTAGGAAGATTTATCCCATCACAACCTCTGTCAGTTTTTTCTTCAATCTCTTTCAGAGTGTCTGTCTTTGACTAGTCCGCAGAAGCATCCTTTCTTTATACACTTAATTTCAAAATGTTAAGGTGTTTATTACTTGTTAAAGTTATTCCACTTGCTTTCACTGAATTTTTGAAATATGGCCTCTGGCAGGCCTGGGCCAAATATTTAGAGCAGAACTCTGGTAATTTGGGGTCTGAATTCAATGTGCTTGCATAGCAATTGCCTACCGCTTGCTGCGAATTGTAGCCTTTTTTTTTTTTTTTTTTTGAGAGTGCTATGCAATATTTGCCATGGAAGGCAAACCCAAGGAAATTTACTGTAGACAGTTCAGTGGGGACAGGGATTGATTCTAGGATGAACACTTCTGTCTGTGCCCTTCTGAAGTATGTGCTGTGCAGACAATCCACAGAGCTATCACTGATGATAGTCCCTAGTGCTGTGATGGCAGGTGGCACTGGTATCAAGCCCCTCAAGATCTGAGCACATCAAGACTTGAACCAAACTAGCAAATTTATTTTTTGAGTTGTTAATCAATAGCTAGAGCTGGACAGCTCTCAAAATGCATTGTTAATCTTGCATGCTTGGGTAATCTTTTTGTTTTAAGGAAAAGGGAAGATAATCCCAAGATGAATAGGGTATCAGGACAAGAGACACCAGGAGTGAAGTCAGCAGAACTGAGCAGTAACTGGAGGAAAGGCAATTCGTGGGAGTTCACGACCACCAACTCATTGACTACCTACCCAACACAGGCCCCAGACTCAAATGGAGGTAAGAACTGTACTCGTGGACTAATTACCATGAGAAGCAAGAGTGATAGCTAGCAAGTAGGGGGTTAACTACTAATTAACAAAAAAGTTATGTAATTTGTAACCAGTGCCTTTGTTTGTTGAAATGTATTAACACTGTAAAGTTCTAAAGATCAGGCAGCTGGTCTTTTGTGGATTACCACATAGCTCATTACCTTGTGCATATAGAATTAAAAAATATAAATACTTCACCTTGGTGTGTGAATTGGTGTTTGCACACCAGGTAGTGAGCCTGCATTTTGGACAGCAGCACTTCTGTCCTGTGGTGACAAGATGCTACACAGCATGTGAGAAGGAAAACCTTGCTTCTAAAGTAATACAGAAATTCAAGAGGTTTATTTTTCTGATCAAATGACCACTCTAGTGCTCTTTGGTGTAGTTGTCTGGGGAGAAGAAAAGGTGGTATAGTTTTCAGTTCTTGAGCAAGATTTACAATAATCTGTACTGAGACATGGACTTGAACGTTGGGGCAGGCATTTTGTTTTGCAAAGATTTGTTACAGTCTTGTGGTACTTTAGAAGCATCTGTGGTTACAATGTTCTTTTGCTTGAAATACCTCAAGAAATTGAGGAAATATATCAAAACAACATCACAGTAGGAAAGTTGAGGTTCTGCTTCCAGGACCTAGGGCCCAAGGTGTAAAATCATGTTTCCTCCAAAATCATACAGGCTTGCCATACCTAAACGTGCCTAGGAAATGTCTAGATAGCAGCAATCTTCATCACTGCACAGACTGAGGGAGCAGAGCTGTAGAGGCATTTGTTAACTGAATAAAATTACAATAGATTGAATTTTGATCAGGGAACAGGCAACTACATGTAAATAGATTGTTCCTTTCTGTTATTTTTGGCTAGAGAATTTCTACTGCACCGTTTTGAAGCAAGACATTTTTTGGATTGATTGAACACCTGAGTGTAGTTACATGTACTGCTATCTCACTTCATTCATTTCCACTGAAGTCAGCTGTGATTGACCCCTGTAACAGAAGGCAGCTCAGTGGAGCTGAGCAGGAGCAGTGTGCCCATGGAGTTCAGGGAAAAATGCAGGATGTGGCTGACCACAGCTGCTGCGAAGAAAGCTTATTTTAGCTCAACACAAAGGAGACTGAGTGTAGCTATCAACATTTGAGAGGATGAACTGGTGGTATAAACATTCATACCTGACTTCACTAAAAGAGTGTGAATGTCTTCCTGACTTGGCCAGATCAGCATGAAGGGAGTGAATACCTGTCTAAGCCCAACACAGAGTATAAATACTAAGAAGGTAGCAAAATAATTTGGAAAAAAAGCAAACTTATTGAGCTGACTTAAACCCATGTATTCCTTCCCTGTGATGCCCAACATTGCAGCAGTGAGCCTATCATGAAAGGCAGTAATGCAGATCTCATCTGTATTACATTTGTGTTACATTTTCAGTACATTTTGTATTACTCTGCTAGAAAAGCCTGTGTAAAATCATTTAAGTTGATTTTATACATTACAGCCTCTATGGGTGAAATATCTAAAAGAACTTAGTGAGGGAGTACTGGACTCTGACATCAGGATGACGAGTTTTGAGTTGGCCATTTCTGTTGTACTTATGCAACATCTTCTGCTTCCCTAAGCTCTGGCAAGCATGGGAAAATTACCAGTATGATCTTATGAACTTCTGCATGCCGTAAGATGATTCACTACAGGGATGAGCAGAAGTTGCTCTTCATGGCAAAGTTAAATCTATAGAAGTGAAAATTGCATTGTGGTTGTCTTGGTGATTGAGTGTATGAGTTTGAGTGCATGTTCACTGAATATAATTTCTCTAAATACAATACTCTCCAACCCATCCAAGTAAAACAAATTGTGACAAAGTAACAGAAATATTTTTGTAAGTTGAGAAGAGCAGGGACATTTTCGGATTGCTTAACATTCTTATTATGAGAACTTCATCCTAATGTCACGGATAGTGTCTATGGAAGTCTTTTTATTGATTTCATGGAACTTTTGGTTCCTGTCCTTAATGAGCAAAGGCTGGGATAGATGGCCTACCAACCTTCTATTCAATCTAATAATTCTATAATTTTTTTCAAATAAAGAAATTAACAGGAATTTCTCCAAAAAAGTTTTTAAAATAAGTAAACATTATCAAACACCCATTAGTCTCAGTAATGTGGGATTGAGTGATAAAGAAACTTGCATTATGCTCTGGGTCAATTTGTAGGATGTTCTCCAATTCCAGACACACTCTTTGAAGAATTCTAAACTTTTCTTAGGATCAGGCACAAACCCTGAAATTTGTGTTGGTGATCACTGGTGTACATAATATAATTATTTGAGTGGAAAGAATTGCATACATTGTCAGTACAAAACCACTATAAACTTCATGAGCAATTTATTTACTCATTTCCAAAAAGGAAATTAGCAAAGGTATAATGGACAAGGTGCCTAGGAGATTTGACTATTAGAAGTGACAGACTTTGATACATGCACAGTAGTAAAGTTGTTATTTATGTTATGGATATTTAAATGTTTAAACACATTATTTACACAGAGATGTGGAACTTGGGCTCATAGTTTAGTGGTGGATCTGGTACTATTAGGTTGATGGTTGGAGTTGATCTTAGAGGTTTTTCCAGCCTAAATGGTTCTATGTTGTAAAGTGAGCTTAACTTTAATGCCTGTATGAAAGCTACAGTAAGCCAGTTTGTCAGTCATAAATCAATCACATTAAAAATACTCCTTTCCTAAATGGGTTCTATTTATGATAAACTAGGACAGATCCCATAGTAAGTAAGGTGTTCACTGTTTCGTCAGTATCTGAATGTAGCTATATCTTTCCAAAGGGTATTGGCAAACATTGAAACTGCAGAGCTGAATTTCTAAGCATCTGGAAGAAGATCAAGATCAGTGCAGACAGCTCATTATTAATCTCCTTCATGCCAAATACAGTAATTCATTAAAAAATAAAGGGGTGGAGGGGGATATCTAAATATTGCCTTGGAGAAATGCCAACCTAAAAAGCACACAGAAGAAATAAGGGCTAGGGCCTCAGTTGGTGTAAATGTACATAACTTTGACAAAGTCAGTAAAGTTTTGTTTTATGTCAGATGATGGTTAAACAGATAGTCTCGTAACTCTTCTTGTACCCAGATATCCTTCAAATATCCTGATTACTTATACAGTGCATGTTGCCACTACCTTCCTGATGAACCTTGTAAAAACTCATGAATTTTTTGTGTCTCTTTCTAGATTTGCATATCCATATATGATATATATGATATCTATGATATATACCTTATTACGATATATATGATATATATGCTATATTCATATATTCATTAGATACAGTGGACAGGATACAGAAAATGAAACATTTCCTTCAAGTTGTCTGCACTTGAAAATCCTCAAAAGTGCAAACACAGGTGTTCTGCTTGCCAAAGGATGTCAGATTCAGTTACTCAATTTGAGTGCAAGATTGTGGATTTTTTGGTATTAGGAGGGTGTATTGTTTTGAAATACAAAACAATATATGTTCAATATTTTGTGATACAACTTTTTCTGCGAACACTGCAGATGCAGTGGGTTTTTTTCCTGATTCTTTTGTCTCTGTTTTTCTACTTACTTACAATTAATTTCCTCTCCTTGTTCCACCTACACTCACAAGCCATTGGGTCCTTTCTGAGACAACCACTGGCTAAGTAAAATATGGTTTGTCCTGTGACTGAGTCCAAAGTATGGATGTATTGTTTGGCTAATGCTAGGCCTATGGCATAAATGATTGTTGAGTTTCTACTGCTGTATTTTTTTAACTGGTAATAGAATTTGGTTCCCTCACCCACACTGAGCAGTGTTTTCACAGAACCTCAGAAGAGATTGCATTCCTCTGCCAATATGAAATTCATTATAAAGTTCGAAGTTACTGATAGGAGCAGGTGGATTGACAAATACGCACAAATAGAGCCAAATTTTCTGAGGAGAAGGGGGAAAATGTCTGGTATAGTCACTGAAAGGATGTGCAGAATTGCACAATTTAATTTTGATGTCTGGATTCTAGCATCCCTCATGACATATTCATCATTTTGCTGGAGCTCTTATTGTGTGCTTAGGATTCAGCATGGCAGAGCTTTCTGCATTACAAAGAAAACGCCTTCAAAAAGCATCAAAATAATTTCCAAGAGCAATTTGGCCCTTCTGTGGGTTAGTTTAGACAAACTGCAGTATGTGAACATAAAAAAATGGTTTTCATACTGTCTTTCCTCTGCAGCATCCTAGTGAAGGAGATATCTGTATTTTAGAAGGAAGAGAATCAAAAATATTCTGCATTTTTTCTCACAAAGTGTCAAAGCACTTAAAGGTAAGGCAAGCAAATCTCCAGAGGTGATTCAGTGATTTCTAACATTAAGGTATTTATTCCTCTTTCTGATCTCAGGATACCATCATGTTCAAAAACACAGATCTGTCTCCACAGAGATGGCCCAGGTGGGCACTTTATACATATCTCTCTGTGTTTGCGCATGTTCATTTAACTCTCCTGTAGGGAACTGATTCCAAAATCAGCTGAGCAGACAGAACAGGTTTGTGTGGTGTTGGTGGAATGAATCAAAACAACAGAAGAGATTGGAAATGGATGAAAAATGTATAATAGTTCTGGAAAATGATACTTGGAAATTACCTTCCTTCTGTGCAAGAGCAAAAAAGTAACAGCTTTTTCTGACCAAAGTCATAAGCAGTTCAACAAAAGTATCAGTAAAAGGTGAGGCTGCCTTTATCAAATGATGGTGTGTAAACTTCAGGCAATTCAGTCTTGTGATGGAAAAAGCATTCTGAAGTATGAGCAACCTTCTAATAATATTTGTTCAGTAAGTCATTCTGCTGATAACAAACAATTGAAGTCAGACTCCTTAGTCTGAATATTTCCCATAGGGAATGTCTACTAAAATAAAATGCTTTCTTTATTAGCTAATCACATGCTGTGAGCTAGCTATACTTTTGCAAATATATCTTTTGTGTGAAACTTTATTAAATAAAAATTTCATGAGTATTTTGATTTGCTGTGAGTTTATTGGATATGTTACATTTAATTTCAATAATATATGATATAGTAGTGGAAGGGATACTTCTAAACATAGAAAATTCTTTCTCCAAAGCTTCCAGTCTCTCTCAGTGTATGTATTTCAGAGAGGTCACAGATGTAATCTTGTCTAATTTCTGTTAGTTTTACTTGTGGTACTTACTGTAGGGAACCATTTTGTGTATATAATGATGGTGCCTTGCATTGCTGAATCTGGCAGGGCTGCTGCTGTAAACTGTACATCTCGTTCTTGATCTTGGGGGACTCTATCCTATCTGATTGTTCACAGATAATGTATGTAATTACTTATATGGGAAGCATAAAATATAAAGGAGATCATTTAAAGAACCAAGCACATTTTGAAAGTAATATTTCCAATTTTTTTTTTTTTCTTGTGCTTCTGAATTAATGGTATATTCAATGTTCTGGAATTCCTTGAAGAATACCTCTAAGTCTAAACTGTGCTTTTAAGACTTCTTCTCAATCTAAAATTGTGTTTAGGAAGAGTAGAGAAGAAATTAATGTTACAGTCTCACCACTCAGTCCTGTGTAAGCCCTGTTTCCTTGCTTGAGATTTGCTAGAGTGATTTTTCTGCTATTTTGTTGCTGAGTCTCTTCAGAGAAAACTGCCACTGCTCCATGACCAACTTTATCTTGAAATACCGGCAGGCATCCAGGGGAGAATATTTACGTGCAGCTCTGCCTTACATGTCCCCATTCTGTCTAGATGCCTCAGCAGGGAAGTCTGTTCCTAGGATCCAGTGATCCAGTTAATAAAAATACCTGATTTCTCTCCCTTTCCATTCCATAACACATGGAAATTGGAATAAATAGTAAAAATTTACCTAACCCAAGAATCTATTCCAGTACTTCTCAGAGACAGCCAGTAATCAGGTTGTCCTGTCTTTGCTGGGACTGATATGCTCCCCATTGTCTACGCTTGCTTCTCTGCTCTCTTGTTTCTGTGATTACAAAAAGACAAAGGGTTTATCAGTGTGTCTTGCTATGTTTAGAAGAAGAGGGAATAAAGAGATAGTACTAACACCATTTATTTTTGAGTATTTTGATGTAATTCAGTGGATCAAAATTAGGAACTTAAGCGTCCCCTCTGCTCAAATGGTTCGCTAGCCAGACTAATGTGCGATGGTTGCATTATATTAAGCCTACATACCTATTGTAAACACTGCCAGAGTTAACAGTTGTTTTATCTGTTAGATTTTCTTTATAATGCTATCAAAATACTGCATTATTATTGCAAATATCGTAATTGCCAATTGCAATGACTTAAAAGAACTTCTTCTGCAAGTTATCTTATAACGTACTACCATTAATATCAGACAACATATTATATGCAGATGCAGTGTCAATTATTTAAATACAACTGGTGGCAGTAAATCAGTAGAAGAAAAGAAACGGAATTTCTTGACTTCTCTAACTGAAAGTGATCTACTACCTTTTTCAGGTAGACTTATTCTTTCTGTCTCCCTTAAATTATCAGGAATAGATTACAGAATCACTGTAACTAAAAGAGGAAAAAAAGAAACTAAGAAAAAAATCTCTTTTAAGTTCTTAACTGTCTAGTAAAGAATGCAAGATCCCAAATTGCAGAAGACCAAATGTATTACTAATCCTGATTCAATAGCAATTACTTTAGAAAAGCAAATATATGCAATATAATCTTATCAGAAGAAATACTTTACTGGCAAGACTGGACTAATTAGTCAATTATACTTGCTATTAAAATAAGGGAAAAATATTTATCCTTTAGAAAATTCTATATTGATTTGTAAGTTTGTTGAGAATGTGCATGCAAAAAGCCTTTGAAGGGAATGAATCATTATTCCTACTACTAATAATAAAAAGAAAATCCTTAGAGAACATAATGATAAGTCAGGTACAGAGAGAAATTTCATATTTTGTCATGAAATAGTAGCTTCAATAGTTTCCAAAATGGAGATTTAAAATATCACTATAAATGTATTTTTCTTAAAGAGCACTAGTGAAGCCATTAATATATTGTACAACTTTTTGATGGGGAACAATCACTGATAACTCTTCTGGTGTTACGGCTCTTGTAAGGTAGCATTTTTTTGCTTTAAAATATTTTTCACACTATGAACAAAACCAAATGTTTATAAATGATAAAGCTATTCTGTTACTTTATGTGGCTACACATGGTCTTGTGAAATTATAACCCCCCCCAAATAGTGCCAGAAATAGGTGTCTTCTGAAAAATTCACATTTTTAACTTTAATACAGTTGGGTGATAGTATGTAATTTAGTTTCTTGTGTAGCAGCTCAGTGCAAGCATAGAAAACCCACCTACAGGGTCTCACAAGGAGGCTTGTTTTTTCTTGAAAGGTTTAAAATTATGAGACAGGAACTGATAAGTCTTTATATTTTAACCTGCATTTCAGACATTTAATATATATCATAAGTAAGACCAGGATTAGACCCAAATCACAAATAAATTATCTTTACCTGAGATTAATTTCTACCAATGGAAGGAAATGGATCCCAACATATATGATGACAACTCAAGAGGAATGAAATTTCGAAAGATTTCAGAGAACAGATAATTATACTCACATAATCTCCACAATACATTTTGATACAAGTCTTCAAGTTCTGTTGAGATAAAATAGTAGCTTCCCTAGACTAAATGTAACAGTAAACAAAATTGTTATAATTGAACCTTATTCTGTTTTGGAGATTTGAGAGAAGACATCCAATCAAACTGATACCAAGTACATTAGGCTCCAAAGTAACAATGAAGCAGAACACCTCTTTGTACCTTGCGTCTTTGGGTTTTATAGATTTACTGTATGCTTAGTCATTAATAATGTATTGAAAAAGTGTGATTATAATGTAAGTAAACAGAGTCATTAGCACGACACCCTCTGTTCTGCTATGTTGATTTTAGGAATCAGAGTTCAGCTATTCACAGAGTGAAATGCTCAGCTACCTAAAAGTGCTTGTGTTAATGATTTACTTTTCAGGTTGGGTCTGGTCTAGTTACATTTTTTTCCTTGTGCTGAAATCACTCAGCTCATCACTTGTTCTAATAACTATTTGTAGCTGGCATGCACAGGAAGATGCTTTATGGTCCTTATATGTCACCCAGAGTAATCAGTTAGCCTTAGTAGAATTCTGTAAATGAGGATCTTTTCATGCAAGTTATAAATTACAAAATCCTGCAAAGAGCTGATCAAAAATCCTGTACCATTGCTCTGTTCAAGGACTTATACAGAATTCTAACTATCCAACTGACGGTAAACTCATATTTTTCATAGCTAATACCATCTTTTTCTGCTCATGATAACTATTATTGTAATAAACCATTGATAAAATATGAATTTTTCTCACAAATTAAAAAAAAAGAAAAGGAATATAAAATAGAGGAACATAAAAATAGAGGTGCAGAATCAGTCTGTATATCCTCTACTACAGCTTGAATGGAAGGCATTGGCTACTGTTATCCTGGTTGAGTCCCTTATAGAGGGGTAATGTTTTTCCAATAGTTGTACAGTAATAGTACCTCAAAATCTGAATTAAATTACTCCAAATTGTCTTAGTTTTCTTAACTTATCCATCACAGGTGTTGAACCACTTATTAAAACCTGCGTGGGCTTTTTCCCTTACAATTTAGGAAGACTTTGGAAAAAATGAAAAAAACCTAACTTTTTTTTGTTTTAATAAGCTTTAATACCTTAGCAGCTCTTCTAATCATTTAAAGCTGTCTCTGGGCTTGTATAAATGCAGCAGTATTGATTTGAGTGTGAGGTTTTGCATGTCAGCCCATGTAATGAGTAAAGGCTACAGGTGCATCCTTAGAAACACTTGAAAGAGCTTCACAGAGAAACATGTGAACCATGGGCTTCACAATGGCATGCCTTTTCTTTCTCTTTTTTTCATTAGGGCTGTGGTAGGTATTTTACTTTATTGTAATTGTACATACTTTAATCTCTATATCTCAAGTGCTCTGTAAGTGTGGTTGGGGAATACAGTTCCACCGTACAGATAAGAAAAATGATCCAAAAAGAATGTGGTCTGGCTGGTTAGAGGTGCTGAAGGTGGTGTCTAGAGTAGGATTCAGTCTCCTGATGATATATATTTTAAAGCAGTGATAAGAATATAAGAATATTTTAAGCCTATCTTTTTCACAGACTCCTAATGTTATGTCTTATTTTCTTGCTGAGATTAAAATGTAATACAGTTAATCTTCAGTACAACAGAAAAAGAATTAAATTTACGGGGTTATGTTTTAGTCTGCTTGTGTCAAAATCTTCAGGAACCAGAGGGTGTAAATAAGTAGTCAAAACCTATTGTTCTATGAAATATTCATACCTGGCATGTAATGTGACAAAAGCACTTAACTGATTACTGGACTAGATTCTGTTCTTAATGAAACTTTCAGAGAAAAGCTGTGAGAGAGTCTGCAGAAAATGGGAGAGAGGTTTCAACCTCCTTTTCCCTTTGAATGCCCTTTGGCTGTCCTTTCCTACCGTCTCTCCCCAAAGGTGAGAGGCAGGGCTTACCAACACGGAAATGAATAACATATTTGTCCATGTAATGCTCAGCGAAATGGATCCAGTGTTTGTGTACCAGAGTGAGCCGCACCTTCACATTTTCTTCAAGACTCAGTAGGTCAGAGATGTGAGTAATTTCTAGGGCAGAAGCTTATCCTCTCTTTTAGGGGAAAGCCAAAGAAGTTGTGTTCCAAGGGGTTTTGGCACTCACTTTCGGAAAAAAAAAAAATAGACTACTTGGAAATACTGCAGAAGAGATCAGCAATAATTACTTATGTGGAAAGACAGGAAACACTTGTTTTTTTTAGACTACAGGACAGTGAAGGAGACCTTAACAGTTGAAGAAAATAAAAGATGTTGCAAGGGGAAGGGGAAAAAAACTGTCTTCCTGTTCATAATGAACTGGACAGATCAAAGCCTATTTTTCTGTTTCACCTCTATTTAATCTTTGCAATTCTCTCCCAGTTACCGGGTGATATTTTTTTTGTTGTTCTGGGTGCTTGGTTGCTTTCCTTCCTCTTTGTCCTGCTAACACTTTTCCTGTTTCTATTTGTACTTACTTTTCTCCTCCTTCAGTTTGTTATTTTTTGGACAGTCTTAGTTCTTTTCTGTTGAAGCAAGAAGGGGTTGGTTCCTCTTCTTCAGGTCCCTACAACCAATGGAATTTCTTACCTGTGCTAATGGTTCTTCCTCAAACTTCCCCTGTCCTGCTCATTGATATGCTTAGGCTTAGACATTGCAACTGACCATTTACATGTTATTCTAATGGAAACCTTGAGTAAAAATAATGAAACATAATAAATTTTTATTAGCGATCCATCTAAAATTATTTATTTAAAATGAGAAGTAGTATTATTAAATATGTCATTATTCTATTTGTGTTCCCTGAAAATTAGCTTCCAGTAGATCAGTTACATATAAGTTAAAAACAAAATTCACATTATTGGTATAATAATCTTCAAGTATTACTGTGGAGCCTAATCAAATAATTGAAATGTTTGTCCAGTATTACTGTAGCTGCAAGCAATAAAACATGGAACTTTGTGCTGCTGAGCATGTGGTTCCTGTGGTGGAAAGAAAATCTGAATATAACTGGAGCTGGTGTAATTTCTGTGCTGCTGAGCATGTGGTTCCTGTGGTGGAAAGAAAATCTGAATATAACTGGAGCTGGTGTAATTTCTAGCTCTCACCAGAGTACAGAATGCATGAGCACAGTACAAAGGTCAAGAAGAAGTGGTGGAAAGGTAATCTCTAGCTCTAGTGTAGTTGCAACAGCCTTGGGCATTTGAAAAATATCTGTGGGATTTTGTGTAGAATGTGTGGAGCATGTGTAGAATCTTACTCACCATGATTAAATGCAGTATTTGATGGCAAATACCTTAACGCAATGAATCACTGTAGGACCTGTGACTCAGATTTTAACTTTTGCAATTCCCAAGTCTTTATTTATATTACTAAAAGAACTTGGGCACTTATCTACCTATCAATTCCACTTAGGGCTGCAAGGGCCGAGTTCTGCCTTCTTCCTGAGAAGAGCTCTGAGCACGATATGTGTACACAGGAGGCAATTTGAGATACTGGGAGGGCTGTGGTGCCAGTACTCTGTGCCTTGGGAAGGCGACTGCCAGGTCCCATTTGGGATATAGCCATGACAGAAGGCTGACCACATGAGATGATACAGACTATTGAAGAAGAAAAGGGTTTGAATGAGACAGTGGGTAATGAGAGGTAGTAGTGGGTGTAGCTTTATAGAAACAGCAGAAGCACAATGACTTAATGAGTGTAAAATTGTGGTTTCACCGTTGTGTCAATGTAATTTAGAATTGCAGTTTCTGGTGGTTCATCAGTGGAAGAGACTGAAAAAAACTTGGGTGTACAGATTGCTTCTCAGTCCTGAGTGTCACTGAATTGGATACTGGGGAATTATGCTAAGCTTGCACTGATTTTTTTTTTACTTTCTAGAATTGCTCTTTCTTAGAGTTTTAGACTGTAAAGTATGCCTAAGCTTCAGTGAAGTAGTAGTTGCTTAGTAGTCCACTTTGGCAACAGCTAACACAATAGTTTTCAAAATAACTGCTTAGTGGTCACCCAAGACTAAACACTGAAACCTGTGGCAAAGCTCTAGTTCTCCAGATTACCAACTCCACTACTACCAGAGGTGCCTTCATTTTAAAGTATCAGTGAATAGATTAAAGGTAGAGAAGATACAGTATACCTTCCTTTAATTTCTCAAAGTACTTACTGTTTCCCACAAAAAACGGCAGGGTTTTTCCACAATACAAAGCATAAAGCCCCACAGCACACATTTCATGACATCCTTTCGTGCCATCTCAAGCCATGAGGTGGGTGCAAGTCTCCTTAGCTGGAGGGCAGAAGCAACACCATCACTGTCACCATTCACAGTTTTGGTGCCCCAAAGAGAGATGCTGAAAGCAGAGGTCCAGTCGATCTTTCTCTTTCCTCTTTCTTTTTTTCTTCTTCCCAACCTGCCATGCAAATACAGAGACAAAGCCAACAACTATGTTCAGGTCTTCTTTGAATCTCAGGTGATGTGCTACAGGGATAATTTAGTTGGAAGGAGTTAGGGATTGCACCAGCAGCTTTATAGGGAACATTTATTCTCTGGAGCATGTGTGCTCGCCAGCACCCCTGGACATGCTGGTCCCCTGATTATCCATGCTGGGTGAGTACCCATTTAAACTAGATGTAACAGGTCAAGAGCAAAATGCTGCATTTTTGTTCCCTTCTGAAGCTGGGGTGTGATAAGATTGCTTGTCTCTACCTGGGAGCCGGGTATGGACAGGATTTTTCACTGTAATAAAATTTCCCAATTATTTGCCTAAAAAAAAAGAAAAGAGAAAAGGAGGCAGCCAAGCTTAATTAAGTGTCAGTATGCAACTTCAATGGCAATGAGTAAATGCTGGTAGAATAACAATCTGGTGTTGCTGTTGTCTTCCTACAGACATTTCATTTTCTGATGGTGCACCTTTCTGGGAAGCAGGTTGTCTATGCCAAACCATTCTGCTTTGTCTAATTTATTATTCCTTTATTTGGAAGTTGCCTTTTTTTTTTTTTTTTTTTTTTGTGCTAAGACTGTTTCTATCTAATCCTGTTTTGCTTGTTTATCTCTCAACTTTTATATTTCCCAAGGTTACAGTAAAACTGAGCACAAAATTAATCAGTCAAAAGAACAGACATTCAACTGGGTAAATTAAAGGCAAGGTCTTTCCACAACCAGTTACTTACAGGTTGTATCTCATCTTAACGCTCAATGATTATGTTTCACATTTTATCATAAGCTGTCCACAGAAAACTAGGATTATTTTTTTCTTTCCCAAATGAAGGAAATAGCTAAGCAATTTAAAGAGAAGTTTAGTAAACAGAGTTGTACTTTGAGGCACAAAGAGCCCTTACAAGGAGCCATCCAGCATTGTGTTTGCTGCTTTCACCCTTAAAATGTATGCAAATGCTTTAACTTTTTTTCCTATTAGTTCTTCTCTTAGCAGTTTCCCTCTAATAATTTCGCTTAAAAACTCAAAAGGTAATAGAAATCAACATTTATAAGAAAAAAATTAAGCTTTAAATATATTCACCATAAAAATGAAATATTTGTATGAACTAGAGACAGATTTCTGCTGACATACACAAACTGGCTGTAGTCCAGCACTGTATGAGCTATTTCTTTAGTGACTTTTTTTAGTGAAGGTTAGGCTGTTCATAGGGTGGTTGGGCAGGAGAGTTAGGATTTTTTTTTGTGGAGAGAATTAATTTATAACTGAGACAAATGTAAAATTATAGAATATGCAGAATATATCTATGATGTATTCAGGAAGTTACATGGTGAGGTAGTGGAAATAAGGGTGAGTGGAAATGGGTCCTCCTAGGAGTTTTTTCTTATGCTTAAGTAGAATTGTTCTGAATACTGCTTATAACAGTCTCCTAGATGTTTTTCATAGTGCTAAAAAATTCCTTGCTTTAATAAATTAAATATACAAAATTAACTTTTGCTAGAGAGCCATAGCAGAAGAAAAAGGCATTCCTTTGAGAAAAGATACACAGAAAGGAAAAAATAATAGGGAAGTTCAATAAACTGCATAATTATCCCAGCAGTAAGGTTCCTGAAACTGCTGCCTAAAATATTACTACAAAATGAAAGGGAAACAGACACCAAATTTCTTCAATATTAATTTGTGTAGATGGCAGCAGTGTTTCATAACATTATTGATACAATGGTGTTCCAGTTTAGATTTAATATGGTTTTATGAAAATACAAGGATGAAATTTTTGTTCTGATTAACAGAGTATTTTATTACTAGCTTTATCAATTTCATGGCATATAAATTGTACATGTAACTTACCCAATAACAGTTTCAAAAATAGATAAGTATACATTTATAATTTACTGAAAGCACTTGGGGGATTTGATGTTTTTATGAAGAACATTTAAGAATTACTTTATGTATGCAATGAAATGCTCACTGTGCTCCCACAGATAGCATATTACTTTTTAAATGAAATGTATACAAATAAAATATGATTATTGAGAATTTAGGCAATTTGTTAAGCCCAACTATGTTTGGAAGATGTTGCTGTAACTTTCTACATTAATCCTGATTTAAATGTTAAATCTTGTCATGTGTTGGGAATTATGGCAAAATCAGCATATGCAATCAATTGGTGATTATAGACCACTGATTTACAGGGACACTTGCAGAAGTCAGAATGAATGTATGACTTCATGTATGCTGTCAAATTAAAGCACTGTTTCCATTATGCGAGCACTTGATCTTGAAGATGATGGAACATTTCTCTACTGCATGTTTGTACTGACAATGGATACTGCTCATGTCCCATGCAAGCTCTCAGAAAGAAGCAAAGTGGCTGTGGGTGTGTATGTGGGGCGATTATGATTTAGCTGGAGAGAGTAGCTTGTTTGTGAGCTTTTGTTTCTTGCGAGGCACTCTCCTGTTGTAATGACATGCTTAAATCCATTAGCATGTCTCTCACCATAAAGACTGAGAAATACAATTAGCAAGTTGTTTACAGCAGAACTGCAACTGCTGTGACTAAAGTGTTATTGATAGAGCGAATGAACTTCTGAGAATTGTCTCCCAAGGATTAGTTTAATAAAGATTTGATATGATGCTATAACTTAGCCTTGATTAGTTCAATGTAAGGCTTGATATTATTTTTTCACTATCTAATTGCTTCACATAAAAATGACATGGTATTTTGCCTACATTATTCCAGATAGTTTAGCCTGTTCTTACCACTTTTAATCCTAGCTGTTCTATTAGCCTTGGAGACTGGAAGCTGCTTGATGCTAAGCACTGTTGAAGTTTCATTTATTTGGATGCCTGAAACGGAAGGAAGGAATGATAATAACTTCCATACTTAAGCTAGAACAATTTTCTGCTAGGAAGTGAAGTCAAAAGGATGTAAGTGAAATGTAGTGCATACAGCAGGAGAAAGAGTAAAATTAATGCTGTCTGTTTAACACCCTAGTGCCAGTCATCTGTTTTTAAATTCTTTGCCAATGCTGATCATCACAACTCATGCATAAACAGAAGCTGATTTTATCTGGCTCGTGCATTTTGTGAGTGTGTTCTCCTTGTTGCCCTAGTGACTGGGGTAGGGTTGGCACTAGCATATGCACTTTCATCTGAAAAAAATAATTATTTATGTCTACTGTGCCTAAGGAAGAAAGCTTAGAGACATAGCCAGTAACTTTTCAAAGTTGGCCATGAAAAGAAAGAATCATCTTAAACCGCTCCCCAGGGTTGAGAACATGGCTCTTTTCTGTGATAGTTTGAAGCTGAGATTTCTATAGTTTGGCCATAATTTTCAAAGTTGTGAGAAAGAGAAAAAAAAGACCCCAAGGGGACTTTGGGATGCCTGGTTTGTGTTCTTAGATATGCAACTAATGGACTGAGGCTCCATAGGAAAGTTAAATGCCACATCTGTATCTCCATCTTCCCTCCATAAGTGGGTATAACATTACCTTTTATAAAATTACTTAGATGCTGTTCATGAAGAGCATTAAGAACTGATACACGTATCTTTATCTTGTATGCGGTATATTATTCTGTGAGTATAAATAACTTAAAAAGTGGGAGGCAGGAAACACTACTTTAGGCTGAAAACATTATGAGCTTGATTTCCAGTATCTCCATGGAAAAGAAGGTATGAGTACCCTTTCTTTTATTGTTCAGAGGCAATCGGAGGCTTTGCTTATGATCAGTTTAATCTCTGTGTTGAAAGACCACATTAATTTTTGCATACTTTCAAAGGCAAAGGCCTCCAGACTGCAGAATTTATGTACCCCCAAACACAATTTTCATTTTCCTCTGTATGTAGAATCTTATATTTAAGCCTGAGGATGTACACAGCAGTACAGAATTTTTATCTTGTAGAAACTTGCACAGCTTGGATTATACGTCCTTCTTGCTCTTTCCAAGCCATTACATTTTTGTCAAAACAAATTATATGTTCCTGCAGTATTTAGGCCCTCTGTTGAACATCTCTTTACAAAGAATAGCCATTACTGCATGATGCTGGGAAACCTATTTTCCAGGTATATTTAATCCATATTTTATAGTTATTCCTTTACACTTGGTGTCTTTTAAGGGTTTAAAAAAATTACACAATCCTTTTGTTTACCTATCAATAAGAAACCTTCTCAGTGTCTTTGCATTTTCTTGAGGTTGTGCAAAGTCTCTAATAAAAAGATAATTAGAGTAACTTCAGTAATATTCAGTCCAAATTCTGCAAAATCTGTCATTAAAACTGTAGTCAGTGAATCTCTTTTTCTCTATTCTGCTTTTTTTTGTTCTTTTCTATTGTGTACTGCTTCCAAATGTAAACATTTAATGTAAACATTTCAGCCTTGTATATTATAGTTTATGTTTTTGATTCAATATCCACGATCTGACATTTTCCTCATCATTGACTGATTGACTGAAGATTTCACAGAAGAGACTATAATTTGAATACATATAATTTGAATACAATACAATTGAATACAACCTTATGTTTACACTCATGATAGCTGTTTATCTTTGAACCTCAATTGACCAAAACTTTGATTACAGATGTTTCCATGTTTCTCTGGCCCTAGTGTAAGAGTCATGGATTAACTTTTCTTGACAAAGCACAAAATCCAAGCAGGACACGAAGAAATGACTTCACTTCCTTCAAAAATACTACTGCTTTTCAGCATACAGCTGACACAAGCTGTGAGAAGACTGTGAGCCTCTGCAGCTTTGTGCTGGTGGCTAAAGCTGGAAGTGTAGGTAGCAAGTGTGGACACAGGAGTGTAATTGGCCGAATGAATCTGCTGACATACTACCATGCAAAAGCAGAAACATTCAGTTGACACAAGTATCGCTAGATTTTAAAGAACAAAAACCAAGCTAATACTCATCTGGGTTTAGGCTGTTCCTCTAACATGAGAACAGAGAATGAAATTTTGAGCTCTGTGAGGACTCTGACTAAATAATAGTACTATTGGGGTGAATGCCTTTCTCAAGTGCCCTGGCATAATAGGTATGAGGATCGATGAGCAGAACTGAACAATAATGATGGTTGACAAGGACAATGGTTCATTTAGCTTGGAGGTGTCAAACCTGCCCTATGCCCTGCTTCAAAACTGCTTCCATAACGGCTCAGTCATGGTCAAAACAGACTCCCTACTGAAGGGAACAGAAGGCCCTATATGCTAACAGAGAAGTTTGCTGGCTCCCTCAGGCCCAGGCTAAAGATATGAAGAGAGAGCTTCCTGTCCTGGTATGGCCATCAGATTATTATCCATAGTAACAAGAACAAGTCTGAGGGCAATCAAGAGAGACTTTAGGGCCTTGGAACAACTGGATAAGGGATCAGGAGAACATGTAGCATCCTCCTCTGTCCTTCCAGGTGCAGTGAAGGATGGAGAAAACAGGAAGAGACAGCAGGTCAGTACCTGACTGAACCTGTTGTCATGGGCAGAATTTTGGGGGTTTTTATCATGGGTCAGCTTATGCAACACCAAGCCTGCAGATGACAGGTGGGGTACCACTGTCTCACTAGCTTAGGAGTTAGCAGAACTCATTGGAAGAGGTTTAAAATAGATTTGAAGGAGGAAAAAGATAAAACAAGGCTCAGTAGAGGGGTTTGTGTGGGCAGCATGCCAAAGTTTGGGGGACAGTGTGCTAGTGAGGTCTTTTGGTTTGCTGTCTCAGTGGATGGAGATCCATGAGGCAGCAAAGGCACCAGTAACCAGAGAAGTGCAGGCCTGTCCTTGGTGCTGGGGAAGGTCACGGAGCAGATCATCTTGAGTGGCATCATGCAATGCATACATGGGAAACGGCTGATCAGGCCCAGCCAGCATGTGTTTATGAAAGGCAGGTCCTGCTTGATCGCCTTCTGTGATATGGTGACTCACTTAGTGGATGAGGGAAAGGCTGTGGATATTGTCTACCTGGGCATTAGTAAAAGACATTGACACATCTCCAACAGCATTCTCCTGGAGAAACTGGCTGCTCATGGCTTGGCCATAAATACAAGTAGGTGTGGTGCTTAGGCAAATGGTTTAGTGGGGTTGCCAGTTTGACTTGATGACCTTAAAGGCCTTCTCAAAGGCAAATTATTCTATGAGTCTGTGATTCTCTGATTCCGTGATAGCAGAAGAGGTATTATGGTTTTCAAAAGCATTTGGGAAGAAGATGCTGAGCAATTAATGTGGCATGGACAGTTAAAATTCACTCTCTACTTACATGGTAACTGACAAAGGCCTATCTTGTAGATGTAGAGCAGCACATTGGAAAAAATGCATTAAGTTTTGCATTGCTGAACAGCACTTCAGACATCATTTTGTATAATGATATTTTTGAATATTTTTAGATACTGCCTGGTGAATCCTGTAAATTGTTAATTTTGGCAAAAAAAGGATTTGAGGACATCATGAACATTGGCAATCCCATGGGTAAAACATTACAAAAATTATGTTGATCTTAATTAACAATTTACTGTTGGCCTTTACCAACCAACATAATGTGTTTGATCTTCGTATGGCTTGTAATAGGCCCATGGCTTCTTATTGCTCCTCTTTCCTCAGAAAAAAAAGAACTGAAGACATTAGGAATTCTGTGAAACAAGCTGCTGATTGAACCTCAGGTTTGCTTAAGTCCTTCTATCAGAGGATCCATTAATTTTCCTCTCAGGTGTAAAAATTGCTGACTCTTGTACTGATTTTTTTAGGCTAAGATCTGTTCTCTTGATTTTTGCTTCTGAGTGGGTATTTGTTCTCAGCACATTCACATTTCTAAATGGCTCATCAGAGAATCACTTCTGTTTTCTGGTAATGAAGGCTACAGGCAGGAGGTAGAGATGGCAATCCTGTTTAGTACATCTGAAGCCAGATCATGAAAGAAAAATAACTGAGAAATCTTTTCTCTTTCAATAGTGATTCACAAGTTTTTCAAGAAATTAAGTTTGTTGGATATCTTTATTGTATTGGAATTTTGTAATTAAAAAAATAAGTTTAAATGAACACCACTGAAGGTGATCTATAGCCAGAGGTATAATTTGCACCAGCTAGCCTGAGGCCACTGAATTGACTTTTGTCTGCCTGGCACAGTTCTTATCTTGCCTTGGTGGGAGGAATAGTTGTGTTTGATAATGCTTCTAGTTGTTAGTAAAGTAAGTGTCCTGAACAGCAATGTAGTGTTGGCTGATGTTGCTATGAGCTTCTCTTGCTCTTCTCTGTTTTCTTGTTAGGTGAATATTTTTTCGCTTTTGGGTTGGTAGCTGCTGCATATACAACTCAAAAGTGAAAAGCAGTCTGAGTTAAGGTGAGGCAGCTTTTTTTAGTCAAAAGTAGGCCTTGAATTTGTTAGGCAGATGACCACCAGGATTATAGATGGTGAGGAGCTGACAGCAAAAGACTGCAGAGGAAGGATTACAGCACAGACCCTTGTATCCCCTGGGCCTAATCTGGATGTGCAGTGCTGCAACAGCAATACAACTTCTCTTATGTTGTTTGAGAAGTACTGTATAGTCTATTAATTAGATCACTGAGGATAAATTATGTTATTAGACAAGGTTTAACCATGAAAGAATGATTTTATTTCATCCTATTCATGTAAGATGAAACCATTTCTGTGATGAAAATAGTTATGAAGCACACAATCACATTTCAGAATATATTTTGCAAACATATTTGTTTGCTTTATTTATTTTTAATTGTTCTTTATTTTCTGCAGTGTTTTCCTTTTCAGGAGGATGACAATCTAAATGCATTTTTGTATCCCAAGGCTGGCATTACCCATCAAATTCTCCCCACCCTCCCTGCTTCTGTTGCCAAAGCACTTTCTGCTGATCCTCCACTCACTTTACCTGGAAGTGTGTGAAAAGGACAAACAACTTAGTGACTTTTGCTATTTCTTGGTCAATCTGTAAAACATGACTTGCATTTCCAGTCCTGTAAAGGATTTTCATTTTTGTTCCCACAGCAATGATTAGACAATGGGAAATCACAGGATAATAGAAGTCTTCTGTTCAGCTGTTAGTTCTGCCCTTCATCATGAAATCTTCTTAATTAACTCTTTTGTTGTGTCTCAATTAGCATACCTTTTTCAGCTTGCCTGACTGCTTCTGTTAAACTCTCTGAAGATACAATAGCAAAATTTCATAATCACCTTACTTGACTCACTCATTCTTCTATGATAAGACAAATATACCACCATGGATAATTAAAGAGGGAAAGATGTTGTTGACACCCGTGTCCAATTAGCTTCACTGGGATCTTTTCTGAGGACTCTGTTGTGGTAACATATCCCCATTACTGGAAATTTAGCAATGGTCTATGTGCCTTTTGCAGATCACTTGTAGCCAGGGTCTTCTTACTCTCAGGGGTGAGATCAAGACTGTGAACCCTGAAACTTTTTAAGCAGATGAAGCCAGTTCCATTTGAAACAAGTTGTTCAGCCTTTTCCAGATGAGGACAGGCACCATTCTTAGCATCCCAATTAGCAGTTGACAGTGTAGAAGACTTGTGCTTTCTGGCACAGGAGTGATCACCTGCTTCACTGTGAGCTTCATGCAGACCTCCCCTATCATTCCAAAATTTTTCAGCTGCTATGAATTGTCCCAGAAATGCAGTGCAAACCCAGCCACCATCAGCATTATTTCATAAGTGTAGAAAGAGCATGGCACTTTAGCATGGCACAATAGTAAAATTAAGTTTCTTTCATGAAAGTCTGTCCTTCTCATCTTCCTTACTTACTGATGATGTAGTTATTATCAGGGTCTGTGCTGCTGACAAACTCACTATGAGAGCTCCTTACATGATGTAATACACAGCAACTGACTTAGAAATACAGTTCTGAAATCATATCTACATATTTGTGATGAATAATATTACCACTGAGCCTAGGTCCTTTTGTCAATCATTCTATGTAGAATAGAAACAGCTAAATAGGATTTAGAAAAGCAAAAGAATCGACAGACTCTGAACTTTCTTTTAAATCTCATAATTATTGATACTTGGCTTCTTCTACAATGGGATGATTCTTATAGTTTGAGGGGAAAAGGCCCAGAGACATTATTGCTTGATCTTCATGAAGAGACTCTTGGTTGTGCAGGTACTGACATGCTGATCATTTAAAAGCAACACTTAAGTATGCTACAATTCAAGGGAATTTGATATGTTGTCATATCTTAGGAAAATATAATACATAAATATGCCTAAATATTTTTCATGAAACAGAGCTTTCTTGGTAAAATAATTTCCTTTTAGGTTTTACCAGGTACACTAGTTAGGAGAGTAACATGTTTAACATAGTCATCCTACAGTTTTACTTTCTTCTCTTTATTTTGTTTTTTAAGAATTATTTGCAACTCATGCTGACCTAGTTCTAAGGAATATGCATTAAATTTGATTAGCTGCAGGAAGGATTCAGCTTTACTGACTTTGGAACAGAGCTCTGGAAAAATAAACACCTGAATAGCACGTACTTGCAGAGCAGCAGCTTCCAAACCAGTGTAGCTGTGTCGAAACACATGCTGTATTGTGTGCAGTTCAGCAGATTGCTTAAAATACAGAGTTTGGACCTGCTGTTAATTCTGTTAGTCTCTGTTAATAATGCTGTAAAAATCTGCCTGAATTTTTTGAGTGATATATACTGTATATCAAATGAAACTGGTTTTATAATAATATGCACTTTTTGATGATCTGGGCAATGCTTTAGAACAAAATTATCCAAAATGATCCATCAGCCTGTTTATTAGATAGTTAGACATATTTTGCTAGTTAATGTACAGGAGTTCATTGGAGTTTTTCTGGCAATGCTTGTACGTTCAAAAATGGTAAATGGAAGCTGCTGAATCCTTAAAGGTTGAAGTGCAACCTGTGACAAGTATTGTCTCTGTCCTCCCACAACTCTTTAATTATGAACACTAAGTATTGGAAAGGAGGATAAAGTTAGTTACCTATTCTGTTAACATCCCACTTCTTCCTTGTATAGGAAAAGAGAAAAGTGTAGGCAACTGAAACAAATGTTTCTTTATGTATCTTAATGGGAAATGACACTGGGGGCTTCTAAATTTGCTCCCATGCTTGAGACCTTGGCAACAGCTATAGGCTGTACTTCCACTGCTTCCAGTACTGAAAAGAAGACAAGGTAAAGAAGAAGAAAATTACTCTTAGGGAGCTGGCACATAGGTTTGTGGGGGTTTTTTTCCCCCTCCAAATTTGGGGTATTTCCAATTGCTATTCCTTTGGTTGTACAAGTATAGTTGGAAGGTAAGGAAATGAAAAATGCAGGAGAGCAAATGACATTTTCCATGGGGATAAGGTAGTGCTTCCATGAGATTTTTGGGGAAAAATTCCAGAATTAGGTCATCAACCAACATGCAAGCAGACCCAAACCCACTGTGCTGACTGTTTCTGTATTTTTCTTATACTTCTTCAGTGTTTGAGTAGGGTGAGGAGAAATATTCAAGGATCCAAAATACTTTCTCATATTCATAAGCATTTCAAATGGTGTATGTAGATGAAGAAATAGCAATAAATTTCACCATCCACTGCATGTGTATGCTTTCTATGTAGAGATGTATCACTTGAAACCTTGCCTGATAGGCTAAGCCAGAATTCTGGGTATTAATATCCTAAAATTTTGAAGTGGGAGCAGCTCACATGGGTCTAGGTGAAAATTTTAAATCCTGTGGGGGTTTTTTTTTCCACTGCTCTCATTTATGGTTCTCAAAGAAATATTTCTGAAAACCTTAATCTTAACAATGTTATCATGAAGCAGAACCCTGATATGAAGGTAATTTGATGATATACCAGTGAATTTTGTTTCCAGGATTTCAGCACTGAAAAGCATGACATATAGTTTCCAAATCTCATTTTCATGTCTAATTAGGTATTCTGATTTTCAAAGTTCCTACACTTCTAGCATCTCCCTTCAAATCTTGGTAGGAACATCTATAAAAAATGTAGATGAACCACTCTTCTTTTTAAAAACATGGCTACCACCAAACAATTATTTAGTTAAAAAAACCCAATCAAAACCAAAACACACCCTTAATCAAAAACCTGAAAGTTGCAAATAACTGCAGTTTTGAGTCTGTGGCTAGCATTTTTTGAAGCTTAAAATACAGAAGCATGTAGCAAATAGTAATTTTGAAAGCAAAAGCTTTTGTTTCCTATCATAAGTACAAAGTTTGAGCTGAACTTTTATAAGATAGAAATATCTCAGAAATATGATGAGTATGATGAGATGCCATTGAGCTGAGAACCTAATCCTAAGTAGCTAAAATGTTAAGTGGAGCTGATATAAATATAGTAGGTAGGATTCTAATGGGTTTCTCTTCTGCGTAGCAACTAAGAGATGATGTAATCTTCTGGATGCCTCTAGCTTATCAGGAGTTTGAAGAAAGAGAAGTCAGTAAATACAAAACCAAGTGGATGTAGGGGTTTACTTTAGCTATACATGATCTACATGCAACCTGTATTGAGTAATGAGGTATAAATCTCAATGGACAAACAGATACAGTGGCTGCCCTTGCAGTGTTTTAATTTGGAGATTGTCAGTCTGAGGAATTTTCTGCCTCTGGGGTAGAAGAACTATAAAGTAAGGGAGACTTTCAAACTGGTAGAAAGTGTTGCAAGAGAACATAATCAAGAGACCTGAGATCTTCTATCACAAGTTTTATAATTCAACAGACACTCTTTTTGTCTGGACCGAAGCAAAAGGGAAAGCTCAAAACCATTTGTTTCAAGTAATCACTTACAGAACTGTACATATCACTTCTTCAGGGATTAAGTTAGATATTCAGTTTCATAGAATTCTTTCAGTTTTGGTTTACATATGCAACATGTACATCTGTAATAACTAAATAAGTAATTTACAAGATCCCCTTAATTTCCATGAAAACTACTTTGGGAGTCCAATTTACAGGATTACTAATTCTGACAATGCCAAGTAAAATGACAGAGAAAAGAATTACTTAAGAAAGATGAGTGGCTTTAAAAAATTTTATAAACAAGCATTTGTTTTTGACCATGACTGTAAAAGCATGTCAGACCAATTGTGTATCTAAGACAGTTTCCTGACTCTGAGAATGGCCAATAATACGTGCTTGGAAAAGATTTGCAAAAGTAAGCCAAGAACATAGCAGGTTTTTTCTTGTCAAATTATTTATAGATTTTTTCCATAATTTTTTTCTGCTTTTTTTTGAAATGCAACCATTATGTTCTCACTTAAAGAGAACATGGGGCTGAGGAACAGAGGAAGCTTTGGGATGCTGGCATCAAGGACTAGGAAGAGACTTGTAGGGGTTCTGAAGGTCTGCTGGAAGAGCATGAGGGAGTGTGTGAAGCTCAGAAGTGATGGAGAAACTGTCCAGTGGGTCTTGGTGGATGGCCAGAGATTGCTGGTGAGGTGGGATTCTTGGTGAGGAAGGTTAGCTGCCAGTGCTCAGAGGATCTTCAAAGACTGAGAAATGGTTTCCTTGTCTTGCTCTCGGGTCGCCTGGTCCTCTCCAGTCCCCTTCATAAAAAACCGCTATACCTGCACTTGGATAACCATAGGGGAATGCTCGTGTCTGCCAGCAGCAGCCCTTGTGTCTCCTGGGTGACTGCTGAGGGAGGGAGCAGCTTTCCAGATGAAGGTTTCCATAAGGCTTTGTCAGACTGAAATATTATATTTTAGGATTTAAACATTTTCTTAAAGGACTTTTAAAACTGTATTACAAAAGCTGCAGAGAAGACTACCACACCCTGAATGGGGCCCTGAGGCCTTACACTGCTTGCTGATGAAGATAAGATAAAGTAACAACTCAGAGCTGGGGACATTCACTGAGCACAGGAACACTTCCAAGGTGGAGACCACAGCCCCAGGGCTATCAGCTGCCAGGCTCGAACAGACCCTCGAACCAAAGGGCAGCAGGAGGAGAGGCTTTGGGTATCTTGAAAAAGCCTCTGGTCAGAGGTGCAGTGACTGCCCATCCTCCACTGTGCAGAGGAGCCCAGTTGAGGAGAACTCATCAGGGGTGGGAGGAAGCTTATCCACAGCAGAAGGGGGTGACATGGCCCATCACAGGGGCCCCCCAAAGGGGTCCCCAGACCCTGCACCAGAGATGATGCAACAGACCCTCAGTGTTACAAGGGACAGTGTGTCAAGCCAGCCCCTGCAAGAGAGACACCTGGCCCAAAGTGTATATTAATCCACAGGATTCTGCACTCTTTGGCGTGTGGTGTGGCAGCATGGCATAGCGTGTGGCAGCATGTAGCGGTGTGTCCATGGCAGCGGGGGACCCTCACCACCAGCAGACCGGATGGAGGGGAGCAACAAGACGTTGTTGGGACCCTCGGATGGGTGATCTGCTTCCACCTAACCCCTGTCACCTCTCCCTGTTCCCCCACCCCCCACACACATTTCTTTTTGTATTTCTTTCTTTCCTTTCTCTTTCCTTTTCTTTGCCTCTCTACTATTAAATAAAATACATCCATTTTTTGGCAACAATATTTAATCTCGTTTGGTTTTAATCTCGTTTCTGGGAATATTTAGAACCTTCTAAATTCTTTCTGGTTTATGCTCAGAGATTTAGCTTGCTTTGCTTTTCTGGGTCTAAACTGGATCGTAACAGGCTTCTATAAGGAACCCAGGCAGATGTTTTCCTGATGTTGCCAGGAGGGGCTGGGGTAGCGGCTCTTGCTACCGTGGGATGCTGCTACCCAAAACAGTAGTTAGGTCTGACTACAACTTTCTAATGCTGATCCAGAGACTGCTGAAGGACAGAGGCCAGTTGTGCTGTACATGGCACTTAACAGCTAATCCCTGTTTCCTTGGTACAGGTGAACAGCTGGTCATCTGTGTTTGGCTTACTTTTACTCAGTGTGCCATACATTTTCTCTGGGAACATAGATATTTTTAGTTGATCTGATCTTAATTAGCAAGCAGTAGTAGCAGAGTAAAAGTTATTACCTTGACAAATCTTTATTTGCAACAGGCTAAGAAAAAAACCAGAATTCTAAACTGCTGCAAATTTTGGTCATAAGCATATTGTCCAGAATAAGGCAGAAGTGAAAGGTGATTAAAATATTTTTCCACACATATATGTAGTTTTTAATATATTTTTCTGTGGCATTAGTCAGGGCATAATACAACTTAATAAGAGACCCACTAGACAGTGATAGATTTTAAACAAAGTGTATGACCTTTGTGACAACTAAACAGCTGAGTAAGCAGTAAAAATGTTGGGATATAGTGGCAGAATGGGTTAAGTACGTAAGGGTCTCCATTTGTTGCAATTATTTATCTGAGACAAAAGTGGAAATGAGGATAAAAGTATCCTATCTGCCAAATTCCATGGCAGGCACAGTCTGTGATGCTCACAAAAGATAACAAGAACTGGTTTTTGCAATATAGATCTCGCATGACCAATGCCCACACAGTTCCTGTGCTGTTACACTGCATTAGAAAGCTGTGAAAGCAGGTATCACTAACAAAAATCATGTATGGATTAGAAGAAAATCACAAATATTTCAGCCTAATCTTTGCTTATATTGTAGTGGTAGCCAGTGGATGTACTTGCGTAATACACCAATTTACAGGTACAGTAGCAACATGTTGGAGCTCTAGCAGAGACCATGCAAAAGCAAGGAAGTTTACTAACACAACATTTCCAAAACACATGAGAAATACTGAATGTGGGTGAAAATCAGTTCTCTTTGTCCTGTTAGTTTCTCTGTACGGACTGAGGTGACCAATCTGAGGCATCATTAAGTCCTGCTCACCCACTTATTTGGCATTATCTAACTTGCATGTTCCACTGGTTACTTAATGGTCTATAAAATGATGACATTGACATTTTCTAAAGATATTACAGTATGTAGTTTTTACTTCTACAATACCAGTTTATTATCAATGTTTACAGCTTCTGAGTTGCTGCAGTTCCATTCTGTTACTCTCTGTAAGAGCTGCACAGGTATATAATACAATCTGTAACTAGGGAAGTCTTATTTAGCTTAGGCTTATGAATGTTGTACTCCACTTTTGCTTTCTTCCTGTTAAATATTTGTACTTTGTTTGAGCTGATTCTGGTTCATTAAGCCTTGCTAGCCCACATGCTGCTGCAATGTCCACTCATGTATGAATTCTTCAGGAGCTGGGCGGGCAGATGGTGTTAGTGGTGCAACCGCAACTGGTTTTGTAGAAGTGGGGGATTCACCTTTGCAGGAGTCCTCTACGGGCCAGATATGGTCAGCTGACTGCGCCATATGAGAAAATGAACTAAACTGAAGACAGCTGGCAAGTAATGCTCTTGTTTCTTGGTTTGGAATATTGATTATAACTGCTTAGTAGCAATAGTAATGACTAATTAATGGGGCTGGAGAATGAAGATGGGAAAGGAAACAACAAGGATTTTACAAGGAGTCATATATATAATTTGTAACATTGAAGAGCAATATGTTTTCCTTTGTGTATATGTGGTTTGGAGGGGAGGGGCAAACAAAATCCATCAAAAAGGTAGCTCTCAAATACTTTTTCTCTTTGGAAAGTCTAGAAAGAAGTATTCCTATATCTGTAGAATTCTGTGACAGAGTATGTTTGAAATGCATCATCTACCCCAAGATAACTAAAAATATGATGCAACTATATTTTGTTCTCATTGTTTTGACTTTGCAAGAATCTTTTATGGCCTGTGCAAGAAGTGGGAGCTTATACCATTAAACATCTGACCTAAATATCATTGAAGTTAAACTCCCTCTTCTTCTGGTCTTGTCATCAGTAACCAGAGAAGACCTTGTGGTCAGGTCCTTGTATCCCTTGAATGGATCCAGACCTATTACATACTTCTCAACATTTTCTTTAATTTTCAGTGAATTCTGTTTCCTGACACTGACCTTCATTTGCTCTGTTTGTTCAAAACCTAATTTAGTCTGTTTAAGTAGTAACAGTTGAGGCTGTGGGCAATTTCAGGGGATTAATGACTGATTGAGAGGGTTGATGGCCTGAGGCAATGACTCAGGGCTATTAACTTCATCTACAGAAAATGTATCAGGAAATGTTTTAGACTGAAGCTGTTGGTTGGCAGTCTGCAGCTCTGCCTGAGTTGAGGGAGGGTCACTCTATGGCAAAAACAATTGCCTATAAAGTCTGAATGGGTTTATTAAAAGATACTATTACAATTTTGTTTTATAGCAGCTCTAAGAGGCCTGAACTAAAATGGAAATAAGGCAGGAAAATGGAAGGGCTTGTTCTGCAGTGTGCTGTGTAAAAACAAGATAATGTTTCTTTCAAGAAGCTTTTATTACCTTTTTGAAAAAATAAGAATGTACTGCAGAACTTCATAAAGCAGGTGATTCCAGTTTCTCTTGTAGTTTTAAATATACTGCTATTCAAAAGTATTCCAAAATGGATCTCTAAATCAGAATTGTCTTACAGAAGTGTTTGATATCCATGACCTTTTTAAATTGTGTTTCCAAGTTCTGAAATATTAGTAGAGAGATATTCAAATGCATGAGAATTAGACACATTGATTATGTGTGTATGTAGATCTAATCAATGTATGTGTTGTAGGTACTGAATTTTTTCCTGAAAAACTGCTTGAAGTAAGGTTGTGTCCTTAATCCAGTTTACAGATGGTAGTCAGATTGTTTGAATGACCTGCCAGAGGTGAAAGAAGTTACCTGCAGAGCATGCAGAATACTCACCCTTGGAGCTTTCCAAATCTTGGCTGGATAAGTCCCTGAGCAACCTGCTCTAACTTCAGAAGTGGCTCTGCTTTGAACAGAGGCTTGTGCGAGATGATTTCCAAAAGTATATTCCAACTTGCATTGTTCCATGATTCTTTGCTTCTATGTGTATGTGACAAAGCTAGGAGTGGATATATAATCCTGTTGGTCCAACAGGATTTTTAACAAAACACTATATAAATATCATAATAATCCTCCTTAAATCTCTGACTTCCAGTGGGATATGGGCTTCTAGTTTTTAGCACATTTTGAAATCCTTCCCTTAGGTGCTTTGCTTTTTTTATAAGCTAAGGAGATGCAAGCAAAACTAAAGTTAGTGGTTATGCTAAGGTTTTTGCTTTTGCTGGTTTTCAGAGTCAAAATTTGTCTTCACTGCAGATTCTCTTTTGGGACAAATTGCTGTATTTGATCGTTGGTCATGGGAAAAAAAAATTAAATGGCTTTTTTCCAAGTAAATGTTCAAAAGTGCATTTGGAAATCTTTGTGTGTGCAAGCAGTGAGTTTGCAGTGCAGCACAGCTCCTCACAAGAGTGCCATTTCAGTGGTGCTGCCATAAGCTGGCCTCTTTGTGTAGAGCATGAACCATTTGCACTCAAGCTCCACAGAGGTGCTTGTCTATTTTTACACTTCATTTTGTCATTTCCCTCATGTAATACCTTTAATATGCTAGGTTTTCTCTGCCTTTTACTTTTGATCTGGGATAGGTGTTACAGCTAAGAAAAATTTTCAAAAAGTGGGCACAAGGATTTGATTAAAACTTGGATTGAACCTGTGTACATTTTGATTTGATTTTCATTTTTTGGTCTTCACTTTTTGACTATATTTTAAAAGGGACACAAATGTTAACAATAGGTATCTCATATGAAAGAGTCGTAAATATCTATACCAAGGAATTTTATGCCTAGGTTTTTAACTAGTATTGCTTCCAAAAACTTGGGTGAATACAGGTCACTAACCTGTTTGCTGCTTGTCCAAATCAAAGCCTCAGCTGACAGCTTTTGCCAGGTGTTCAAGAAATATAAAAGTGACAGTTACTATGCATCTTTCCTCCCATACTAATGCACACTTAAACAAATGGAGAAATGTATTACATCAGAAAAGAATATTTCTACTCTTTGAACTTGAAGCTTTTCTGAAATTTCTTCCTTTCAGACTTTGAAATGCATCATCAACATTTTTTGTGTCATTTTTCTTTACCTTATTGAATAAGAAAACACAATATATTGAACATCAAGCTATGGAAATATTTCTCTCCTGACAGCTCAAACTTAATTGAAAGAATTATAGATGTTTTTTCCCATATCATTTTGAGAGTCTTAAAACTCTCAAATCATAATGATATATATGAACAGCAAACAACAGAGAGCTGGTCCACATACCATCCAGTTATTTTTAGAACTAAATCACTGCATTGAGTTAAAAAAGTTGATACAAAAATCTCTGACAAGTGATACAAAGTTGGTGGATTAATCTTCATTTTTGAACCAAAATGCTTCGAGGGGCCTATTAGAATACGGAAGCTCTTACTAGTTTTTAAGTGTATCTTCAATATTTAGCAACTTAGCCTGATCCTGGATGACTATGCAATGGAGGATGAGGGGAATTCAGTGATTGTGGTCTCTTTTATTCTGTTGTTGGCTTCAGCTGTAGTAATGTCTGTCACACCAATCTGTAAGATATATTTCTATATGGGATCTACTGAACAGCTGATAAATTACATATATTTGTAGATTAGAACACTATTTTGTGTCATCTCTCCAAACACCATCTGCATGTATTTTACTGTCATTGTGGAAGACAAAGAAAGCCAATAATATTTAACTAAATTTTACCACAGTCAACAAATGGAGATTTTACCGTACCACTGCCTTTGTGTCTGATACACCTGATGATTCTGCTTTCCATTCTGACATTTTTCTCCTAAATCTTCTGGAGCCATACTTTGTTTTCTTATCAACTTGGTAACTTCAGGCTTAATTCTACGGGTCCTTCTGTGAGCACACCAGGTCTGGAAGCCTTGGCCCTGCTGGGGTGTGGCATGTTATCTGTTTTTTGCAGAGATCATGCTTGGTTTCATTTTGCAGATGTTGAATGAAGATGTATCTATTTTTCTTGAGAGACATTGTTTTCTAGTTTCACTGCTTCTCTGACTACTCTCATGAGAATCTCAGCCTATATTATCATTGTATCTGCATAACAGCACATAACTTAACGAGTTTTGACTGTATTGCTTGAAGAGTAAGTTTCTTTTTCTGGTTTCATTTATGCCAGGTGATGGCAGTAAAGGACCTTTGCTCTTTCAGCATTTGCTATGAAGTAGAGAAAACATTCAGACTCCTAGCCTGCCTCTAAGGGAAAGGACTCACTTCTGTTCGTTCCTTGCAGCTCGTTATGACATCCATCATGAGATGGAAAAAGCAGCATGGTTTGGGTTGTAGGCTGCTTGGGTTTTTTTCACCTTTTTAATAAATAATAAATGCTATATCTGTTTTTCTCTTTCCTTACTCTGTATTGGCCTTCTCATACTGTGTATTCTGGTATAACCTTTCAATGTATTCCATACAGTGCAAGCTGTAGTGTTTGGTTTTGGTCTGAAGATATTTAACACTGCCCCTAGAAGTGTAGCATAGATTGCATGTTAAGGGACAGAGAGTGTCCCAATAAAGCTGTTTATCTGGGATTTGTCACTCAGGCAGATGGTAACATAGCGATGTTGTGTCAAAAACATTTTCAAAATGAAAAGCCTTGCAGTGAGTCTGGAGTGTACCTGCTGGAAATGGAACAAGACAGCCATTCACGACTAATGTTTTATTGATGGTCTAAAGGAAAGGGAAGAAAAGGCAAGACCAGAAAACAGCTTGGCCTTGAAACTTCCTTTCTTAAACTTATATTTAATGAGCATAGGACAGGGTAGAAAAGTGACTAGCTTACCACTTCTCAAACCAGCCACAGCAATGACTATTAATAGAGAGTGTGCTTCACCTATGGTTTTGATTAGTGCTTGTTACAGTGGGGATTCTGTAACACGATGTATCAAACGAGGAGGCCCATGGGAAAGAAATATATATGGACTGATTCTTGGTAGATGTTTCAGAGATGTTTATTTCTCCAGCCGCATGGCCGGGGCTCTGCCGAGGAACTCTTACAATCATGGGACCCGAGGGTCCTTGCCCACGCAGGGGAACACAAACCAACCAATGGGGAACGAGGCTGACCAGGGGCAGGGAAACCCCGTGTCTGTCCCCCAGGGCCCTCTCCCAGGACCACATGGCAGGGGGAAAGGGACCCAACAAGTGCTCTCATGCCATTAGTGGGGGGGAGTGAGCTAAATGTTTTCCTTGTGGCAAAACCCCATCTCAAACTGGATGTAGCTTAAGACCATCAGTGCTGTAGTGAAAACAGTCTCATGTTTTAATTCAGATGGAAAATGAATTGTAGGAATTCATCTAATGCACTCTGGTCACAACTGAGTCAGGCTACTTTTGTTCACATTTTTCTTCTGAAGAGACACTTCACGAAGTTGCCATGCAGCCACCAGACACTGCACTAGTCCATTAAGTTCTCTCCTTTTTCATATTCGGCTGATGTTATTATTTATGTTTATAGTAGAAGGTCATATGGGAAGCTGCTATCTTCTATGCATGTGTTTGGTTGTGTTAGATCTCATTCAGCTAATACTACTTCAGTTTTTCAGGTTGTCTTTTTTTTTATTTTTCCCCAGGATAATCCTGCTTTCCTTTGTATCCTTGTCAACTCTATGCCACTGGTCAACCTCTTTAGTACATTCTACTCCTCCAGCCAAGGCCATGAGAAGAAATATTAAATAACACTGTTCCCTAAACCAACCTACTAGGAACTCCAGTAGGAACATTTTCTAGGCTGCAAATTTGCATTTTGGCCTGGCTGATTGATGTGACTGATGTAGCAACCTTGACCTTGTGCAGTGAATAGGCTTAATATGTATGTCACAGAACTTCAAAAAAAATACTGAAAAAAAATCAAAATCTGTTCTTTAACAAGAGATTTATTACTGTCAGAGAGCAGCAGGGGCTGTCTGCTCTCTAGGGGATGGGAAACTGAGTGTGATAATGTGGCCAGCCAAGGACCTGGATGAAGCAAGCAGGGCAGACCAGAACTCACAGAGAAGCTTAAGCAACAGTTGAGACTTCCTGCTGGGTTTGTGGTGACAAGGCAGACACGAGGTCAGGCTGGGAAGTCAGTCCACAGGTCAGGGTCAGGACCCATGGGTTGTATGGGGAGCTGGTACTCTTCTACGACTGCCACCCAGGGCTGTGATGAAGTGGACTCTGGGGCCTGTAATGTGGGAGCCGACCCCAGAAAAAAAATTGGCCAGGGCCATTAGGATGTCTAAGTGTCAGGTCTCTGGTGTACATTTAGTTGTTGAGGTTGGACTTGATGATCCTGAAGATGTTTTCCAGCCGTACTGATTCTATGATTTCATGATTCTAGTTGAAGGTATGAAAAGAAACATATTTGCATAATGTGAGTTTGTCTGTCTGTGGAAAAGTTTCCTGGATCAAATAGATATAGATGAGGAGAGTGTTTGGGGCTATAACTCTATATGGCACAAAATAATTCTTCCTGGTGCAGTCTTTTAATCCCTGTATGTTTCCAGAATGAGGAAAGGGAGAAATAAGGAATTACAAACTGATTTCTGGTTCTGTATTTATTAAAGGTTGTTCTGTATTTATTATTATTAAAGGTTGAAGGGATCTGTTTACATCTGTTTTTTAATTTGCAGTGTAAGATTTCCTCAGTAGGTAAATGCCCAGGCCGTGTGTATATACACTTACACAAATAAGTTAGGCATGCTCAGAAATGTTTCTGAGCACTGAAACCAACTGATTGACATGAAGTAGCCTGCACAGCTACTTTTAAACTTTCTTAGCCTTAGAAACGGGAGGCTACCAACCACCAGAAAACTGCACATTTTATAATGGTCTCCATCCTGTGCTAGTGTCTGAACTGGGTCCAGGCCAGGAATAATTTTGAAGATTTCTGGTTAATGCCAGAACTGCCTTTAACAGTTTAGAAGATGAGTGGTTTGGTCTGCTTTATTTTGCAGGCAAATGCAGGCATTTAGTACCTTTCCGTTTTTGAAGGTCATGGACAAGACAGTTACATGTAAACAGAGGAAGCAATTCAGTTAGGCAGGAAACTCATGAGGGCTTGGAATGTCAGCTAAATACTTGGGAAAATATTCACTTTCTTCTGGAAAACTGGAAGTTTTCAAAGTGTATTGTTCTGATATAGGTACAATGATAAAAGGTGAGGTGAAAAGGGTGAAAAGTTTGCTGTACTGCTGAAATGGCAATTTCATCTACAGACAGACTCTTCTCCAGTTTGTTGTTACAAAAATTCCCATTAAAAACTGCTTAATTAATATGTTTTTGCTTTTTCATTGTTGATTAAAGCCTCCTGATGTTGAAGAACTGTGTATAGAATTGTACAGATTATGGGTTTGGCAGAGTGGTGTAGATCTTCAATTACAGATATTAACATAAAACTGATGATCATTTTCTATTCAACCTATAATAATATAGGAAGACAAGTCAAATGCTGTACTTTGAAGTTGTTTGCTTTGAGGTCAGTGAGATGCAAGATCTTCAGCTCAGGAAGCTGGAAGTTAATTATTTTGGATTAATAGAAGAAGCTGGAAAACAGGCTATCATAAAAGTTCAAGCTTGAATATTTTTATAGTGCCAGGTGACCTGACACTTTTTACTGGAAGGATGATTGCCCAGTCAAAAGAAACTGAAAATGATTAATATGTATAGATTTCCACAAAGCATTTGACATTGTGACACATGGGAAAGCAGTAGGTAGATTAAGATGGGGATGGAGATAAAACATGGAAGTTATGTATGGAACAGATTAAGCAGCAAGTATTATACTTACTGGGAAATTATTAAAATAAAAGGAGCTTTCAAGTCAGGTTCCTCTGAGCTTGGGGTTGGGACAGATAATATTTAATAATTTCGTAAGTGATTTAATGATTTCATAAAGCACAAAAAGTACACTTTTAAAATGTGCTGTTCAATATACCCTGGCAATATGCTGACAGATCCTCAAGAAAGTGTGGAGAGCAGGAGGAAAAGAAGCTGGACAGCACTGTGAACAAAAGGAACTATAGGGTGATGTAATTAAACAGTAAATCTAATAGTACAAAGGACAAGGCAAACACTTAAGGATTAACAGTAAGGATTGGTAGTAAGACTCTCAGTTCTTACGTTCATGAGAGATGGAGTCTGACTGCAATGAGTAAAAAAGAAGCGTTAATGGTGTTATGTAAAAATAAAATTTGTCTCAATGGGAAAGTTAAAAAAGCTTTCCAGCTTGGCAAAATAAAGACTGAGAAGTATGATGATAGTCACTGAATTTTTTAGAATGGTAAACACCATGGGTAGTGAAGATAATTTTTGGGTAATGAACAGTGTTGACATTGGAAGAAATAAGTACAAAAGGTGCATAAATCTATTTAGACAAAATATAGCTAATCTTAGTAGCAAGAGTAGTAGGTTTTCTGATATACTGACTAACATTTTGGCCTCCAAGGATTTTACAATATGTTTTTCTTAACTTGTTTGAAAATAAACCAGTATACCATAAAGGCGAACAGAATATGGTGGTCTCAAAATTAAAGATACAGTCCCATTTATACGCAACGTTACAGAAGTATTTGGGAGTAAGCAAAACATTTGAATAGTTGCTTTCCCTTTTTTTGTTAAATATTACTGAATAATTAAGTTACATACAACTACTCTGCAAAAGATGACCTTTCCTTAGCATTTGTTCCATTTATTTTTTTCAGAACTACTGCGTAGGTAGAAATGCCAGCCACTGTTGTAGTCCAAAATTTGTCTGTGGGCAGAAATGAGACACACTTCACATAAACCCAGGAATTTATTGCTAACGTAATTGAAATCTTAATACTCTAATCCAAGAACCATTACTGGTACAAATGCAATTATTACATAAAGAGAAACAATACATGTATGCAGAAAAGTTTATTAATAATAATGAAAAAAAGAGTTAAAATTCACAAGCTCCTAAGCTCCCTGACACTTCTGGGACAAAAGCCCAGTGGTTTCATTCTGGTGTTGGTGAGGGTGCTACAAGGATTCCTCAGCCTTTGCTGGGAATAACATATTTATGTTGATGCTCTCATCTCTGTGGCTCCAGGATCTGTGTGAGTCTGTTTGTGTATGTTTGCTAACACACTTTGATGCTTCTGCTTCTTCTTCATCAGCCGTCAATCTTCATTGTTCTGCAGCTACACATTCAGATTTTGCCCTTTTTACATGTGTTGGATACTAATTCTTTTTTCTCCTATAACCCATTTTGTTCAATTGCAGGTCCACTTTTCTTTTAGTGACTGGTGAGTTTATAGCTGCAGGGTTTTCAGTTTCCAGACCTGTGTCCTGTCTTTTACTTTCTCATGCCTGTACTCCTCTCTGCTCCACCACATTTCTTCACTTCTCAAACCTCTGCTGTCGCACCAGGTCTGTATTTTTCTGTATTATCATGTAATCCATAAATGTCTCATTCTAGATGGAATAATTCCATATTATTTCTACCTGTATAAAACTATGATTGTACAATAGAAGATAACACAGGTAAAAAATTAGCCCTAGAGCCTGATCATTTAGGAAAAATTGCTCTTAGTGCTTATAAAGTAAAAAGAGGTTGCAAGCAGGTCAAGAACAGGTTAAATAGATAAAGCTGGACAAGGCTCAGTCCTGAGACCTTGCAAATTCAGTACACGACATACAGTCCATTGTTACAGAGCACCACAGTTACCCCATCTTTATCCTGAACATGGCAGTTCATGTTATAACACGGTCTTTACACAGTTATTATCTGAGGAACCAGGGTGTGGGGGAGGCAGGCGTGGAATTTTTTTTTGCTGCAGAGAAGCTGTATGTTAACTTTCCATCACTTTTGTCAATTGAATTGTATAATCCCTAAGCACTGTGGACACCTTTATGAGGCCTATTTTGTTTCAGTCTGTCCTTACTATCCTACTGAGATTGTTTCAACCTGTCAAATTCGGTAGCATACTTCGGCAACATTCTTTTATTGCATGTATTCTGAATTTGACTCATGTTCCGTGGGGAATGGAGCGCAACTGCCAACAGCCATTTTATTTGTCACCTTTAACAACCATCACGAAAATGGAACTATGTCTGTATATGATGAGTTAGAAGGTACTTAGTCACCCTTAAGCTACTCATTGCTAAGTTCACCTAGACTAAAATTTTGCGGTTCCTCTAAATGATAGTGACATTTAATGCAATAACTCAGAATGTATTAACTGACTAAATGTGTGCCATTATTTTTCTGTGTTAATTTGTCTTTAGACAAGGAAAAATCAAAACCAAGGTGAAACATCATATTATAGATGCAGTAGAACATGTTTGGAAACCTTTCAGAGCTTCATGATCCATTTTCATTTCCCAGTATCTTGCTAGTGATTCTGAATATTCTTGGCAAAAAATGTGTAATAGAGATGCAGTAGCCTGAGCAGTAGATATGTACAATGGTACACTGAAATTGCTGTGTCTGGCAAGTTCATCTCTGCAGTATGGCAAATTCCCTCAGAAATTTAGGATAACCCTCACCAGAATGCTAGTGGTCAGATTACTCTAACCTGAACAATTACAGACTATCATACTACTTTATCTTCCTAATCACCAAGATTTTTTAACTGACTGTGTCAGCTATTCAAAGAATGAAATTTCTGCATTCTGTGAGTGGTTTACAGAACCTTTTTAATAAATGCTTAGTTAAAAATTTCTTCTCTTCTGTGTCAAACCCTAAAGAAGGGAAATGCTAACAGTATGGTAGGGAACTTTTTGGGAGTGTAATATTTTCTTTAAGATAGTTAATTTTTCTGTGTGAGGAGTCACTGTATTTTGATCCAATTGATTGATATGCAACCCTTGTTTCAGCTGTGTATATATTAAATTAAAAAGAAATGAAAATGAAAAAGGCTTAAGCCATCTTTCCTAAATGGAGACACTGTTTTGGAGATCTGATTCCCAATAACTCTTATAAATTTCTATTAAAAGTCACAGAGTATGATTTAGTGGCTAATTTCTGTACCCACAGTCAGTTGGGTAGCAGCACATAAATCTTCCTGCTTTTTGGGTCTTCACTGATCTTACTGTACTGTAATAACAACAGGTCTGGTAAGTACGTACAAACTAGACAAAGCAGAGCCAACAATGAGCAGAAGAAGCATCATACCAGAAATACCCAGCATCTGAGGAGTAGAAGATACCTTTCTAGTGTTAATAAGTTTAGAGGGTATGTTGAATAAATGAAATTAAATAAGATGAAGGGAGAAGGGTTAACAGAAGCAATGAAGCTTTGAAAAAAGAAAATTGAAGTGAGAAATGCCAGGCTACAGATGTGACCATCTCCACAAAGAAATTTCTTTGATTATCTGAATGTCTGGGGTTTTAATGTTTCTCTGTTTGGTTTCTCTGTACAGCCTTCTCCCAAAATTACCTGTGTGGGTCAGAGGAAAACACTTACAGTGATAGGAAGTAACAGAAAATTAAGCACTTGAGATCTACAGTTTTGCAGAGACAGGTTGAATGAATACTCTTACAAAGGTTTTGCCTCAAGGCACCTCAACATAAGGCCTGTTTTTCATAGGATTGCAAAACTTGTACAGCTCTTCCTCTTCTTAGATTTTGGGCTGTGATCTAAACTCTGAATTTAACTACACAAATACATCAGCTGCAACTTTCCATTCTTATCTACCCAGGAACAGCTCTGCTAAATTGCTTCTATGCCCTTTGTGATGGTCTTTTATCATCACACTGTTTTGTTTCATGATCAATTTATTGTGGTTTTTGTTTTTTTTTTTCCTTCTACTATCAGCCTTTGGAAAGAAGAAAATCACCTTTTGTTATGTAAAACTCTCTCAAAGCAGTAGTAGAGGGAGACATATGCTTAGTGGATAGTGAAATCTGTGTATCCTAGCAAGATACGGAATGACAGTGCCTCCCTTTCTGTTCTTCAAACAGTTTTTAAAAGCCCAATTCCATATTTCCACCAGCATGTCAAAGAGTGGGCAGCAGCTGGTGTCTCAGAGGAATTCACATAAATATATGATGTCACAGGTTTTGTTCAGAGTGGAACACTTTCTCTGGAAGAAGAGACTGCCATCACTGAGCAACCATTGTTGACAAGAAAGCCTGGTGAGTTAGTACTTCTAGGTCAACTGAACTCTTCAGCAGGAAATCTTTTCTAACCTTCACTCCTAAGTCCTTGTAACCAAACAAGGTGAGACCTGAGAATAGAAGGAGGCCAGCCTGGGAAATGAGAAACAAGAAAGAAATTCAGCTTGTGATGTGATGATATATGTGCAGCAGAAATGACAGTTATAGTGAAGGATTTGTTGAAAGTTTATCTTTTGCTAGCAGAGTGTTTGAGAGATAGGGTAGCTTGACATCTGAGGGGGTGATGAAGAGCAAGAGTACACTTTGGGTTTTTAAGAGCAGGTCTAACTAAAACTGCAAACAGTGTGAATTGCCGGGGGGCTGAAATGCTTAGGCCTACCGTAAATGTGAAAGCAGTGTTGTGTTATTTTTAGACAGTATGAAAGACGTCCATATCAAAAATATGCTCACACTGGTCATTTCATATTAGTTTAGGATAATAGTAATTTGTGACTTATGAGAATTTCAGTGTCTTGAGTGGAATCTTTTATTCAAATGTAGATCTTGGCTGAATTAATAGCTTCTGGGACCTATCTGTACATAGCCATGTTCACAGTCTTATTTTAGGATATGAAAATTGAAACCTAGCTGAGTGTGTCAGTGTCTGCCTGTCACCCAGTATTTACTCACAAACTCTGTTTAGCTGCCTCTTCTTAGCTCTCTTTGCAGCTGATGCCATACAAGAATGATGACGTTTCAGCTGTTCTAGTGAGGAATGAGCTCCTTATGTTTGAGCTTCTACTAGAAGGCTGCATCTTAACTTGATTCAAAGTGGAAACTGAAGCTGCTTTTTACTTCTTGACTCTTTTTTTCCCCGCATGATAAGACCTGCTGACATATCATCAAAATATGGCAGGAAGACTTAAATAAGCAAGCAAAAAAAAAAACCAGCAGGAAAAACTGCAAAATAAAATAATGTAAAAGACCATTCCATATCAAGGAAGGGTAAATGAATTTGTGAATAGAAGGCAAACATTGCCCAGTGGAAAAAAACCTGCTGAAATCAGGTATTCTTAAAAAACAGGACACAGAATAAATCATCTGTCTTAAATTTCTGACAGGAGAAATATTGTAAGGCATCTTTGGGAGGAGGCTTTTGCTATAAAAAAAAGGCAACTTTGGATGAAATATTAATGAAATTACACAACAGAAAAGGAACAGGGTAAAAAAAAGAGTAGTCACTCTTCTCTAGTTTTTTACTTGGAATGATCTTGGCATTAAGAAAAAGCAACCAAAAAGGAGTATAAAATAGTCTCTTATTTCCAAATTCACAGGTAAAACAGAAAGACTACCTAACTAAAAGTTCTTAAAAATAAGAAAATTACCTCATGTTATGCACTGTCTACTATTTTCTTACATATAGCTATGTAAAATAAATGTATGTGTAATTTATCCAAGAAAACATTGTATATAGTATGAGAAAATTTAATACTGACACTATATACAACATTATAATCAATTTAGAATACAAATTCTTGACCTAAATAAGTAGACAGACTGCAGTACAAGGTTTTATGTGTGACATAAATGTGCTAGAAAATCATTACCATTATTCTGGATGTCAGTGGTACTTTTTAGTGGTATTTTTCTCCATGTTATACAATTTTTTGTGGTACTTTCAAAGTTATTTGAAATAAATTATTCTTGCAAGAAAAAGTTTCATAAATATCACATGATCAATATTTACTCAAGAATAGGTTTGCAAATTATTTTTCTGTTATATTTACTTTTGTGCACCTACATTGCATGTGGTCATTATTAAAAGAAGTGATTAAAAGAGCTCAGTATTTGAAAAGAATCTCCAGGCAGTAGGATTTGTGATTCTATATGTTTTCATTATATTGCTTGCTATTGCCTAAGTGATAGACAGGGAGGATTAACTGAACAGTTTGCACAAAAATCCACCTCTACAGAAGCATCATTAAGGTCTTCCCGGGGGAGGTCAAGTATTGTTTTCAGGAACACTGAAACACTGAGGAAAAGAGGGCTAATAAAACTAAGTGGAATAAGGGGTACAAACTATGGTCACATCTTGCATGGTCATCCAAGTTGCAGTTACATGCTGTGAAACAGACAGTAGAATCATAAAATAATATATTGGCTTTTTTCTTCTCTTCATCTTTTTAGTACTTGGAGTTCTTAGCAAAATATTTCTATAAACGTTTCCAGATTTTCAACTGTCTGAGGAGAGTTTGTATGAATACTTTAAACTGAACTAGCTTAGATGAACTACATAAATCACGTCATATATTTTAGTTCCTGTGAGAGAGATGAGTGTGATCCTTCCATCTTTGACTCTTTTGCCAGCGTGCATACCTGTTGTGCATATGTGGTCACATTTCAGTTTTGAAAAAAGTCTGCAATACATCATGTTTGCAGATCATTTCAAATGTGTGTATCTATAGGAGAAAAGGAAAAACAGTGGAGTGCTGAACAGTTATGCAAATAAAATAACTATATTATTTACCCTCATGCTTATTTCTTCTACCATGTTGATTTCTCAGCTCACAAAATTGAATCACTTCCGTGCTAACTAGAGGTATGATTTGGGTTTGAACTCCTTGGAGCAGCTGTCCTTTTCTCCAGGTTAAATGAGGGAACAGTTCAAAGCCCTGCTGTTTAATAATTGGTAAATCAATGGAGGCTTCAGTCAGTAACATGAACCTGTGGACCTCAAATGAGCAGAGGAAAGGGTATGGCATGTGACTAAACAATTTTTGAGACGGTGTGCTGGTTTTGGCTGGGGTAGAGTTAATTTTCTTCCCAGTGGCTGGTATGGGGCTGTGTTTCGGATTTGTGTTGAACACAGGGTTGATAATGTAGAGATGTTTCTGTTACTGCTGAGCAGGGCTAACACAGAGCCAAGGCCTTTTCTCCCTTTCATACTGCCATGCTGAGGAGGCAGGTGGGGGCTCCTGGGAGGTTGGGAGGGGACACAGCCAGAACGGGTGACCCAAACTGACCAAAGGGATATTCCAGCCCAAATGACATCATGCTCAGTACATAAATTGGGGGGAAGGAGGAAGAGGGGAATGTTTGGAGTGATGATCATCTTTCCAAATCACCGTTACCCATGATGGGGCCCTGCTCTCCTGGATATGGCTCCACACCTGCCTGCCCATGGGAAGCAGTGAATTCATTCCTTGTTTTGCTTTGCTTGTGTGCACACCTTTTACTTTCCTTTTTAAACTGGCTAAATATCAGCCCACAGTTTTACTACCTGTTACATTTGGTTGCTGGCTGGGGTTAAACCACTACAGATGGTGGAGAAATGGAAAAGAGCTCTGAACAGTTAGCGGTGGGTAGAGCTGTATATATGTAAGAGTGCCCTGGAGAAGCTGGAGCTGTAAGCTGGGTTCTGGCTAGAGGCAACACACAAGAATGTGGTTCACAGGAGCTCCAAGTGAGCACCAGCTTTGGGTGTGGCCCAGACAACCTATGTTTGGCAAATTAAATGGCTGAAGGGGGGTCAGTGTTGTGATTTTTGAGAAACTACCAGTATTTAAAGGAGTAAAATATGTTTTTCTCTATTCTCTCTGCACTTTTAGAGATAGAATGTTCACCAAGGTGAGGCAAAGGCAATGATTAAATTTGCATAATGAGTTTGGTTTTGTTATCTTTGTGTTACTTGAGTTCCTTGGAAAAAAGTACTGATTATCTTTTTGCATATGACCTTTCTGATAGCTATCACAGGCTTAATAGCTAGCTGGTGATGGACTAAACTACCAAAAAATTAATGTTTTTTCCTTTGTTCTACTTAAATAGACTCCTGATCTTGAGCTGCAAGATATACAAATACTAAGTGAACTAGACAAAGTAGGCAAATGAATTTGATTATGATAGCAATTAAACATACAGCTAATTGCTTTTTACATGCTGTAAAAAGTTTTCTTAAAAGAATTGTGACTAGGTTTCTTTTAGCAAATACAGTTTTTTGTTTGTTTGGAGTTTTAAATTTTTTTAAAAAATAGTATCTAGACTGGCGGCTACGGATTCCTAATGACTTTTGTTAAAAATAACTAGATGGGTGTACAAGTTATAACAAGATGAAAAGATCAATTGGGTTTCCTGACCATAATTTTTCTTGTGAAGAGGACTTCTGTTGCTCTATAATATTTTTATGCCTGGAGTCCTCGAGGAAAGCAATCTGAAGAGAGTGCATGGAATAGGAATACCAGCTGTGAAAGGGAGCAAGTGCTGGAAGTAACTTCCTTCCATAAACACATACATTTTTGGAATAAACAGAAGATAAATTGGAGTGCCTTTAATAGCCTAATTGCTTATTTCCTGTTACTCTATTATCATGCTCCTCGGAAAAGTCCAGATCTCTTGGTTCTGGATCTCCTGGTTAATACCAGTGTTCATTGGCTTACAAATTCCAGCATTTAATTTTTTAAAATAATTTTTGGTGCTAATAATTTTTTCCTTTTACAGCTTTATAGTCTTTACTGCTTTCAGGGCCACATAAGAAATAATGGTAAAAAGGAATTCCACTGATAATTATTGAATTAAAGTAACTGTGGCAACAGCAATCTGAGGTCGGAAAAGAGCATTTGGAATGGTTTAAGACAGTAGTATAGATTACCCATCACAAACAATCTGTCTTGCTAAACAGAAATGTCTTGTGCTGTGAAGCAACGTACTATGTATAGGAGTGTATAGAAACAGCCAAATAAACCCCAAATTAGCCAAAAATCCTAGGAAAAAACCCCAAAGGAATAAAAACCTCTTAAGGGAGGCTCAGCCTCCTAAAAGAAGCAGAGATGAAAAGAAATAAGAATGCGCATCCTTCAAACTGAATTTCTTGAGACTTTATTTTATTGGAAAATTTAAAAAAACTTGTCTGAATTCAGACTGTTAATCCCTGTATTCTTTTTATTTTGTACCGTTTGGTTTCTGAAAATGCTGTCTGCATTCCTTCTGTATTACATACAGCTCTGAGAATATATTAAAGATATGCTGCTGTTTAGGATCATATTGAAAGGTGACAAAATATTTAAACTTTTTTTTAAATTTAAAAAACAGGTTTTCCAGACCTTAAGTTGCTCACTGATATCTGAAAACCTGACATATTAAATTTACTTATTAAATAGTTACCATTTTACTTTGCTTGCTTCAAAATGTCATCTACAAGCAGTTTGATAAGTGGATTGAAAAGTCATGAAGTTTAATTATACAGTAGTTTATTCAGATGCATCTATATTTCCAAAATCTTGTAGAGCCATAAAAGGCAATGACGACAGATCTACTTGTGCTTTTTATTCCAGCTCTTTCCACGGCAAAGTGGCTAATAGAGGCAAAAATTCCTTTTAAGCTAGGGGCTTATGGACCTATTTTAGCTGTCTAATATCAGAATAGACTTCAAAACTCACAGAGGTGTAACAAATAAGTTATGGGACTGTGATGAACTCTAAGCCAACATGGGTACTTTTCAAGCTGGACCTGAACTTGTTTAATACTCTGGGTATGTCTATTTGAAATCTGTTCTTAAGTTACTGTGTGTTTCTATATTGTAAAATTCGAAACAAATTTTTTTCGTTTCTTTAGAACAAGGTTATTATATATACTGGAAATGTTGGAAATATTTTTTTTAGTAATTTCTAAAACAAATGTTGTTACTAATGGTTACTTCTTGAAATAGATCATCTGTCCTGGATCAAATTCCTCCTTGTTTGTTGCAGTGAAATGGTACAGTACTCAGGGATGATAAAAGTAGCTGAACCCAAACCTTAGAGGTGGATATATATTTTTAAAATTCTTATGTGAATGAAAAAAAAACCCAATGAAAACCAAACCACAAAAAAAACTTCAAAGAGGGGTTAGTGTGTATATGAACGTGAATTCCCTCATCAGGGATAGTTTTGAAAAAACTTTTCTACTCCAAAATCCGAAAAATTAATCAGACCAAGCAAGTTACTTGCTGCCCATGGCAGTAATCTCTAGTTTCAGTCAGTTTGGCTACAAAGTTTAGCAAGCCTGTGTGGAAGAGCTGAATCTCCTCAGCAGTCTGCAGTAGACACAACTGTACAATCCAGCCTTCTTAAAAATCATGTTGGGTTTTTAAAATGTGGGCCCTTTTCTTCTGCGAACCACCTGTGCTCAAATATACAGCCTGGTTTGAGCAGCTGGTCCTAAATCTCCTGTGATTTAAATCTCTGTTGTTTCCCCCTCATGGCTTTAACTGCAGTTGTAGTTCCTTTTTCTGTATCTGATCAAAGATTTCTACTAGGAGTTGCCACGAAGGGAAAACAGTTTTTGACCTGCGGATCGGTACAATATATTGATCTGCCATGAGTGTTGCTCCACGTGCTGGCTCCTACTTCCCAGCGATGTGGTACTTCCCCAGCAGTCCAGCCCTGAGCTCAGCTTACACTTTACAACTGCCATACTTGCAGGTTCTAAAGTCACTGCTTGACAAGGTGGTCTTTAGGTGAGGCTGAGCTCTGGAAACATCCTGTCTGCATCAGTATGGAGCTAGGAAAGCTGCTTATTATTCATATTATTTGTATTAGAATAAATGCAATTTCCTGTAATTTCCCCCCATGAAAGAGTGCAAAAACGTAGGTTTGTGTGACCTGGGAAAAACCCAGCACTGCTAAAGTGAAGTTTTGGTTCTAAAACATTATATTTTAGGTGAGAAAAGAAATACTCCACTATTCAGTCAGCTGGGGAAAAAGAGAATTGGAGTTTGATTCACTTGAGTGCTGTTGTATTTATGCAGAGATCTGCTACAATTTTTTTTTAGAAAACAATTATCTTTTCTAATTTATAAAACAGTCATGTTTTATAAATTATATTTAAATGACACTCTTTCCTGGCACCTAGCAGAAACATTACTAATGTGTGGAGATCAGTGCAAAAACTTAATTTGCCTCTGTAGCCAGACACCATTTTTCTTTGTAGGCAGAAGATGCAAGCACTGGCTTTAAAGAAGCAGCAGTGATGTGCATGCAGCAGTCAACACAAAAATCTCTTCTAACTGCATGAGACAGACACTGCTATTTATATGATGCAGAAAGATTTTACTTATATATATATTTTTTTTTTTAAATAAATGTAGTTGCTATAGAGATATCTGAAACTCATCACTGTCTCTAGCTATATTCTGTGACCTATTATTCCTGAGGAATAGTCCCCAAAGCATCATAGCAGTTGGTTACAATTTTCCTCTTCCTAAAAATTGCCCATTCCCTCTGCATGAATTGCTCAAATAAAGGGGTTGTCTGCAGATGATCTAGGCATAGTTGTAGGAAGTTATTTTGCCACTAGCAAAACCATTGCTGTATGAAGAGAAACCATATATCTGAGAAGCTATTTTTCTGCCTTTGTTCTGACTCTGGCAGCCAGGAGACTCCATCCATTGATGAAACTTCTGATCTCTAAATGCTCAACTTGTCAGTGCCCTGCTCTGAAGTGGCGTGGGGAAAGGCACAGTGTTTATTCCATAGTGTGGAGAGGGATCCACTTCCCAGGTATGGTATTCTCATTTATTCTAAAAGCATATTAGCATAAACAAAATACCCTTAATTAAGACAGTGCTGGCAAATGTGTTGCTGGTCATAAAAGGAAAAAACTGGTACATTAGCTGGTCACTGCTAAAAGATCTTACAGGAGATGAACTCATGCACTACATATACCCGTGTTTATAAAAGTGATTAGTGACATGTTAAAACTACTGTACAACACAAAATACTGGGTACTGAGGAGAAGAATGGGAGGTATCTGGAAGGAAAATTATCTGATATACAATTTCTGGAATTCATTTGCTTTTCAAGTTCTTGCAGCTTGAGAAAATTTTATGATGCTGACTCTTAAACAAGCTTGCATCTCACCTCTGTGATTCTTACAGGAGAATTTACAGCAGGATATAGGGCAGCTGGGCATGGATCTATCTCCACTTCACATAGGGAAATGAAGCCCCATTAATCTGGTTCCCCTTCAGCTCTGGGTCCTTTGTCTACCAGTTCATAATGAGGAATCTTTTCTGTAAAGGTTTGCAATATGGTGCAATGGCACATTTCATGTCACTAACCCACCTGAATGGACACTGTGTGATGTCTGTTTAATCTGTGGTTTGTTTGCATAAAACAATGCCATTTTTAAGAATAAAACAACCAGCACAAGTAAAATTTGTTATGCAGTTATAAAAGAGATGTAAAAGGTAAAGAGTGTAGGCAATGTACGCAAAACGAATGTAGGCAAATGTAGGGAAGAAAACAACAAGTACCGATGACAAACTTCTGACAGGCTGCTGTAGTTTAAGATATATAAATACCGATATATAGAAATTAATTTTCATTTCATCAGTTCTATTAGCTGCCATTTCATTGTTTGTACTATGGCTCCGCTACGATGTATGGAGTCTTCAAGGACAGTATAATATAGTATTGGACTGTTTTCAGTGTTTTGTAACACTAATATACTGAGTAAAAAAGTGAACTTAGAGAAATCTATTTTAGTTATCCAATCTGAATTTTTCATTTCTGAGTCTTTAGAATTCCATAGCTAATTATGTATGCTGCCAACCAATCCAACTAATGTTCCTCACACCTTTGTGTTAAAAATAGGCATCTGTTTTTTAAGAAGTTATAAGATTACTTTGAATCTGTGTTGGCAGATACGTATGGATATTTCTGTGAGTTCAAACTTAATTTGTGGGGGAGGAATCTTCAGTTTCATACGATATATAAACCTGACTTAATGAAGCTGCTCTTTCTAGCTCAGCCACCTGCCTGGTAGATGCACTCTAGACTGAGAACATGAGCAGAACCTATGGGGGCTCAGTTATCAGCACTATTCCTTCACTTCAGAATACTGGTTTGTGACATAATCCTGCATACTTTCTAAATTTCATGTTGATTGTGAGTGCAATGAAAACACCACCAATAAAAAAAAACAAACCAAAGGTGTATGAATTTTATATCTTTATCATATGGCTATACTTTAAATTGTTAAAATTCCTTACCCAAGCAAAGTATGGGTTCGTATCCAGTCTGAACTCAGGTTTGTCACTTGCAGAGAGCTGTGTTCTCTTTTGTCAACTCAGAATGTAATTGTGCTAGTTCAAGAGCATGTGCAACATAAATCACAGACCTGGAAAGTGTTAATTTCCAGGACAGGTTCAGGCAATGTCAAGTGTTCCAGGGAAGGTTAAAAGGAACAGGTGAAGCTATTGCAATGCATAAGGAGGTGGCAGCAGGAATAATTATCTTAGTTGAGTGCCAGGTGGTTATGTTTGCTGAAATATGTTAAAGGGATGAGGAGGAGACTAGGGTATAAGATGTATTATTTTTAAGTTATATGTAACTGAATGAAGAAAAGAAAGTCCCTTACAGTTGTATGCCTACTTTAGGAGAAAATCGGGATAGTAGTTTATATTTTTTAATGGTTGTTTTCATGGTTGTTTTAGGTGTATGATGGTGCCTGTGATTTAAAGGACCTTTGTAGGTAAGGATTTTAGTTTTATTTCACTGTCTGCATTCTGCTGCTGATGTTTCTCCCCACTGTATATTCCTCTCTTTTTTTAGGCTTCACTTTGAGCTTTGTGACACCTTCCCATGTCTGTAAACTAATAACTCAGATTAAGTCACTGGGAATTGTTCTTATGAGTCCTATAAATTTGGTAAGTGGATCAAATTCATCAACCAAATACTCATTTAGGTAACCCTTTCCTGTGTCTGTTTTTTGGGTTTACTTGCCTGTCTGTAAATGTTTGCCATCAAAAATCACATAAAGCACAGGATGGCAGAGTACAGTTGTTGGGTTTTGTTGTGCCATTCTAAGAAAATAAGTCCTGAATAAGATGAAACAGAAGACATTGTTTTTCTTTATAGAGTGAAGAGATTAATTCAGGAAAAAGTAACCTCTAAGCTGAGGGGGAGCAATGTTATTTAGAGCTGGAGCCTGCCTTGGCACTCTGCTGAGGGTAAGTTGCAATGTATTGATGCAGCGCGGCAGGAGCAGATTGGAGAATCTGACTGCAATCTTCTTTCGTTTACTATCATGCTGGGTGAATAGGGTAAAACACCAATTGCTTATATGACTAAGGAATATTGAGAAAGTAATGAATGAATTTTACCTGTCTTCCTTAGCAATTTAGCTGCTGGAAATTATTGCCAGCTAGTATCATAAGATCAGTCAGAATGAAGAACTGTCATTGGAGAACATCTGTGTTTAAATGATCAAGCAGTGCTATAATAAAGATTTCTTAATTCTTGTGTCACATATATTTATGTGTGAGTAACCATGAGAAGTAGTATTAGCATAACAGATATTATTTATTTTTTTTAAAGTTAAGGAAGTGGCCTAGATGTAGGACTTTTCAGCGAAAGGGTGATATAAAAATCAGAGGTTGGTTTGCTGCTGGCATATCTGAAAGACTAGGCAAGTCAGCATACTGCTTTAATGTCTGGAAGAGTTCCAGGTTTAATGAGCATTTAAGCTCCTTTCTGCTGTGGGAACAGCATAATGAATACCGACAAGCCTGTGTTGCAGGTTGGCTGACACAGCTGTCCTCAGAATTCAAGGGCTTTCATAGTTACCCATCCTTGAGTTCTTCACTGTTTTTGAGTAACCCCCTGGCCTCAGACTCAGTATCCTTCCTGACAATGAAAGCAAGTCAAAGACTTGGAAAATTGCTTTCTTAGCACTTCTGGAAGTGATAAAGTGTAGTGTCATCTTAAAAACAAAAACCCCTCCTGTGTTTCAGTGGGCTGTGCATAAATGTCAATCTTTGTTATGTACTCTTCTGTACATGCATATTTGGGGAGGAGAGTGATGGAAGTTCAGAATGCTGCCATCACTGAATAATTGTAGTGTAAACTTCTTTTACTGAGCATAATTTTGAACACAAGTGAATGGAACCAAGTGTGTTGCACAACATTGCTCTTTGTCACACCAGTCCTTATACTGACAATAGGTAGGACTGTTTTAAAGGAGTATAAAAGAGAAATAGCCAGGGTAGCTATCAGATGAACTATGATGCTCTTTTGCTATGCCTGTATATTCTGTTAGGTAGTGAAGGCTCAATCTTCTCAAATGCTCCTGAGCCATCAGAGAAGAATTTGTTATTCCATGAAGATGGTGTAGCAACTACAGTGAAATACAGAGGAAAAATGCCAATTTTTATTGTAGTTGGGGAGGGTACACCATGTAAGTCTGTGGATGTCTAGGTGGGTTTTGTATGTATTTAAGACAAGTTGCTCAAAAATCTCCTCTTCAGCAAGAGATACCACGTTGTGTACCAAACCTGACAATCACTGTAAAGCTCTTTGATGTACCTGAGGTAATGAATTACTTACAGGAGCCAGTCCTAAGGCCTGGCAGTATGATTCTACCCTCATTCAAGCCTTCCATAATGTCCCATGCACCTATTATTTTCAGAGCACAAGCTGGAAGTCTTTTCAAGAAGACATAATTTGTTCAGACCAAGTTTTAGAAAGAATTTGAAGCAAAATCTGTGATGTAACATTATGCTGGTTTTTTTACTAACTCTGCCACAGTAAGTGACTAGTAAAACGTAGCTCCTAACAGGTGGATCTGATTTTTAAATAGCAGCTTTGGCAGGCGAGACATCTGAGGGGCTTACAAAGATAGTGTCTGTAGCATTCAAAGTGCACTTCTAGAACACTGGGTCACCTTAAAAAACAGTAGGTGGTAGCAAGGCTTGTTGATTGTGTGACACTCAGAATGCAAAAGCTTCCAGTGTGACTTGGAGCTGCATTTGCTTTGGAGAGATAGTTCTTGAGTGTTTTAAGTGTTTTGAGTATTTGGTAGTTGGTGGTTTTTTTTGGTTTTGTTTTGGTTTTTTTTTTCTTCAAGCAGTTGGTGCAAAAGGCTGCAGCTGAAATCAGGGCCATAAATGTTGTTGAATCCACTTTTTGTATGTGAGTTGCTAGTAGATTTTTATTCAACCATTCATGATAAATTATGCTTGTTGTAGGCTGGAAAGGGCATTTGGAACTGTCTAGATTGATCCCTGATCAGCTTGCTTATTTTTACTGTGTAGTGAGAAAGAGTATGTAGCTTTCTGCTCTGATTCAAAATATTTCAGCTAAAATGTACTTTGCTCTAGACAGGTTTAGTAAGTAGTGCCAGTAATTCATTAACAATACCTCCATATCATGTTTGCTTTTAACTTTCACTCCCATCAGGTTACAAAAGAAGTTAGAGGTGTGAGAGGGTAATTTCTGGGCTTTGTGCTGGGAACTTTCTTGTCCTCAATGTTCCAGACTATGTGTATTTGTAGTTTGATCTGGACTAGCTTTCATGTTCCCTTCACTCCTGTTAGTGATGCCATTTCTTGCATGAGAGCAATAACCCTGACAGGAGAAATTCAGTTCATGTATTGTTCTCGAATCTGAAACCTACAGAGTTAAACTCATGTCGAGTAGCCCTGTGCTTCTCCTTCAAGCACTTTGAGGCTTGCTGATCGAAAACACTTATCAAATTGAGCTAAATTAGTGTACTACAAATTTGGGATGCTCAATTTAGCATTACTGTGAAAAATCCATTTGGGATAATAGACTTTGCCCCAGGGATTTAGAAGAGCCACAAGAAAAAAAGAAAGTTCAGTCTTGGATTGCTAATTAAAAATCAGTAGCATTGCAAAATGTTTAATGCTTCAGTCTAATTTTTGACAAATATGAATCACAGAATACCCTGAGTTGGAAGTGACCCCCAAGGATCATCAGAATCCCACTCCTCACCCTGCACAGGACAGTTCCAAGAGTCACACCATGTACCTGAGAGACTTGTCCAAACACTCCTTGAACTCTGTCAGGCTTGGTGCTGTAATCACTTCTTGGGGAGCCTGTTACAGTGCCCAACCACCCTCTGAGTGAAGAACCTTTTCCTAATATCCAAACTAAACCTGCTCTGACACAACTTCAGGCCATTGCCTTGGGTCGTGTCGCTGGTCACCACAGAGAAGAGATCAGTGCCTGCCCCACTACCTTCTGCTTGTGAGGAAGCTGTAGACCATGATGAGGTCTCCCCTCAGTCTCCTCTTCTCTAGGCTAAACAGACCAAGTGATCTCAGATGCTTCTCATACGGCTTCCCCTCAAGGCTCTTCACCATCTTTGTTGCCCTCCTCTTGGCTCTCTCTAACAGCTGAGTATCTTTATATTGTGGCACCCAAAACTGCACACAAGACTCGAGGTGAGGCCACCCCAGTGCAGAGAAGAGTGGGACAATCCCCTCCCTTGCCTGGTGAGTAATGCTGTGCCTGATGCCCCCCAGCATATGTTTGGCCCTTCTGTCTGCCAGGGCACTGCTGAATCCTATTCAACTTGCCATTGACAAGGACCTCCAGGTCTCTTTCTGAAGTGCTGCTCTCTAACCTCTTGCATCCTAAGTTGCATGTGTGTGATAGGTTCTCTAGATAACTTAATACAGAGATTCGCTCACAAAGGCTAAGGAGGTCTATTATGGTGTCTGTTCTGCCGCACTGGTCTTGTAGTGACTTTGCGTCTCACCTTTCTTTATATATGACCTGACCTGAAAAATGGGATAGTTTTCAGGGCACTTACTCCTTGCACAAGGCTGTTGTTCTCCAGAAGAGCTGTTGGGTTTGCAGATCACTGGTGTTTAGAAAAAGGACTATACTACCAATTTAACAATATAAAACACAGGTAGAAGACATTGAAATAATAATGCTAGAACAAAAGACTAAGTCTTTACAGTAATGTGTGCAGTCTTGAAATTGCAGTCAAAGCTGTTTTTCATCCCCCATTTCTGAAGGCATATTAGGACACAGAATTTTTTGATTTTGTTTATTTTAGCAAAATTGAGCCTATCTAGGTATGCCATTCCTCTTTGTTGGTATGCAGAAGTGTTAAATAAAAGGAAAAGATAGAAGGGAGTAGACAATGAAGACAACTTTGTATAAGCAGAGAATGGAATTGGGCTACAAATTAGCGTACAATCTAGTTGTAAGAGGAAATTATTGTTGTACATACCTTGATGGGAGTGGGAGAAAAAGAAGTCTCAGCTTCTTTCTCCACAAGAGCCTTCATAAATCCAGAGAGTTTATTATAATTGACTTTTGCAGCACAGAAATTATGTTCACGATCTAGGAGGCCTTTCCTAGTCTTCATTAGCAGAAACTGTCTTGTAGTTATATGATCTACTTGGCTTTACCTTTACAGGAAAATAACACAATACTGTTTAAGGGAATATTTGTAAGTTCTTGTGTAACCAAAGGATGCATATATCCATTTGTGTAAATAAGCCTGCTTCCATCCACTGTGGGGAACATGAAATTAATTTTATTATCATCTGTGCCAGAAAGAGTTTTCTGAATAATGAATATATACAATAATTATACCGTTGATAGCTATAGCATCATTTTTCTGATATATTAGTGATTTTGGTCACAAAATGTAAATTCCAGCCAATTGTCATAGTGAAGAAAGCCAAGTAAAATGCTGGCGGAAGAAAAGTATGATGACAAAAATTGGAAAGCTTTTTTTTCCCCCCCTGAGATTGTGTACATCTTCCTAGCATCTTCTTCATAGGAAACAATAGATTGTGTAATGCAGATTTTGTAAATCCCATTAATTTTTCACTGAAGTTGCACCCTCCCTCCCTTGCAAGGAATATTAATAATTCTGAGTATAGTGGAAATTGGCATCAGTGTAATTATGCAGAAAATCCTGTCATTACTTTGAATGCAAGTTAAGCTGCTGCTTCTATTTTCCCCACTACTGGAGACTGCACCCTACTGAGCACACAGGAACACAGTCTGGAGCTTGTGTATGTTTCAGTATAGAAAACTGAAGGTTGTTATTGGAGGGGGGAGTAAAAGAACAATCATTGTGACTCTAGGCATTGTTTTCTGGACTGGATCTTTGAGGTGGGATTCTCTATCTGAAATGCTGTAAAATTATTTATTGAGAATTTCAGATGCCTTTGTGAAGAACTTTTTTGGAATAAGCTGCACCAGAAAAGTGCTTCTATGCCCTTACTAATGAGTGAAAATAGTTAAAAGTTGTCTATGTTAATTTTAGTGTAATATGGAGTGTGAAGACAAATCTTAAAATCATCAGCTTCTAAACAAGGAATGCTTTCTAATACATCTAAAGCACTTTAGTCAAAGCAGTATTACTTTTATTAAATATGCTCAAGTTTATGAAGTCTGTTCTGAACTAATCTCTGACCTACACATATATTCCTGTGAGTTGTGCACTTTTGCCCAGCTAATATTGCATTCAGCCCAATGTAAAGCTAAGCATCCTGGTGACTGAATATTGATTTTTCTGGGAGTGCTGCATTCACTGCACTTCAATTTAGATTCTGTGAAAATTGGACTCCTGTTTGGATGCAAGTGCTCTCAGGAGAAAACCAGTTTTTTATATAGAAGAGTAAATCTTATCAAGAGCTGTTAAAACACAAATTGAATATATAGTTTTGGAGAGAATTTAATATATTGATGTGTTTCAGGGTTTTCAGTATAACCAAGTCCCAAACACTGGTTGCTGTTACACTATGCTCTGTCCAGCTCCTGCCTCTCTGGTGTGCATGGCACAATGGCAGCAGAGGTTCTTCAAGTAATGCTGTCTCGCTGCCCAGAATGTGTCAGCACTGACCAAAAGTAACATTGGTTAGAAATTTTGAGTGTCAAATTAAGATAAAGGCTTGGCTCTTTCTCAGTGTTCATCTTCGTTGATGCCAAAGGCCTCTATTGATTTTAAAATCAACTCAAGACTCCACATATATTTTTCTATGTTTTTAAAATGTGCTAGATAGCCAGCATATAAAAGCTAATGAGGGAAGTATTGCAAAAAAGCAAAATGATGTTTTAGAGGTGCAGCGCTTGTAAAGAATACAATTTAAATTGTTGTGATGGCATCTTTTTTGCCTGCACTGTGCTTTCAGGGAGTAATCTTTTCTAGTGAAGAAAAGTCAAAAAGCCTTATTTATCCTCCGTGCATGCATATTTTTTTTGGCACATTGTTTTTAAATAAAGACTTCAATATGTTTTCTGTAAATTACTCTTTGAAAGGCAAGCTCTGTAATACTTTAAATACATGTGAATATATTTTATTCAAAGTAACACACTTCTGTTTTCCTTATGATCTATAAAGATCATTTTAGGGTATTGCATGCTTTTGGATGTTGCTTTATATCAATCATTGTATCAGTTGTGGTCTTGATAAAATCCAAAGCACTGGGCGAGTGAAAGTCTTACTCATGTTACTCAATTCTGTTGTAAGTAATTTTGAGGGAAAGAAAGGGGAAGAATGTTGATCATGAAACTGGGATTGCAGAGGTCTCTGATGGTCCTCTCCCCAGAATGAATTTCATTCAGAAATTTGATTTCGGTCTTGAGCAGGGCTATGGAGGTCACAGCTATCTGCAGTGTGGGGAGGACAGCCATGAGCCCCTCAGGGTCTGGGGTGTCTGCACATCCTCACTCTGGAGAAGGGCTGGTGCAGCAGGAGGAGTGCATGAAGCTGCCTTTGCCAAGGCTTGAATTCCCGGGCTGGTCAGCCCTGAAGCCTGGGGGGTGGAGGTGTGTGGAGGCTGAGATGACTGGAGAAGCCCAAGGTGGTCAGTAAATCCCTGGGTACATCCAAGAGGTTTGGAAGGTTTGGCAGCCCCCAGGGACTTCTCCAAAGAGCTACTCCTCAGGCAGATGGTGCCTCACTGGTCTTATTCTTCCTTCCCAGGTGCAGGGCATTTGCCCTGGTTGAACTTCATCCTCCCTTAGTACCCTTCCCCAAGCTTGCCTGGGGCCCTCTAGCTGGCAGCTCTGCCCGGGACGTTGTTTGCTGCCTTTTGGGGGAGAAGTGGAGTATGACCACTGGTTAGACTAGAGCTGAATTGGTATAAATATAATTGTGAATTAAATTTATTCCAGTGTGCATCCATTTTTTAGTTTCACAAGCTTTCACTTCAAATACATTTTTGTGTTTTGTCATAACCATTATGAAAGGAGTTTGGGATTTTGTTTGTGTGTTATTTTGGTGTTATTTTTGAGAAGGGGAGCACTGTTACCTAAGTGACAGTAGTGAGAAACTGGGTGCTGATGCCTTACTAGTACAGAGTGTTACTGCTGTAGGGAACAGTTCTCGAGGGCGATATGCCAGTAGGTGGAAAAGGAATAGCTGTCCTTGATCATGGGCAGGCTAGAGTGCTATGCAAACTTGGATGTTCAGTGGTATTTGATATGCATCTCTTGGGGTGAATATTAAGATGAAGTAAACAAGGAAAAGTTTGCTGGATCCAGCCTTAGTGGTATATTAGCAGGAAATACTAATGAGCCTTGCAATTCTGTTTTCAATATAATGTTTGTTTTTTCTAATGGATACTATCCTGCCTACCTCTGCCCATAGAATGATGTAGCTCTTTGCAATGATAACAATAACATTATATTATGAAAAATAGATCTGTGGAGCTGGCATATTTTATAGAACCATTTTTATTGATAATGCTAGCATTCAAAATCCTCATGTGGGCCGATCATTAAAGCTCATTTAAAAATCATCAGAGGGTTTATAGCTCAAATACAGTGCAAGGAATTTAAATCTTAATTATGTGCAGAGAGATATATGAAATAGAATTTTTAGTCACAATGCATTCTTGATTGTGAATCCATAATATATTATTGTTTCTTCAGAGAGTTGAAGAGATGCCATTAATGTAAAAGGTGAAAGTGTTCATTAAATCAGTGGTGCAGCACTAGGCTCTTAATTTGATAAAATGAGACTTAGAAGTGGGTAATTGCTGCACTGCTGGCTTTTTTAAACACTCTACTGGTTGTGGTGGTGATATTTTGATAGTGAGTTCAGTATTTTGACAAAGTGCAAAACTTAAGCCTTTCAGCCATAATCCTTGCTTTAAGTGCTATATGAAAGTGATAAATAGCACTCCACAATTAATCCATAGCTAAAGTGTAGCTTTTACCATAGTTGATGGTTAAGATTTTTTGGGTCTTCTCAGTTTGCAAGATTAGATATTAAAAAGGCAGTTACTAAATTTTGACAATATTCCTGTTGTTTTACAATATATGATTGGATTTCTAAAATTACAGGTTTGATCTCATCTATTCTATATAGTTGGTGTATGTGAGCCATACACTTTTGGACATTGTTCTTATTTAGGTTTAGTTGAAATTTTTAACAGCCCTTTTAAAAGGTGGAGGAGTACATCTAAGTAATCTGAAGCACTGTGCAAGCTTGTTTCTGCTTAGCTGGTTTGTTTTAAGTCCTGAATAATTGAAATATTTGAAATATTTAGTCATTGTTTTTCAAAACATACAAAATGCATGTAGTCGAAAATTTTTGTTTCAGTGTTATTTAAAGTATTTGCTTGAAAGAGCTCAAAACCTACAAAAGTACTTAATTTTGGTTGAGCGAGGGACTTTGGCTGAATAAGTGGTATTGTATAAAAGGAAAAACTGTTTTTCTCTGTGCTAGGCTGATCTGCGCATATTCTCCCTGTTGCTCTGCACTAAAACATTGCTAAAGTTTGAGTATGTGGAAGGTTACTTATATCTGTATGCATAATAGTATAGGATCCTTACTATATGCATGGAAAATGAAAGTATCAGCATGGAGACCAGGAGTTAAAGTTCTGCTCATGTCATTGATCTCACTCTGGAATGATATTAAACATTGGCTTGCCAACAAGTAGAGGGAGTGCATGGGTTCAGAGCTTTGGAAAGGGTCTCTTTTTAGGAACAAATTGGCCTGGTCTTTGTACCTGGATTCATGCACTGTGCACTTAAATGTATCAGAGGGGTGCTGCATCGGAAGTGAGGCATTGGGATCCCTTTCAGTGCACTCTATGTGGAAAGGCTGCCAGGTTCTCCAGTGGCCACTCTCTCTGGGCACTTGTGTCTGTGACCTCAGGCTAGAAGGTGGTGCAGACCTGGCTGCTTGTTAGCAGTAGTGTGGTGGAGCCTCAGGCTGTAGCACATCAGAACAAAATTAAACTTGAACATTGTAGGCCAGTCATTAATGTAGAAGCACCTGATAAGATGAACTGTGACTGCCTCTCTGGTGCTGATGACACACTGTAAAATAACTAAATAGAATAACTGATTTCTTTGGCCTCAAATATTTTAATGCCATGCTTTATCACAGGGAGCTGTTCTCTAACTCAGGATAACTAGTTCAGCTTATTTACCTAGATTTCTAGGAAAGCTATAGGAGTACTAGGCTATATGAAAAAAATCTGTATGCTCTGACCCAGGGAATATTGTTCTCTGTGTGGTTTCGGGGGTTATTTTAACAGAGATGAGTTGGAATTGAAATATTTACTAAAGAAAGGCAGCTAACCTAAACCTCTAATTACCTGGAAAACTTCAAGCTGAACATTCAGCACTGTAATTACCTCAAAATTACTAGCTGAGTCTGGACAAAATATTTTTCTTTGACATTTTGCTTTATGCCTCTAGCTTGAAAGAGAAATTAAACCTGCAAATGCTGGAGGTGCTGTCAAAACAAGACAACTGAAGCAAGAAACAAGCTGCTTTTTAATTTCTATTGATTTTTTTCTCAAACTTTTTCAACTGTTCCTCTGTAAAATTACTGCGAGATGCTATATCATTTACTACTGATTTTAATTGAACTTCAAGGTACTGAGCAGGGAGGTGAAGTCAACAGATGAAGCTGAACATAAGTAAAAAGACCAGAATCTGGGTCTCATAGCATTGAAGTACAAACATGCTGGGAAGTTATTTCAGCCTCTGTTCTAGTCTCAAGGATAGTCTGAAACAGAGAGCCTTGCAACTGCCTGAGTGAGAGCTGCTTTCTAAAGAGACCTGTGGGATACATCTATAATGTGTGTCTATTTCTCAGTCATCTCTAGATACAAACATAGGAGGTGATTGGTAGCAAGGTCATGGCCTATTTATTTCAAGGTAGTATGACCCCAAAGAAATGCTAAGTTAGTGACCCTAAACAAGTTGTAAATGTAAACTTGCCCACTACCAGAGAACAGTTAATGGTTGACCGTGAATGGAGCCAACAGTGGGCTTGAGTGTTTTCTGGTCAACTGGATTTCAGAGGAGTTCAGACATTTCTTCTAATTTTGATTCATGATGGGCACTAGTGGACTCCCACCAGCTCTTCAGATGTGATTGATGAATATGAACCTGTGCTCAGACAGCACAAGAGGGTTTTCAAAGTGGAAGCCTGTCCCACTTGGGCATGTGCTTATTGACAGGTGTAGAACACTTTTCTCTGTGAGACTGGTCTGCATGGCATCTAGGAAGAGGACAGAGGAAAGGAACTGGGAATTTGGTTTCCCTGAGGGCAGACCAATCATCTGACCTTAAAACTTGTTCACCATTAGAGAAATCAGTGTAATGACGGTGTTGGTTGCAGAGATCTCACATTAATCTTTCAATAAACCTGTCTAGGTCTAAAAGCTGTAGTCTGGTCTTTTTTCCAAAGCTGAAGGGGTAGTGCCTGAATGTGATTCTGTGGTTCTATGCTATGATTCTATAGAGCTGAGGATAAAAGATAAAAGCAGTGCAGGGATTTCCTGGAGTATAACTTATTTAATGGGATTTTATGTCTTTACTCTTTTATATACTGTTCTTCAGATGTTAGATTTTAGAGTTTTAGAAAATACCTGTGGAATCAGATCAGACTTCTCTCAGTGCTGCTCCTTCAACTTCCATTCATATATTTTAGACTGTCAGCTGTTCCTGAAGGATCTGTGCTTGAGAGTTGTGGTTCAACCCTCCTCTGTTAGAGACTGTTTTAGATGGACAACTGACTGGAAGATTACTTTGGTTAAAATGCAGGAAATAGAAACTCTTTCTACAGCGTAATGCTTAGCAACTAATGCTTCGTGACACAGCACTTGGTTTTTTAGAGGCTTGAATAACACTCAATTAGCAGGTGAAGAAAAGGGACATAAATTCTAGTTTTGATGGTTTTTACAGTAATTTTACTGTTTCTTAAAACCATTTACTATAAATGATACCGTGACATAATGTCAGTAGTATCAGTGAGTTGAACAGAAAGGCAATGTGTCTGTTGCCTTTGTAAATAACATTTTCTTTCAGTCCTGGGGCCAAGATTTGGACTGAACAAAGTGAGGATTTTTTCATCAATCATTTTAGAAAGCATAGAAAAGACAGAGTAAAAAGTCATCAAGGACTTTTGTGTGTGTAGCAACCTAAAGAAATCTGCATGACGATGAAACATTGTCAGTACTTCCCAGGTAGCTTTTTGGTTTATACCTTATTTTGGTTTTTTCACTAATCTCTGCAACAAAAGCAAGATTACTATTTGTTGAAAACAAAATCTTCACATTGCTTGCTTTAACTGTTATGTGGTCCCTAAGAAAACCTAGCAGCGTGAAGGATGTTCATTCTTCCTGAACTTCCTGAAGTATTCAAGAGCAGATGAGTAGGTTGTGACTTTCTAGCCTGAGCAGCCTTTGTCTCAGAGACCCAGCTGTAGTATTTTCTGGCCAAGAAGGGTAGAACATATGAAATCCAAAGTCAAATAAAATAAATCAGACTTTCTGCTTGAGGGGAGTAAGTCCTCTGGAGTTGTTCTAGGAAAGAGAAAATATGCTTTGGTAAAGTATGATTTAAACATACCTTGTGTCTTCTATGAGAGTGAAGACGAGGAAACTCTTGTATCATAAATCAGTTGATTCAAATAATGAACAAGGGAAATTCTGCCTCCTAAATGCTTATTCTACTTAAGTTTGTGAATGTATTAAAACATACAGTAATCGCAGGCTTCAGAACTATTTTGTTACTTCAAATACTTACAAACAATCTTGATAAAGGTCCCTTTCCCATAAGTTCCCTGTCAATGAACTCTGATGTCACATCAAAAGATAATTTTAATGGGAGATTTTTGGCTGACAGCTTCCATGATTGTTGTTTTCATTTGAGAGTTTTGACACCTTTTCAAAATTTTAACAAATCCTGCAGGTAGGAAATATGTACATGTTAGAATTGGATAGAGGAATTTAAGAGGGAAATTAGTAACTGCTTGGTTTTTTTATTTTTAAGAAAAAAATGTTGCAATTATTGAACTCTAGAAATGCAAAGTTTTAAAGATGGTATTTAAGATTTGTATATTGCTTCTACGAAGTGGAAGTACTATGAAAAAGTTTTCTAAATCAAGTTAAAATAATTTTGCTTATAGAAAACTTTAATAGTTTTTTCAGAGCACTTGGAAAACACTTGTCACCAAAACATTAAGAAAAATTTAGCTTAGAGGTTTGAACAAGAAAAGTCATGAAGGAAGAATGTAATTTTGAAGTGGAAAAATCCTTGTCGTTGTGGGTGAAACTAGGGATTTGCTAGACCTGGCATCCTGTCTCCAGCATGCTGAGCATTGTTGGACTGGCTCTGTAATTTAACAAATGTACACATCAGTATATGAGTATCTGAAAGGATGTTGTGAATAAACTCTATAGGGACACATACAGGATATTACTTTGAGAAAAGAACTTTTGTTATCTTTATATACACTTGATTTTTTTTTTTCTCAGATGTAGTCGTAAACAACGTTATTCTCTTCTCTATGTAAACCATATATAAAACGCAAACTTCCAGTTTAATGTAAAGAATTCAATTAGATGTTTTAGTCTTCCTGATATGTAACACTAGAATGCTTAAAAGACCATGCAAAGTTCTTTAAGTTACTATGTTCTTATTTATCTAGCACATGGTAAATGTTAGCTTCAGGATGCAAGCTCGGATTTCAAAAATATTCAAAAAGTTATTGAAACGAGATTGTCTCTTTCTGTAAGGAAAATCATAACTTTCCTTTTACTTCTGAACATGATTTTAAAGCTCAGTGACAGAAAGAAATATATTCAAAGTCAAATATCCCATGGTGGTTTCGTTTCATTGCCAGACAATGACAAACTACTTTTTAACCTATTTAATTTTTTACATGTCAGATTGGTTTTCTACTAGAAGGTTTCATATTCTCTTATCTGGTGTAAATCTTCCAGCTTATATTTTCAAACAAGCTCTCTTGTCAAATTTAGTTTTTGAGGACTCTCAGGCACAGCACAGCTCCCTGCCTTATGCTATTTCTTGCTTTAGTAAAGGTGGAGAAAAAAAGAAAGAAAAACAAGAAAATGAGATATTGGGGAGATATGTCTTCTGAGCTACTTTTTTTCATGAGATAGGAAAGAAAAACCCAGAGATCCAGCTACGCTGATACTTTGCCTCTGACAAAGGCCAATATCATATGCAAAGCCAAAGCAGCATCTGATTTTTCCTGCTTTATTCTCCCTGCTTTCAATGTATTTGGAAGAGAGAGACATCATATCCAGCTACAGCTGTTATTTATTACTGTACCTTCAACTGAGCAGTGGGAAATTGACTATGACATCAAAAGCTTCTCACAAAACTGGTTTTTCCCACTCTGTTCTCCTGTTTATGAACCATGGCAAAATACCTTGAGCTTTCTTTCTACAGTTTCCAGTCTTACCAATCTGCTGATCCACACTCTTTGTACCAAATGAACTGCTGATAATCTCCTTTGCTGTTCCTTTCCTTGCCGTGTTTCAGGTAACTCCTACCCTATCTAAACATGACCCTGAACTAAGCATCTTGTATCAATTGCTGGATACAAATGGGCTTTTTTTCCAAGCAGAGTCCATACTGTTCTTTGCGCTTTTGTCTTTCTAGGGAATAAGTTTACAGGGCAGACAGGATTGTCTCCTATTTTTTCCTAAGGTGTTGGCATAATGAAATTGTGCCTTTTGGTGCTGCCACAGTAATAAGAAAAGCTTTGCAGAAGATAGAGAAAAATACCTTCAGGGTATAATTCGATCTCAACTGCTCCAAAATAAAAGAGCTAGCATAGTACAGCTAGTGTGGAAATAGGTTGCAGCAAATTTGACAAATGAAACTTAAATTATGAATTTTTCCCATAATAGGGAAAGGGGAAAAAACCAGAAAAAGCCAAACAAACCCTAACCCCTTTTTATCCACACCTCTTTCCCCTCTTTAACCCCCCACCCCTGTCAATTTCTTAACTCATGTAAGACAACACAATACCTTGTTAAATAAATGACACAATGGGTATTGGAGATTCTATTCCCAGCATTTTAGACTGGGCAGTAGTCACTAGAGGAGCAATGAGGAAGGCAGTGCGTATTCATAGTCATAGAATGGCTCAGGTTGGAAAGGACCTTAAAGGTCATCTAGTTCCAACTCCCCTGACATGGACAGGGACACCTTTCACTAAACCAGGTTGCTCAGACCTCTGTCCAACTTGGTCTTCAACACTTCCAGGGATTGGGCATGTGCTCTGGGCAACCTGTTCCAGTGCCTCACCATGCTCAAAGTAAAGGATTTCTTCCTACTATCTAACCTAAACCCACCCACCCTCACAGTAAAGAACTTCTTCCTAATATCTAATCTAAACCTGCCCTCTTTCAGTTTGAAGCCATTCTCCCTTGTCCTACTACAATATGCCCTTGTGAAAAGTCCCTCTGCAGTCTTCTTGCAGGTGCCCTTTAGGAACTGGAAGGCCACAATTAGGTCACCACAAAGCCTTCTCTTCTCCAGTCTGAACAATCCTAGTTCTCTCAGCCTTTCCTCATAGGAGAGGTGCTCCATCTCTTTAATCAACTTGGTGGCCTCCTCTGGACTCAGTGCAACAGATTGGTGTCTTTCCTGTGCTGGGGACCCCAGAACTGGCTGCAGCACTCCAGGTGGAGTCACATGAGAGCAGAGCAGAGGGGCTTCCATCTAGCTAAAGCAAAGCATTGGCATCTCTGTAATCACCTCAGTTCAGGGCAGGGAAGCTTGTGCTTTCTTGTTCCAGTTTGGCTTTTCACTTTGATCAGCTTTGATACTAAAAGCAATAGTGTGAGCATCTTCGTTCAGAAAAAACACCCCTAGATTTTGTGCTTTACTGGTTTAGTCTTTTTACTTTTCTGTGTTTGGCATGTGCATAGATAATATTTGTTTCAGTTAAGTTCCTTTAGGAAGGGCTGTGTTTTTCCAGCAGATCCTTGGTGACTGAGCAGACACTTTTATTCCTCTCCTCCCCAACTTGAAGTTATGTACAAACACATCTAACCTTCAGCTAGTATTTATCACTTTGTCAAGATGCGATTAAAATGGAAATATCTTTAGCAAGAAGATGGGAAGGCAGTTGGGATGGTGATGGTTTCTAGTGGTTGTTGCCTGTGTTTTAAAAAGCAGCTAATGAGAAGCTACAGAACAGACTGTGGTAAGACATCAAAAGAACACCAAGTAAAGCTGATAATGAATAACCTGAGAAGTAAATTATGGAAAGCAAAAAAACATGAGGAAATGGAACAGGAGAATGGGTCATTTTTTGATGTAAAAGGTGTTGACATAGCAGACCACTGAATATTTATCTTCCTTCTTGGGGTGTGTGCAGTATGAGTCACTGAGTTACTTCCTACCTAGTGTGATAAGATTAAAACACTGGGGAAATTTAGAAAGGAAATTACAGACAATATACAAAGAATGACCTTTATCAAGGATGCTTTTTTCATCATGCTGAAGTGCAGCTCCTTACCAGTAGGGAAGAAGTAGCATCTTACCCAGAGAAATAGGAACTAAGTGTAGAAAAGCTTTTGTTGAGTTTGTAGCTGAGTTTTCTTTTCTCATATGGTAAAGACCCTATGTATACTTCCTTTCTCATTACATCAAAGAAAGATCACATAGGCTGGAAATTATTGCTGCCTTGCAAGAGATGGGAAGATAAACTCAAATCTAGGATCCATTCACCTGCTGTGCAAAGGAACTTCCAAAAGGCTTCCAAAATAAAAAAAATAATATTATGTTTTTTAATTGGTTTAACAGAGTGGTTTTATTTTTGTATTGAAATAATGCCTTAAACTGTTTCATGTACAATCCTGTAATCCTGGATTGCACCATAATATTGATATGTCTAGATGTGCCTTTTTTTTTTCTTCTGGTTTGAGCAGCTATTATTATTGTGGCTTGCCAGAAGAAGCCTAAAGCAGGAAAAATATTTGACAGTCATGGTTATTTATATGAACACAGCACTGATAGGCAACAGTATGAGTGGACTGTGTAATTTTATTTTCTTTTTGTTCCCATCCACACAAATCCAACTTTTCTTCTGCTTTGATGAAATGCTGTTGGTTCAGATAATGATTTAACATTAAAAGGTTGGAAGCCCTAGACGTTTATTTATTTCATAAAAATAGAACTTGTTTCCAGTCTGCCTTCCTTCACAGCTGGCATTTTATCACCTATCACCTGTGTAAATTACATGATATAAAAGTGGAAAAATACTGTGAGAGAAGATTGTGGTAGATGCCTGGACCTTTGCAGGCAACACTTCAGGGAGAAGTGGAACATACAGTCCTTGGGCAGGGTATTATGGTATAGCTGACTTCTGACTGGTTGGATTTAACTGGCTGGGTCATCAGCACTTTCTGGTTACTAAATCCACATTTTACAGTCTCCTTAGTAGCATTGCCCATCTGTTTTACCCTTTCACAAATGGAGAAGTAGGAGGGAATTTACCCCAGGGAAGAGAAAATGCTGGTGGAGAGGAAGGGCATCCACGCTCAAAATGTCTGAGACATGCTCTCACCACCTAAAATCTCTTCCCCTTGTCATTGAGTGACTCTTAATGCTGGAATGGACAAGAAGAGAATGGAACAAAATGGGAAATTTGGAGCTTGTATGGAGGAGAAGCAAACAGACTTTTGTAGGCAGCTCTTTCAGCAGACTAGGTAAAAAATAAGGATTGCACTAAAAAAAGCAATCACCAAGAAGTGTGTGGTTAGCACTGCCAATATAAAAAGAGTTGAAAAGAAATTTCTAGATATATCAGACTGGAATTTTTAAAGTGCACATAAAAGAAAACTGGTATTCCAGTAGAAACTAAAATAATTGCCTCTGTATTTCATTTCTGTCATTCTTCAAAGCTGAAAAGTGGTAAGAAATTACAGCATTAATATTCCCACTAAAGCTGAATGAAAGCTGACTCTGTTTCTAAGGAGAGATATCCACTACAGTAATATTGTAAAGTAAGCAGCTGGAATTACATTTGTAGAATTTATAATCCAAATTCAAACAACCCAAATCCTTTCAGTGTTCCATTTCTATGTTCATATTTTAGTATCTCTGATGCTGATATTATTTTTATTTTATGGGCTTAAGGGAATGCCTGCACTAGTTGGAATGCTTTCAGGGAACAAAGTATTATTTTTAGATCAAGTGAATCTGACCCAGATAAAATCTGGACTTTAACTTGGCAATTACATAGTTTCAAGCAATGAATAGCACATCTGAGAAGGGAGATGAGTTGAGTTGAGTTTTTTATTTCACTTGTTATTTGATATGCAGGGATGTGTCAGTACGTGTAGTGTATCTTGCTTGTATTGGCATATTAGTTTGTGGAAAATTGCAATATATAGAAAGCATTGAAATAGGCAAAATATTAGTGTTTTGTGCTCAACAAAAGCATAAGTCATTGCATGTTGTTATAAGTAACTCAGCAAGATTTTGTTAGTGGGAGAAAAGGAAGTGCAGACTTGTGCCCTTTATGGGAAGGAGTGTGGCATTTTAGCCATTCTGGACAGCATTTAGCACTAGCACTGATTGCTCCTGGGAGGCAGATCTGTTACATGGTTCCATTGCACTTTTCCCAGTAATTCTGCTTTTCAACAAACTATCTGAAAGTACTAAGGCGATAAAAAAGTCTGTCTAATTCTCAACCTTGTAGTTGAGTTATTTTAAAACTTGACTTATTAATGGAGCTCTTGGGATGTCACAAGTGATGTCTACTGGGAGAAAGTGGTGACGTTCTCCTCCACATAATTTGTTCGCTGGTGTTTGAGTGTCAGTGTAGGGGTGAGTGGTCATGAGTTACAATGAGCAAAGCACACAAATGGTTCAGTGAAATGTTGCTAGCTGATGTGTTCTACTGCATTGAGGTCTTCTATCAGAGAAAACTCTAGACTTAAATATTATTGGATTATTTCAAATTTCTGTTTCTAAACTAAAGGAATGTCAATAGAATTAATGTTTCTTCCTGCTGAAATATTATTTAGAAGAAACAGTGAGTGGTTACACTAGTTTCCTTGGTTTAAAATTTGGATTTTCAGGAATTAATGAGCCATTTTTGTTTTTACAACTCTGTATTTTTTTAATTTTTAAATTTTTTTAATATTTTAATTTTTTTCAACATGTGGTATCAACATTCCAATTTCTTAATAAACAGAGTAAATAAGGAGGACATGACATATCGCTTTTATCAATGCTTCAAAAAGAACTTTATTTTTGTTAAGAAAAAAGAACTATTATCAAGGTTTATTCTTTTTTTTTTAATATATATATTTATAATGTAAGTCCCCTTGGCTATTAGGCCTTCTATGTGGTGAGATACATTTCTTTTAGTTAATTAATATGCTTGAAGTAATGCTTTATGCTGTGTACTTGTAGAAGAATTTATTTTTTAATATTAAGAAATTGAGCAACAAAACGTTTTTTCCCCATTTCCCTACAGAACTTGTTTAAACCTCACAAGAAGGTAAAATAACTGCATGCAACAGGCATGAATTTATTTAAAAAAAAAGGCAGACAAGGAAAACCTGGGTAGAGCTGGGTAGAGTCTGTAAGGCAAGAGATCATTATCTCATTTTGAAGAGGAGACAATTAAATTTAGGAATGCATCTAGCAAGGTTAAAAAAGCTTTCATGAGATCTGATGAGACCGATCAGCAGCTTTCTTAGTGTTAGCACTGTAATTGAGTAATAGGACCTTATCTTACAGACACAAAGCTACATACCTGGTGTAGTATCCTGCTATGCTGAAAATCTGTATTATCTCCAGTGCAGACCCTCACATTTAGAGAAGCATGAATACCTTTTTTTTTAGCCCCCAAAAATCAGAAGAAATTCTTCCAGCTGCTGGAAAGGGTCTTGAAGTGATTTTGTAGCTGCAGTCCAAGCAGATAATGCTACTCTCTAAGGGGTACAATGAACATTCACAGGACAAAATATTAATATCACAGCTTACCCCAGAGGTGACTGCATTTCAATTTGATAAATGGTTTTTTTATCGTCATCATCTTATCTGTCAAGCTCTGAGTGTATTTTGGAGATTTTGGGAAGAATAAATCTCTATAGACATTGCTCATTGCCATTTACAGCAGTATGCCAAATGGCATATGCTCTATTAGACAGAGCCAAAAAAGACTATCATATACTATCGTGGGGGGGAAATCAAAACTTTTTAAAAATTGTTTTGTCTTCCTGTGCTTGATGTAATGTGATGATTCCAGAACAGCAATATGGCATTCCTGCAACAATGCCTCATCTTTTCTACCCCAAGGCGCCTGCATCAGCTTCCATTGTCACCAGAGCAAATTAGTGAACTTGTATCACGTTAAAATGACTGTAACAGCTCAGCCAGCCTCAGAGTTGTGTTGAGAAAATTTGATAAACATTCAGATTGAACATTGAGTAAATGTTTTGTTCTTCTGTCATGTACACACTTAAGAGTTAACTGCAGTTTTAATACACAGAGTACTTCAAATATAACCAAGACTGCAAAATTTTCAAGTGCTTAGAGATTATTTGAAAATGATGCCCAGGAAATCTTTATTCTTGAAAAGTGGTAAATTGACATTTGAATGTAGCATAATGCTTTCCTCTAAACCAATTCAGTCTTTTTTTTTTTTTTTTTGTCTCTAAGCATGTTCACACACAAACATGTAAATCTAAACTTCTTTTTTTTTTTTTTTTTTTTTTTTGTCTGTTGCTATGATTTGGCATTTGTACTGACCAAAAGGGATTTGTTTCAGGGGGTGTAATGCCTAGCAATATACTTTCATCCTTCCAATGAAGTATGCTGCCTGAGCATCTATAAAAAATACAATGCTGTGGCACTTGCTTTACTGAAAGTGTTGGTTGATCTAAGTTAATTTAAAAATGAGGCTTTAAACTATATAAGCAAAACATATTCAACTTTTCAAGGCCAGATGTCTTCTGCAGTTTTTCCAAAATGTTCATCCTCTAATGAAACTAATTTTGGAAATATTGTCTAAAATTGAAGCAGAAGCTTAAGCCTGTGCTACATAGTAGTCATTCATCAACTTTTGTGATTCAGTTTTGAACTGTTCTAAATGTAGCTTGCGCCAGTGTTGGTACCTCTGACTTTGCTTCAGACAGTTTGAGGAAAATGGCTGTGTTTACACGTAAGGACAGGTACAGTTGGCACAGTAATGCTCAGTCCTCGTTCCCTGGTAAAGCTGGAAAGGGAGGACTGCAGAGAGATGCACAGAAACTTGCTGCTCTTTCATATCTGGATTTTCTGCTGTTGGAAACTTAAGTTTCTATGTTCATCTCTGTAGAGCGATTCCTTGTGGAACAGGGGCATATGATACCCCAGGACAGTCTGGGCAGTCTGGGCACCCCAGGGTTGCTGCAGAAGAACCTCTGAAGGGGCCTCAGGCTGCAGATAGGCCAGAAAGACACCTGGCTGCAGGCAGCCTTGAACAGCCTTGGGAAAAGTTACACGCTGGTCGGCTCCCCTGCTGCTTAGAAGCTGTCCTGTGGGAATAGGGCGTGAAGCTTTGTAAAATAGATATAAGTGAGTGTAAGTAAACAATAAAGGGGGCACGATGCTCAAATCGTATCGGTGTTCGTATCGTGACTCTGGCCGGTCTCCCCATCACTCGGAAACCGCCCCCCCCCCCCCCCCCCCCTTGCTAAACATCTCTTATCCTGGCATGCACCTGGCCTGTGGTCAGGGTATGTGCTCAGGCCCTGGGGCTGAGATGTAGCTGGTAAAACTCCAGGCTCTAAAATATTGATCTTTCACAAGATCAGCCAAATTGCTTGACAATACTTTAAAATAATACTTGAGTCTTATGTCTGCATATTTCTGAAACCCAAAAAAATTAAATTAAGCCTTCAAATACATATCAGATACTTTAGAAAACACTAAAAAAGGTAATATTCTGTTTTATTTGAACCACAAGACTACAATATCTCGCAAGGGACTCTAATATTAGCCATTTCCTTACAGTTCTGGGTCAAATGAAAAGAAGTCTGTATGTTATGTTCTTTCTCTTGAAACTAGTTTTTCCACTGCTTGCTTTCCTGGTGCCCTTGTCTAAGCTGTTAAATTGTTGTTTAAATGAAGTGATTCCAGCTCACTTAATATAAAAGCTTATATAGAAGTTGGCAGATATGGAAGCAACTTCCATACATCTTCTCTTCCTCAAATTTCTCAGGAATTCAGGTCAGTTTCCTTGAATAGGGTTGAAAATAAACTATTGAAAATGATGCCAATTCGTTTATCACAAATTTTTCCTATTTTTTTTCTGAGCTTTAAAGGGGCTTTTGTTTGATATTTGGCAATGACACAATCTTGCCACACACCACTACCTCCTCTTAAAAAGTAACAAATAAGTTCATTACCTATGCAGGGTGGTAGTGTTAGGGCACAATGAAAGGTGTCTGGAATTAAGGCCTTTCTCATATATAGTAACAAACTGCTTGACAGGTAGAAGAGCTGTTGTGAATAAAACAGATGTATAAAGCCCCTTTCTGGAAGAGTGGTTTTGGTTTACTTAGAATCTGTCTATCTATTGTATCATATTTTACACTGACTAAGGCAAAAGTCTAAGCATTAAAGTAGCAGTGATCACATTCACATAAAGACAGACAATGACAGAAAGCAACAGCGATGAAAAAACAGCAGTGGGGTGAAAGGATATAAAAGAAGCCTGCAAGAAGAATGCAGAAGGTACAGGGCTGCAGGTTGGCACTTCTGGACAAGACAAAGTTCATTCAGGGAAAATGACTGATATGAAAACCCCTGAGTGCTCACAGAGCCTGCTTTCACAGTTTGCATTAACAAAGAGAAGTGTGAGTTAATGCAAATCTATTCTGACAAACCTAATGAAAACAATTACATTTGCACCTTTTAGTGTCCTGGGAATTATTACGCAAGATTTTCAGTCTCTGGAGAATAAAGCTGATAGACATCAATTTCATAGATTGCAGCAGGACTTCTTAGTGTGCCTCAAATCAGTGAGGACATTCTGCTGAATTTCTTTAAACTCAGTCAGAAGGCCAAATTTCAGAGCTACAGTGAATTTTATGCTGCCTGCAGTATCATATTTGAAATTTTATTGTTGAAGAAATTGGGTTATTCCCAGACTGCATCTTAGAAGTTAACATTTTGCATTATTTAACCTATGTGACTAGAGGTAAAGGAATAGAGGCATGATGGCTTCAATATTAAGATCCGAGAGTGAATTTAGCACATAGATTAACCTCCACGAGTGGTTTTAGGATAGGGTTGGCCCCATGCTCTTTTTTGAGGGTACCTGTAAGTAGAGGCCAGACTTTTTAAAAGTCTCCCATTTCACGTCCAGAGAAGGGCAACAAAGATTACATAGGGTCTGGAGCACAAGTGTTATGAGGAGCTGCTAAGGTAGATGGGGGTGTTTAGCCTGGGGAAAAGGAGGCTCAGGGGAGACCTTATCATGCTCTGCAACTGCCTGAAAGGAGGGTGTAGCCAGGTGGAAGTTGGTCACTTCTAGGTAAGAAGGGAAAGGGCAAGAGGAAAAGGGCTCAAGTTGTCCTAGAGGAGGTTTAGATTGGATGTTAGGAAAATTTTCTGTACTGAAAGGATAATCAAGTATCAGAACAGTCTGTACAGGGAACTGGCTCAGTCACACACTCTGGAAGTTCAAAAAAGGTGTAGATGGGGTGCCTAGGGATGTGGTTTAGTGTTGGACTTAGCAGTGTTAGGTTACTTGTTTTACTCATTGCTTAGACGTCTTTTCCTCTTTAATAATTCTATGGATTTGCTAGCACAAACTGCTTGTCTATTGGGCTTTTACTTTTTAAAAGTACATTTTCTTATTTTGTCCAGTGTAAAGAGACAATTTTTATAGAAGAACTTAAAAGCAGTGACACCAGTTCTTTTGCACATTTGGTTAATCACCTTCCGCTCTCCACAAGACTAGGTTCGGCCCTTGACTATGTCACAGCATGAAACCCCGTAGGCTTGAAATACTGGCTAGTCATTAGAGAGGCATAATATTACACCAAGGTGTTTCTGAGCATTTCAATGCCCTGATGTATCTGAAATATCATAGGAATGTAAAGCATGATTATGATTTTTTCCTAGAAAATGTTGCATCTGAGTGTTTAGTTTCCATTTTTAAACCTGTGAATGAAAGGTAAGTTATTTTTGACACTATGTTACTATTGAGGAGGGTGGTGTCTTCATCTTATTTTTATTTGATGGCTATTTTGGTTATTTCCTCAATGTAAATTCCAAAGAGTGCCTTATTATCACTTTCGAGATATGAAATTGAAAAAGAGTAATAATTTCTCTCCTGACTATTGTTGTTTCACACGCTAGCATCCTAGAATATCCACAACCAGTCTCATCAAATACTGATTGACCTGCGAACTTAAAATTTAGCTCCACACAAAGCAAGCAAAGGACAAAAATGTCAGAATTTCATACCTCCTCACTCAACTTTTTTTTCAATGAACCATTTTCTGAAGATAATTTGAATTAGTATTTAGAAGAAATATCACATGATTTTATGTTTTATTGCTATTTCAACTGAAAAGAAATAATAATTTTTGTTTTGGAAAGCATGAGTTGTTTTTGGCCTAAGCAAAAAAATTAGCCATTCTGTCACTGAGAGCAGTAAGTGATCAGATCTCAGATAGGAAATACAATGTGTGGATAATAATCTTCTGAAAAAGAGAACATACTGGAGGCTAAATATTTGCATAAAATCCAACAATCCAACCCTTCTGTTTACCATAAACACAGACAACTGTGAGTGTGGGTTTAATTCCCCTCCACCCTCTGAACCCTGAAAATATTTTTATGCACAAAGCTTTCATGAACAAACGTATTATAAAACGATACCCTGAATAGTTAAATGGAAATTTGAAATAAAACAGATAGCAGTTTAGTGGAGGACAGCAATATTTAAAACATGTTAATTTGTGAACATACCTGATTATTCTTTTTTGGTTTCTCAGAAATCAAATTGCCTGTGAAATAATCTTGGAATGTTAAGTTAGTTCTTACATATATTAATATCTGGAATGCTTTAAGAGTGGTTCTTACCAACACCACACTATACCTCAAGGTCATGAGCCATAGCTGGAAACTGAGAACCAAACCTTGACTACCCATGGCCTTAGAGGTTTGATAGAGAGGAGGTAATATTTGAGTTCCTTGGCCATATTTCATTTGAGAAATTAAATATTTTGCAAACTACTGATCAGAATTCTAAGTGCACTATGTACTTTTTTTTTTAGTCTACTTCCTTTGCTAGGCTAAAATACAGCTGAACCAAAAGAGTTGAACTATACAGTAATATGACTTTTAAATACAAAGAAAAGATCTGTAACTATAGTCATGGTTGTTCAACCTTAATTCCATCTGAAGGAATCTTCCTTAATCAAGGTGACATGGGCAAGTACAGTGCTATCTGAGAAGATAATCTGGATGTAATTTGCAATAATCTGTGGCGTATCTGATACTGTTTCTGTACAACTGCTGTGTTGGATTCAGGCCTGATGCTGATTCAATGGTTGCTGATGTACATGAGTTTGGTGTTTCATATGATCCACATAAGATCAGTTCTGTAGAGTGAGTAGAATGCTGCAATGTTAATATGGGAGTTACTAAAATATCATTGTAAAGAAACAGCTGCTATTTGACTCATTAAGGCTATACTTTTTAAAAGAAAACCAGCATTTAAAGTGACTATTTATTTATCACTGTCATGTATCACTACAAGAACTTTCTATTATGTGTGTTTGAACAAATGAACTCTAAATGAGAATATTCCAAAGTAGTGTAAAAAATGGTATTCAGACCTCAGCTGACATGCACTTTCTTAAAAATATTGTACTATTCCTCAAACTGGTGTTCAGGCATGGCTGAAATTTTCAGCACTCTAGGCACGTTATTTTGAGGTAGCTCCTTTTTGACATCTAGGAAGAATTGTACCTGTAAGATAATATGGTACCTGAGCTCTAGATATCACCAGGGGAGTGTTAAATGGAGACATTCTGCTGAATGGAGAAAATGACCCTCTAGAATATCTTACCTGGAAAAGCAAAAAAGCTCAGTGGATAGAAAAAAAATGAACAATCAAAAAAGATAGGAAATATGTAGTCCTGAAATACTAATTCCTGACCTTTGAAATACCCTCTAGGATGTGCAAAAAGTAGTTTTGAAGAAAAGATGACTAAATTACAGTATTAAAGGGTAGGAGAGCCACATAGCCTCTTCTACCACTGACACTTCTCTTGATGTAACAAAAATCTGTAGCAACAGAGTGAAGGCATTTAAATCACAAACTTCTCCATGTGGAAAAAAATGCACAAGTTGATAATGTCCATGTCTTCACTGCTGCATTTTTAGGAAAAAATATTAGATTTCTACCTCGAAACCTTGTTTCTATAACTATCTGTGGGGAACTTCTTGAGTACCTTTCTCCTTTCTCTTCAGGACAGAATTTTCAAAGAAGAGAGCCATCAACTTTCCCTTTTACCTGGGTTACTGAAGAATTGTCAGCTGCCTTGTACCATACCCACACTGCTTCCTGTCCTATGGGAATGCTGAGGAAAGAAGCTATATTGCCATTACACTGGTATGGTATTTTATTACTATATTTTTCAAGGTATTTTCATTAGTATTGAATCCTAAAAATTATGTCAGCAAGAGTCGTGGGAAGATTGCTAAATCTTTGGATTTTCCTTCTCTACTGACGAACCATGATGCTGAGCAGATAGATTGATATGCTTATGTTTGTCATGGATGGTGAATCAAGATAGAAGGTAACCTCATAATGGAATAATTTTATAGATATTCAGTATTACTGGTATTTAATTCTTTATCACAGGAAGACTTACTAGCATTTTCTTGTTTCTGGGACAACACAAACAGTCTGAAGAATACAGAATTTATGAAGCTGGTTAGGCCTTGCCTCTTTGGTCTCATGTAAGAGAGAAGGAAATGCACACCCACTTGGAATATGTCTCATTATGACTACAATGGACAACTATCTTTTACACTAAATCACCAAAGTTGCTTGCTTGTGTGATTTCTTATAAGCTGGAGCCTTGTATTTTGTGCATCCTTTGAAATAATCTTGGAATGTTAAGTTAGTTCTTACATATATTAGGAGGAAGCTCCTGGTAGCTTCCTCATACTAGATCAGTTTCTGGCAGATAAATATTTTGCCTGTCTTGGAAGAAAATTTTTAAAGTTTTTTGTCCCTGCTCTTTTTATTCTATTATGTTAAATTTGTTGGAAACAGCCTTTCACTTCCTGATGATTTCTTGTCTCAGAAGTCATAGCAAGAGATTTGGATGAAAATGGCAGAACAATTAAAGCTTCATTTCAATAGCTTTTTGTAGTACTCTAAAAACTGGCCTGCCACCGCCTCCTGATTTGTAGTAAGATTGGTTCAGTATAACTGATTTGAAGAAGTTTTGAAAGTCTCTGAATTTCAAATGTTTCTGATGAATGCATATGTGATGTGTTTCAAACTGTAATCCAACTCCCATTGAAGTCTATGGCAACGCTGCCATCAATTCCTATGGTGCAGAAGTGGACTTCTAATGAGCTATTTAATGTTTCACTTATCTAAATTGTCACAGCTTGAAAGCCATAGTAAAAGACTGGTGGGGTAGTGGAATGACTGGAGGGCCTGTAAATGTAATCAAAGAGACCAGATTGTGTGTGAGAAGCTGTTTCATCTCAATCTCTTTCATCTATGGAAACCTGATAGAATTTATTTAGTACATTCTGGCATACAGAAACACACAGTCAAATGCAGTATTTAGAATGGCTCTTCAGAACACAAGCAGACAGATGAATCGTTTTACAGTTAAGCAGCTATAATTCAGCAATTTTAAGTTCTTCACATTCTGTCACAAAACTCCTGATGAGATAGTCTTGTTTGTAAACCATATATAACTTGGTTTTCTTATCTGTACAATTATGGAAGCATATATTTGTTTCTTGGAGGAGACTGAAAATGCGTGCTCCAATATTTATGGAGTGTTACAAAAGAATGAAGGCTATATCTTATGATATCTGGTTTAATATAAAAATATTTTTCATATTTCTAATCTAAATTTGTTGTTCAGAATTGCCAAGAACTATTTAACAACTGATCTCAAATGATGGCTGTTCTGAGGTTTTTTGTTTTGTTTTGCCTTTTTTTATTTTGCCAGAAGTTTCTCTCAGCTTCTAAAATCCATTTTGACTAAATGCACTGAAAGGTACACTAGTCCAAATGAACAAATAAATGCATATTCTTTAAAAAATTCTGCAAAATATGGAACAAATTGTAGTAATATTAAATATATTTGCTAGTTTGGTAAATTAAGTATGCAAGAAGTGTGATTTCATCATCTTCTTTTGAAAGACTTAGAGACTTTAATGATGGAAGAACTAATATGTGTATTGTGCATGTTACCACAAGCTGTCAGCAAGTCATCTGCAGCAAGGTGGGAAGAGTTGCAGTGTATATGACATAGAACTGGTCTTGTAATTGCCCAATGTTTTAAGCAAAAATATAGTTTTGAGTTCACAGGTAAGCTCATATAATGTTTTCTTTGAATTTTGGCATTCTAAAAACCAGTTTGGAACTAGTACAACAGTAATAATCAAAGCTTGACCAGATCACAGAATGTCTCGTCAACCCCAGTGAACTGAATTGTGGAGAACTTAAAAGTTGGTGCTGCTACAGATTTTTTTTTAAAAAATTAATAATAAATGAGATGTCAATGAATGAATTATCCAGATTATTATTCAGCATCTTCAGGCTTTGCCATATTTTGCTTTCTGTTACTGAGTCAAACGTATTGCATGTGACTGTGTTGACTTACAGCATTTGCCATATGTTCGTAATAATAGTTTTGTAAAATGATGAATAATATATCCCTCTCCCACTTTTTCCTTAGTTCTGAGATATCAGCCTAAATTTCCTTCACACTTTGTGTCCTTCACTCAGACATGGTTCCGCACAGTTATTCTAGCCACAGTTCTCTTCTCAGACTACCTTTCCTCTTGCTATCCTGTCCACTGTTAATTTAAAATGTTGACTGACAAAATCAAGTTCTTAAGTTAGGGTTGCCTTCTGTAGAAAATATTTTCTAGTAAAATTCTGCTATGGAAAAGTTAAAATTCTAGGAGTGCCTGTATTTCTTAGGGGAACTACATATTTTAGTGGTTTTGTTTGTTTTTTAGCATTGATGATTTGGTTGCAAAATGAAAGGAGTACGTGTAATGACAATCTTTAAATACAAGTCATATATTTATGCCTATAGTCGTGGGTACTGAACAAGATCTGTTTACTCACTTTACCATATAACATTGGTCCTATGAGCTAAGTTCCTCTATCCAAGCAATTAAGAGAAAGAAAAGATATTTCTCCCGAATCTTTCAACTTTCCACCAGCCCTAATAAACACTAATTTTAGTTTCAATGGAGAAAATTTCTCTGAGAAATCCTGAATGTATTTTTTCATTATTCATGTGTTTTTCGTATGTGAAAGAACACCCAGTGCTTCTGGAGACCATTCTGAGTAAACTATTTGATAGGATATTGAAAGATGCAGGAAATAATCTAGAAAAGCACTATCTTTAGCTTTTAACTGGTCATGAAGCTACAGAGGGAAGTAACTGATAAGAATTAGACTTTAAAATAAATGACCAAAAATTGTGAAATCATTGGACAGTATATATCAGAATCTGATAACATGCTGTATGAGAAAGGTAATATAAGGAAACTGTATTTCATCAGGTTGAAAGGTTTGAATGTTATATGTGTGGTTTATTTATGGCACTGATAAAGGATAAGCAAGAGGAAATATGGGTCTCAAATTTAGGGCAGTCAGCTGAAGGAAAATTGACATTGATTCCTTAAAAGGATGGAATCCCTAAGGTTGTCCTTAAGGCAATACTTTACATATTTCTTGCCACTGGGTGAAAAAAATGCCAGAAAACAATGCCAACAAACCCCCAAAAGGGGGACTGTTGACATCACCAGCATGTTCTGATCTTGCAGTATCAGGTGCATCTGAGCATAGAATATGACTTACAAAGTTACTTAAAAGTAGCCTGTTTGTTTGTTTGTTTGTTTACAACTGAGTCATGCAGCAGTTCTAAGCATGGTGGGTGACAGGTAGTCTGAATTTGGGTGACTGCAATGCTGTCATGGGGCAAAGGATTAATCTAAATGTTTGTAAAAATTAGATGTATGTGGATATTTTATTCTGGATAATGGCAAAGCAACAAACAGCTAAGTGGTTCTAGATATCTTTTTCTTTTTTGTTTTGTTTTTTGTTTTTGTTTTGTTTTTTGTTTCCCCCCCCCCCCCCCCCCCCGAAGATGTGCCCATGCTCTTAAAGTAATGTGTAACAATGTATAACAGCTTTGGAAACTCACTTGATATGTGTAACTGTAAAATCCAGGACAGCAGAATTCTATGGCAGAGGTAAAGAAGAAAATTAATTATGGAACACAGGGACCAACACCTTCCGGATGATTTATTAGTAATGTTTAACTGGGAAAATGCAACAGTAAAAACTTAATGAGGTAATTGATATTTTTTTACAGTGTTCATACACACATATGTATGTGAGAATATGTGTAAGTGTACATATATATCTCTCAGCCCCTGGACACTTGCATGTCTGTATATTTTATATCTATATGTCTATATATCTCTATCTATCTATCTAGATATCTTTTCTAGCTCTTTTTTTCATGATAATGCTATTCAAAATATCTTCTAATTTATCTGCAAGTTATGCATGTAGTTTATCAGTGACTCTCATGGGCTATTTAACCTGACAGACCAAAATAATTTGAATGTTTGTCTGAGAGAAACATCAAGTGTGTCTTAAACTTGCATTTCCAATTGCTAATCAAAACTGTAGTCTGTCCCAAAGGCTTTTGAAGTGAATATAAGTTTGGGGGGTTGTTTTCCCCAAACTTACTTTTGAATCTAACCTGTATGGACACTGTAGTGTGGCATGATATAGCAATTCGTACAAACAAGGAGAGGGAAGGTGAAATCAGCTTGCCTCTGAGTCATGGGATTTTAACTTTCAGAAATAAAATGTAATGTTAATAGCCTGGTGCAGGACAACAAGAGTGAAAACTAAAAATTATATATTGTTGTGTAGAGTAAAAGTATGCCCACTGTCAGTTCATAAGTTCACAAGTAAGTTTATTTTGTGCTAACATTTTAAAAAATAAAACCCCAACAAACATATCATCACTACATCTCCATGAACAAGTTGATTCCTTATAGCAGTTTCCAGTTAAAGATACCCATTCCCTAGCTGAGGCTTACAGTATTTGCAGTCTGCCTTCCAGACACCCTACTGTTTAGAATTATATTGATGCCTTGAAGTGGCTCCCTGAAAACAGAGGCTAGACAAGATTAAGAGAATAAAAGCAGGTATTTATTTGAAGGGCCTTCAAAAGTACACCTTGGGTAGTCAAAAGCCTCCAAGGGGCTCTACCCAAGATGGACCCTGGGTCAGGGGTTCTTCACACTTTTATAAGTTTGGTCCATTTGCATATCAGGATTAATTCTCCAACTATAATTTCAGGTAGTGATGTAATTACCACAAGTTTGCTCCCCCTTAGAGCATGGGACAACATGGTGTCCTTGAGTTCAGGCCCAGAAATGGTTTGTTATGTCTAACCAGCATGAGAAGACAGTAGCTAACAGGCTATATGAAGATTCAGAATTCCACACTAAGCAGTGCAGGATTTGAAAAATATAAAAGTTGAAGCCTAAGGCATCAATATGACTTCTAGATTTTGTTTAATGACTAATTCTTAAATTTACTGTATCCTTTCAATTTTAATGACACTATTACTTCTGTTCAACTAAAAATAGTAATTTCAACAGACCCATTTATATAAACAGCAGCAGAGAACCTAGTCTTCCAAAAACTGTTCTGTGTGTACACAAACATCCCTATGTTGTGTGTATATGTATGTTTTGTATGTGATACATAAGTGTTCATGGGTGTTATATTTTAAGTTAATGCAGTATTTTCATAGCATTTACTTTTGTAAGCAGCAAAGTTTGTCCCTAGTGATCAGCCACTATGCTAACTAAAACTGGTTTTCTAATCAAAGTGATCTCAAATATGAAGTCAAGTTTTTCTTGAGAATATTTACAAATACCTTGGTCTTAATAATAGAGAAATATTTTCCCCACAGTAAGTGTTCCACAGTGATAATAAGTACAGTGGAAGGAAGAAGGTAGTTTTCTGGGGATGTTTGGGTGGCTTTCTGCTGGGGATTTTTGATATTTGTTTGAAGTTGTGTGTTTTGGGTTTGGCCAACAGCCAATTTCTGAGCAACAGCTACTTTGGAAGAAACCCCCCCCCATTTTTACTGTTGAACATGATGATATATGGCATGAACTCTCTTTTGGCCAGTTTGAGCCAGCTGTACCAGCCATGTTTCCTCCCAAATGCTTGCCCATCCCCAGCCTACTTGCTGGCAGAGACTGACTAAGGAACTAAGAAAGTTTTGAGTCCTGCAAGAACTGCTTCTCAATAGACAGAACTTTGGTGTTACCCACTCTGTTTTAGCCACAAATCCAAAACATTGTACCACTGGGGCTCCTATGAAGAAAATGAACTCCATCCTAGACAGTGCCAGTGCAGCCCTCTTCTTTTCTTACCCACCATGGGTATGTGTAATGATCATTTCTTCTTAGAAACTTTTCCTTATTAATTATTTTCCCTCAAATAGTTTTTCATATCTACAAAGATATTTTGAATGTTGTCTTTCCCTCTGAACGATTTTTTTGCTTGTAAAATTCATTCTCAAATAGACTTACTAGAATAATGCTTCACCTGAATGCATGTAGAAAACATGCTCTTCTCCAGGCTGAACAGACCTAGTGACCCCAGTTGCTCCTCATTCAGCTTCTGCTCAAGGCTCTTCACCATCTTCATTGCTCTCCTTCGGACACTCTCCAGTTGCTTTATATACTCCTTGTATTGTGGTGCCCAAAGCTGCCCCCAGCACTCGAGGTGAGGCTGCCCCAGTGCAGGGCAGAGCAGGACAATCCCCTCCCTTGCCTGGCTGGTGATGCTGTGCCTGATGCCCCCCAGGACACGTTTGGCCCTTCTGGCTGCCAGGGCACTGCTGATTCAGGTTCAATTTTCCATTGACCAGGACCCCCAGATCCCCTTCTGTGGTGCTCCTCTCCAGCATCTCATTCCCCAGTCTGTGCTTACATCTGGGTTGCCCAGTCCCAGGTGCAGAATCCAGCACTTTTCCCCTGTTAAATTTTGTATGATTGGTGATTGCCCACCCCTCTAATTTATCAAGGTCTCTCTGCAGGGCTTCCCTGCCTTTGAGGAGTCAAAAACTGCCCAATTTTTTATCATCTGCAAGCTTGCTTAGTATCCCCAATTTAGCTTAGAAAGCTCCTCCTTCTGAGGGCCTTGCTTTATGCTCTAAGGTGTGCTGTGCATATGCAATAGCTTAAAGTTTCTGCTAATGGGTTTTGTCCTGCAATTCTTCATAGGGCTGATAAAAGTCCATAGGTGTTACAGCGCAGGTGTAATACACCTCTATTTATTTGAAAAACCTTACAACTGATCTTTCTATAAGTTCGTAATTTTTCTGGAGGGAAAACAATCCACTTGTACTCCAACTTTCACCCCCAAGAATTTTTTTTTTCCTTTTTTCACCTACATCTGCTTACTATTGGTATATCATACTAACTCCCACTTGAGAAAAAACTATATATATAAGCTTAAATTTAAGTGCTAGTACTAAAAGTCTAAAAGTACTAAAAGTCAAAAGATACTAAAGCATGCGTTTGGAGCTAACTCTGAACTGAACTGAGCCAGCAAGATCTTAAATAGTAATATTGCTGTGTTACTGGTCAGAGATCACATCACTTCTTATATGTCCTTTGTCATTTTCAGTTATGAGGCTTGCTGATGCAAATGGACTTAGTATTCATAAACTATATATTCTATACTGCATGAACAACCCTGCCTTTGGCACTTTTGATATTCTGGATTTTCTTCTATGGTATATTTGGTGCCCTGCTATAGCAGCAACCTCAAATAAACAACACACATCTCAAATGACATTGTTTTCTTTTCTCACTTATTCAGTGTACCTTCACCCAAAAATCTCTCTCTGGTTTTGATCATCTGTAGTTCTTGCTATGGCACACAAAGGTGAAATAAACACTTACTAAGCATCAGTCACTGTTGCAAAACACTCTCATATCCTCCAATAGAGGCCTCCAAGCCCTCTATTGTGGTGTAAATTCATATCTGAGATGCTGTAGGCCAGATGTGGCCCATGAAGTATTTTATGTAGCATCATGGGTAAATTTTCTTTCCAGCCTCCAACATGTAGAAGACAGTGCTGTTGCAAATTTAGTTGCAGATGGTTTATCAGACTTGTTCCTCACAAGCATTTGCTCTGGTGACATGTGGGCATCACTGCAACTTCTGGAAGAAAAAACCATCACAATCTCCCTCACATGACACTTCTGAAGATCACAAACAGGAGGATGATTTCTGAAATATTAAAAAGAGTTTGATGCAGAATATTGTCTGAGGTCTTTTTTCATATGGCCTGTAAACCAAGCTGGAATGCAAGTCTGTTTGACTGATGTCATTGAAGTTCTGTCTCGCCATGAGTCACAGACAGCAGGCTAATAGTGGGCTGTGTTCAGAGCACATGTTTTTGCACATGCATAGTATGGTATCCTTCATATACCAAAAAAATGGAACAGCAAGTTTGGCTGTAGTTTTGGCAAGTAAGTATGCTGGAAAAATGAATAAAAACCAATTACTAGTATGCTGTTCCTAAGTTCATTCTTGTTTGAAGACTTTGCCAGCTCTGTAATTGCTCTCAGACTAATCAATTATACAAATTTTCTTTTTACAAATTAGAGCAAACTGCTTACCCAATTTCCTGATTATTGTGCTTTTATGTTTTCTTAAAGCTTTTAGATTAATTAATTCTTAGAGGAACATAATTTTACAAGCAATTTTACAGTGAATGTTTTCTGGAAAACAGTCATTAATCACTGTAATGTATGACCTCAATCATACCTTGTCTCTTAACAATACGCTTTTGTATTAATCAGTAATTAACATTGCCTTTTATTAAGGCCTACATTTAAGAAGTTATCTTTGTTACTTGAGCCTGTTGTTTGTAGAAGGCAAATAAAATGCTTATGAACTTCTCACAGTACCTTCCCCCAAAGCTGTCAAATGTCAGAAATAAATGAAGGAAACTTAAAGATACTATTTCTGATTAATTAATTGCGTGGGAGATGGTGTTTTTGGCATAGTGTTCCTCCTGTGTCAGCATGAATACATGTGGATCATGCTATGCAGTGCTTCAGCCTGCAAATTTTAGTCAGACTGCCTTTGTAGGGTGGTTTGTGAGCTTCTCCTTAGCCCTTAAAGAGTTCAGCATTCAAACGCAGTTTGTACATCAGCCTGAAAACTGATTATTTGTCTTTAGCATTACAGCTGAAAATATGGAATTGTTCTGGAATTAAAGGAAATACACGTATAAGATATTTTGAAAACATGCATAGATATATGGATTTGTATTTAAGACTGAGTATTTTCTATTTTTCTGGCCTTGGGAGAATCTACTGGCAGGCTCTTCCTGACTGTGTGTGACCTTGAGAAAGTCTCTTAAGGTATCTCCTCTCGGCTTCCTTAATTTTTAATTGAGAGACTGATACACCCCTGCCTTACATTATGTATAAGTTGCATCTTGTTTTGCAATGTATTTTAAGACTTCTGGATTAATAGGTTTAATTGAATCGGAAAAGCAACTAACATCTTCTATCTTCCATTCTGACTGAAATCCTCTGAGTGTCAGATAAAACCAAAATATAGTCGAATAATACAAAACACCTATTTGTTTTACATTGCCAGATTTGTTTTAGCTTAAAAGTCACAGAAGAATCATGCGTGTTCCTAACTACAGAGGAATGGAGAATTTTTCCATAGTGTAATTTTTAAATAAAACCAAAATTATTAAAGAGTATAGTTTTTCAAAAACAGTTCAGGAAAAAGATCTGTATTTCAACAAATCTAATGCACTTGCAGAAAAAAAAAAAGTCTAAGAAATTAATTTGAAATATCTCCGAGTGACATGCCTTGATTTTGATTCAAAATGAATGTGTGGAATTTTGGTCGCTTTTTTCTGTGAAGGCTGAGCTACTTAAACGGTTCTAACTTGAGTGAATGTAGTTCACATTTCAGCTCTCCAGCTTTGATTGCCATGCTAAGGTATTTCCTACAGTCAGATGTACTTCTAGCTTAGGTACAGTGGGAGTGATTTGTTTCTGAAATGTTTTCATGGAAAACAGTTGTAGTCTGTAGAAGAGGTCACTTTTTATAGATTGTATTGCACATTTTGTTCACTCATAGGTTCCCAGATAAACAAAATCTTGCTGGAAGAAATACTTTTCATTCTGATATAACATTCAGGTGTCTCATAAAAATGGTATTAGTTGTGAATATTGTTATCCCCTCAGTGAATTTCATCTTGTATGAAACTCAGCAACCATGAACTCACACACATATCACTGCATGACCTTTCAAGAAGACATTCTGATGTTGGACACAGGGTGTTCCATGAAAGTGACATCAGCAAGCATGAAATATTACTACCGCTATAACAAAGCAAGATGGTGTCACTTCTAGAACTGGAATTTTAGGTTTTGAATAAGCTGTTTGAGTAACTAGATAAAATCCTTTAATCTACTAAATAAAATGAAACTGTTTACTATGGGTATGAACTGAGCTCTTCTGGCATCTTTATTATAGTACACTTTTATGAATACATAATTAAACTGAGAAGACCAGTCCAGGAGTTTAAAATAACAAAAACAGCTACCATGAATTTTTGATCAAGTGACAAGCATGGCTATCTCAGGCTAGTGATCAAACTTGTTTCTTCAAAAAGTGAAAACATTTCCCATGTTTGTTCGTCTGGGCTGAGATATAAAATGGTATATTGAGAGCTCACAATTTTGGGATAGAAATAAGCATACAGTACTGTTGGATGGATGCTGATGTGAGACACAAAACAATCTTTGCTTGTTTGAACTTCCTATGGCTGTCTTGGTATGATTGTATCATATTGTACCTCTGAAACTGGACTTATTTTTCAATGACTGAAAAATCTGTGGTATTCATTTGGGTATGTTCTTTTAGAAAACAAACTTAGCACAGAAAATAGCGTATTGAAATTAATCCAGAAGGCTTTTCCTGAACTAGGTGTTACACGTGTGCCACAGTGGTACATCTTAAGAACCCCTTCCTTATGTTCATTAATACCTATTCAGTACTTTTCAGTCTTACTTCTAAATTGTATTTTAAACTTTACAGTATTGTAAAAATACCCATGAGATTGATGAATGTGTTTCAAGCCACAATGAATCTGAGTCATAAAGTGGAACTACAAAGATGGGTTCTTGTTTCTGGACCCACACAATTGTTCATAATAAATTAATTCCTGTTGTGTTAGACAGTTTATGCTTTCATTGCAGTAAACCAAAGTGCATGTTGTCAGGGAATAGCTCCAGAAAGCTGTAAGTATTTTCAGTTTTAGCATTTTATGTTCCCTTTGCCATTGAAGATACCAGACCATTCTGGAGGAGGCAGTGAAGGGTTGTGAAAAATAAATAATTTAGTAATGAAACTATAGACTGAAAAATGACCTGGTGCTTCTCTCTTTTATTACATTTTTCCTGCAACACATACTGCTTGTGAAGTTATGTGAGTGGAAACATGAAGTATGAATCCTCTCTCCTTGTCCACCAGTTTTGTCTCATAATCCTCTTGGCTTGGAGTATTCTTTCCTCTTAGATAATTGCATTTCTGTTGTCAAATACTGTGGGTTGCCATTTTATCTCAAGCATGGCTTTACTCCCTTATTTCTGTAATGTCTTTTTCATTCTTTTCTTTAAGATTTTTTTTTTATTATTAGTTATTGCTCAGATAGTTTAATTATTTTTGTCAAAATATGCTTACAGTTAGGTCTCTGTACCATACATCATTGGTGTTATTTTATGTAATGTAACTGTCCCTGGCATAATTTGATTGGACTTTCATTGTTTATGCTGTTTTGTAGGTTAGGCGGGGCTGAAATGCTACAGAAGCGGTTAAAAAAGATGTGTCCCTCAATCAGTTTAATAAATGTAAAAAAAATATTTGGTACAATGCTTATAAATGGAAACAAAGTCTTTGAAAAAGCTGGAAAAAAAGAAGAGAGGATATACAAATGATGCTAGAGGAGATTCCATATGGGAATATGACTGAAACAGCCTTCCCCCAAAAGTTCCATTCTCTCATCCTTTGAGACTCAGTAAAATAGGGATCTTCACTTTTCCAGTTCTACATAGGAATTTGCTTCCTGAAGTGCAAATACACTTAAGCTGCAAAAGCTGAACACCTTGAAGGCACCCAGGAGGACATATCTGTATGCTTGGGTTCACTCTTGTGCTTCACTCCTGCTTTCCTCAGCATCTGCAGCTGTGAACAGGTTGTAGGGTTAGATAGGACTTTAGAAAGGCAGTTCTTAGGAAATAATTTGAAACTTCTTGATGCTCAGCATTTTTTAAAATTAGGCTAGCTGTTTGGCTGTCTAAAGGGAGATGACAGTGCCTAAATTTGGAATGTTGAAAATCCTCATCAGTTTCTTCTGATTAATGGCTTTTTTATATAATTCAAGAAGTCTTAGCGTGAAAATACCACAAAAAATTCAATAAGGGCATAGAAACAAAAGCTTTTTTAATTAATTAGAAATGCTTTCTGAATTGGCAGATAGCTTTCCCGTGGGAACCTCCCAAATATGCATAAAACTCTAGAATACATAGACTAAAATCTCACAACAAATCAACGAGTTTTCTCTCTAGACTCAGGACAGCACAAAAGAGTTCTGAAGGAGTTAGCTTCCTGCCAAAATAATTTGTCAATGCTCTTTCCTCATGTTTTCTCATTTAATTGGTTCACTAGCTTAAGAACATAATTTCTTTTATGTTTTTGTGCTATGAAAAAGGACAAAAGATTGGAAGCACTATGATAAGTTCCCTGAGGGCTCTTGTTTCTAGAATGAACCCTGATTTTATTTATTTTCTTTTTTTCAGTTTAGGTTAGAAGTTTTTTCCTTTGTCTGAATACATGTCTGCCTGCTCTGACTACAGGGCTAAAAGCTTACACATAAATGTTGTCCTCACCATTTATTTGGGGACTCTGCCCTCGATCTGCATTTCTTGAAATCCCAGCATAGCAGTTTACAGACTTAGCACATGCTCTTGTTGAGGAATGCCTCAAAACTTCATGCACTTCAGGCCGAGCTGAACTGTACCTTGAAAAAAAAATTACAGACTTATCTTCAGCATGTATAGTAGGTGACATATGAAGGATATTGCTTTAAAAAGACACAGAGTGAACATTAAAGCTAAATGAGAAGAGTGGGTCCTTGCTGTCCTCATGGGTACGCTCTGGCAGAGCTGCAGGTGGGGTTTCCTGTATTGCATGCCATATGTTGCATCTGCGGAAGATAACACATTGATAGACCTGTGACCTTCCATAGACTGAAAGCATCAGTGTCTCAGTATTTTTGAGGAAGCTGAGAACAGACAAAGAACAACACAGAGTAAAAGAGCAAATGGCATTTTACAGCATATTGGCTTCCTACGCATCCTTGCACCAATCTTTCAAAGATGTGCTGGTGTTAAACAAACATCTAGCATGTTGTTGCTGCATTATGTTGGGCATACATTTCTGAAATTCTAAAAGGCCTAATGGGTACTAATTAAGAATGAGTGATTTGAGCAACAGTAACAGTGTAGCAGTGTTTTTCTGGGCTGAGAAACCCAGGCAAAATGCCAAGGTAACACAGCTATGCAGGTCTGAAATTTAGGTCTTTTTGAAGGATTATACTTTGTGCTATGTTGAAATCTCTTTACAGATTAAATTATTGTGTGACTGGCTTTACCATATCCACACAGAGGAGTGAGATGACTCCAAAAAAAAAGCTGGAGTAATTTTATACTGAAAGAGCATCTAATGTGTATTAAATTTATCTCATGTTTTGTAATGACATTCTGATTGTCCTTTTACAAAAATACCTCTGGTTGTAAACAGCCTATTGACACAATAGATTATGCAACAATCCATATTGTTGGAATTTTTAGAGATTAAGGCATCATTAAGCTTCTATAAGCTCTTTACAAATGCTTCCTCGAAACAAGGTGTGGGCAAACACGACATGTTGCTCTATTTTGTGGTTCTGCCCCTTTCTGTCTGCCATGAGATAAGGAAAAGTACAAGTAAAGTCAATCAAGTATGTAGTATGAAAACCATTCAGTGGATTACTTCAGTATATACCTAATTTCAAGTCTGAGTTGCATCAAAGTTGAGTATCAATGAGGACAGAAAAATAATAACACCTGTGAAAAACTGTACAGGTCTTCTTTCTGAGATCATTCATAAATGCACTATATAATACATAATCGGGCATTTTCCACTGTTTGTCTTCAGTATTTGTATTAGACTATTAGTTTTTAATTAATTTTTTACATTATGTCAAAGGGGGAAACATGTATAAGGCCATGCATGCAAAATTAAGAGGTGCATATTTATGATTGCATCATAGTTTATTTTTTTCCATACACTTCTAATTAGGTAACAGAAAAAGAAAATATGCTCACAAGTACTTTTTCAGAAATAGACAGAAGGTAGCTATTTTACCAAGCTAAAATAATTTTCTTTTTGCCTGTAAATATTATGCTTTGCATGTGATAAATATTTATAAGAGTTCTATTAAGTATTTTTAGAAAGGGGTTTATACTTAAAACCAAGAAGCTCATATACATCAACAGAGCTCATTTGACCACCAGTCTGGGGGATAATGATTGGTATTATGCAAAAATGGCTATAGCTTCTGAAAGTGGCAGGGAAAATTGTTTCTCCTCCCATCTCAGTTTCTGAAGAGGCAAATGAAAAATGTGACAATATTTTTCTCACTGCTTTCTTTTCATGCAAATTATAATGTTTTGGAACTTTCTTCTGGAAAAAAAGAAGCAAAGTAATATCAACTGCTTTCTGAGAAATTTAACATTTTCTATTTACCAAATGTACGGATCATTTTGGAAATGCCTATCTTTTCTGTTTTGACAAGCTCTTGCTCTGCAACGATTTGTGCCAGAGATGCTTCTCAAATCAATGGGCCCTTTCAAAAACTTTTGTTCAAGAAATATTTTTAAAAATACATATAGGGTTGAGGAATGAATCCTTGTGTCATACCATGAACAGACCACTCCATTTCTGTTGAGAAAATACAGTTTTATTTTGTTAGCATTAAATTGCTAAATCAGAAAACTTAGAGATAACCTTTTTTAACTGAAAATTCTCTTGGCCTATAGTATTTTCAAATAAATTTTGTATCAATTTACTGAGAGCGGGTATAAACCCAACAATTTATAACTACCTGCTAAAGTTCTTTTTCTGAACCAAACTTCCTGACAGAAGTAATTCATAAGATTAGTGTAAAATTTTGCATTTTCCCTTCACCTAAGGGATGTTCTTTATTTGGACATTGTTATTTTGCCTTCCTTCCTCAATGGCACACAGCTGCATGTGTCACCATGCCTGTCATACTCGGAATCAGAAACATACTTCCCTCCTGATAATGCACCTGCTATGAAGCACATCCTGAATTATGAGATATTTATTCTTCTGAAAACTGTCCAAAAAGGCATAGGAAATTTATAATAGAAAGTTTTGGGCTGGATTGCCCTCATCATCGCTTGACTGAAAATGGTGTCCTATACCACTTCACTCATAAACTCATGTGTGTGCCCCTCTGCAAAATGAATATCCTTTTGAATGAATAAGATTTGGCTGTATATGAACTAATCAATTCAAAAAAGTATGAAGCAGAATTCTTTTTGTATTGCAGATCTTGATTATACCATTAAAATCAATCCATTACTGTTACCCTTGTATTTTTCAAGAGAAGTGTAACCAACAATTAAGATACAGTAATGTTACAGTGGGGATTCTGTAACACGATGCATCAAACAAGGAGGCCCATGGGAAAGAAATATATATGGACCGATTCTTGCTAGATGTTTCAGAGAGATGTTTATTTCTCCAGCCGCATGGCCGGAGCTCTGCCGAGGAACTGTCCCAGTCACGGGACCAAGGGTCCTTCTGCCCGCGCAGGGAACACAAACCAACCAATGGGAACGAGGCTGAGCAGGGGCAGGGAAGCCCCGTGTCTGTGCCCTCAGGGCCCCTCTCCCAGGGCTACACGGCTGGGGGGGGAGACGCTGACACAGTACATCCAGTCTTGGGAATTCAAACAGTTTATTACAATGAAGAACAGGCTGTTCAAGTGTACCTTGGTTGAAACAAAGAAAGCTAGAATCAAAAACATACGTCATTGTGTAATTAACTTTTTTCCCATTTCTGTTGTATTGCTGTAATTACACTAACAGAACATTGTCATTAAAGAAATGCACAAGGTATTGGAATATCAACTCCATTTAGTTCACTGGTACACTTGAAGAGGGAAGCCTTTTATACCAAAGGAATCATAAAATGTGCTCCTATAATTATTGTACTATGAAAGGCAAAAATTAGTTTTCAGTATAATCCCTGGAAATGGGTGGTACCATAAAGCATGGCAAATTAATGCTGCTGACCATTATAACTTTCTGGAAATTAAAGCTTTTTTCTTTTTCCAGATGATTGCTTGTGAGAACAATTCTGGTTTAATCAATGAACTATGTGTGCTTCAAATTCTTCAGGAATCTCTTTTTTTCCCCTACTCTTTAAAGTTATTTTGAAAATCAAATTTTCATTGAGGTGCAAAAGTCACAGAAGTACCTCTGAAATACACCTCTTCTGCTCTGGTTATCATGGAGATGTTCACAAAGCATGCCATTGCAATAGGTGAAATCTTTAAAAGCTGACTTTAAAAGGATGCAGAATAATACTTTGGAATGTAATGTATTCATGGAAATCCATAAAGTAAAGACAGAGTGTTTGAGCTGTTTTTCAAAGCTGTGATAATGAAGGCTTAGTAAATAGTATTGAACATACCTAAAAGTTGGTTAGACTTCTATCATTCTAGTCTATGATTATTAGATTCATAATAATGTAACATGTCACCACGGCAACTTTTCCTCCAATGCAAGTAAAAAATAACTCTCAACTGTGAGAGCAGAAAAGGATATAAAGGGTGTTTGAGGGGTTTTTTTCTTCCTCCAGAGTTTATAGAAGTTTCAGATATTTCCTAGGACAGATCTAATACAGTGGTCTAAGTACTTAGGAGACATTACATTTATTTTTTAAAAACATTTTGTGGGCCTGGTACAAGATTATAGTGCATTTTCAGAAACTGATTGTACTGTGATGCTGATAACTTGTCTTTGTTTAGAGCTTTCCATATTTCCTTCATATATTTTCCATCTGCTTTTTTTTTTCCTTTAGAGTGTGTAAAATCTAGCAACACTAGTGAAAAGACTTTCATTTGCAAAATCAGAAAACAAATACACAAAGGGTGTTGATTACCCTCTCTTTTTTTCCTCTTTCTCTTTGTTTCTTTTCCCTTTCAATTATGTGGAAATAGAACTGACCACCACATATTCTAGCAGGCCCATTTTTTTTCTTATTCACTAATTTCCCTCTTTTTCTTACATTCTTATTTTACTTTAATTTCTCTCTTGTTAATGACCACGTAACACTAATAGGGAAGATACATTATTTAGCAACTGTTACATCATTGGAGGACATCACTAATAAATTCCTTCAAGTTTTTCTGCATCTTAAGATGACGTAAATTTATACTTTGTTTTAGCAAACAGATGAATCTTTGTCGTTCCTTAAATACTATATAAATCAATTCAGTATTAGCTGATTAAGTATTAGAAATGTCATAGCAATTTTTATGGTGGGAACACCAAGAAAATTAGGATGGGAGTCCCACTGTACTATCATTGTATAAGCACGTGCTGACATACCTCTTCCTTCACACTAGAAGCCTTGGTCTTTAAGTGTTTTGTGCACCTTCTTAAATTTAGGGTAATCCCATTGAAGTTTGAGTCACAGAATCATAGAACAGTTTGAGCTGGAAAGGACCTTAAAGATAGTCTAGTTCCAAACCCCCTTCCATGGACAGGGACACGTCCCACTAGATCAGGTTGCTCAGAGCTCCATCCAGCCTGTCCTTCTTACCCACATGCATAAGTTTGCTTTTGACCAGGACCTAGCAAACAGTTGTGTGTCTGACGTACTCATGTGAGATAAAACCTTGCTAGCCATTTCTTGGATGCCAAAGGAGTCTGGAAGTCCCAAGAAGCTTTGTCCATGACTCTTCTTGCAAAATGAACCACATACTCTTCTCTTTTTACCCTTCTGTTTCTCAGAGAAAAAACTGTGAAAGTGTGGCATGTCCCCTGCAGTGTAACACTTCATTTCTGGTGAAGGCTGATAAGAGGAAATTTTCTCTACTCTTTTAAGAACCTAGAGTTGCAATAAAATATCATGTCAGCAATAACAGAAACCATTGTCTTAATCTGGCTTTCAGCAAAATAGTTTAACTTTGTATACTAAGTATGTAATGAGAAATTCTGTTTATCTCAAGAGATGTGCGTGTGCTCAGATTTCCTACCACATTTTTGAGTGCTTGAATATAGAAATAATGATAATTTCTTTTATTTACTTGTTGTTTATAAAATAACAGAAAGAGAGTGTTAAGAATGCATAAATTAGAGTACATAAGCATACAAGGTAATGGATGGAAGTTACTGTGGAAAATTCAACTCAAAGTATTTTTTAATGCTAATATTCCACGCTTATTCTTGCATTAAAAGGTATGTAATGAAATAACTGTTTGAAATACAAGATAAAAAATGCATCTTTAAAACAGGGAAGTGATTATTAAATGGCTGTATTAAAAATAGGCAAACATGACTCTCTGTTTATCATTGGCCAAAAAAATTAACTGAAAATCTGTGATCAATCATTTGTTATTTTTGCTAGAAAGATGAACAACATGAACCTGGCATAGATGAATATATCAACCAAGAGAGATATCAAATATCAACCAAGTATTAGTATCTTTTTTTTTTCTGTGCTGTTAGAAGTAGAAGGATATAAAAGGATTGATGAAATATAGACATCATTTGCTTTAAAGAAATCAGCACATCACCTAAAATGTTTCCTAGGACAGGTTACACTAAATTAGCCTTCCTGCTATAGTTCCACATGGTAAAAGCACAGTATGCTTAGCTCAGTGCTGTGATTTTTACAAGCATGGAGAGACTCACACACAAATGAGAGTCAGCAAATGGCCTGATGTGCTACTAAAAGAATATTTATAACTGTACTGTTTCACACTGAATGGAAATTATAGTTGTTGTGGTCTCACCCCTTCAAGAATAATTTCTATGTCTGTGCCCATTCTTCTATCAGCAAAATATTAGCAGATACATTGTCTGCATAATTTGTTGGGACTCTGCACAGGAGTACTTTTGAATGCTTTACAGAGGTAAAAGAGTAGGAGAAATGCTTGCTGATAGCTAGAAAAGTGAACTGGAGTTCAAGAAATTAGAATCATATTCCCAGTTCTGCTTCTGTCTTCTTTTATAACTTTTCAAATTTGCCTCTCTTGTGGCACCTGCAATGTTGTGCACGGTAAAGAATATGTCTGCAGTGTGAAAATCTGGTTCTGTCTGACTGTGTTTACTTGCTGGACTGTTTGGTCAGTGCCCCCAGTACATAGAAGGATGTTTCTTCCTCTCTTTGGTTTGCAGGCTACACATTAGGTACATCAGTCAGTGCTAATTGAGCTGCTGAATTAGGGAGTTAGCCAAAAATCCACGCTGGCTTTTGATCACCAGTTTGTATCATCCAAAGTATAGATGAAGGCAAGGGTTAAAATAATATTCAATTTTTGGTGTATTAGAAGATGCTAGATGGGAAGGTGTAACAAGCTGTGGAGGAGAATGCGAATGCTCTGACAGCAAATGGATGGATACTTGCACTTAAAGGGAAATGGAGATTAGCTGTCAGAAAAGCAATAATACTAGAATTTAAAGGAGGGATCAAAACTGAGAACAAAGAGTACTGTGCAAAGAATCTCTGACAGAAAAACTGATAAGAAGCTGTCAACAGAAACAAAAGAAATTGCAAATATTGTAGCCACCAGGTTAATGGATGTACTTTTTGCCAAGCTCACACTGTACGCAAAGGTGTCATTTGTATTCAACTGCACTTGGGAAAAGCTGGATGAATGAGAGCATGTTGACAAGATGGGATACATTCTTAAGTGCAGCGAAATTTGAGGCCGTGGAAAAAATTAGTAGTGTTTTTCTCAAGGAAACAAGCAAATGAAAATAGAACAGCAATGAGGATTTGATATTGTTTGATTAAATATTTTTCTTTTAAATCACATATTTTGTAATTGTTGTTTATGTAATGTACAGAGTGGAAATCTTTTAGCCACTGAGAATGTTTTATATATCTCTTTAATTAGCTAAATTTAAACTATATATTTCTTTAAGAAACTTGAAATGTGTTTGTAGAGCTTAAGAACATGCTGCTTTGAGAAAATGATAAAGCCTTCTACATAGTAAAACAGCAGTATAATCCCAAATTCTGGTGAGATGCAGCCATACAGAGGCTTTATGATGCTCCATATTAATTGTTACAAAATGTACTAACTCATAATACCCAAGCTGCTGAGAAATTTGTGAACTAGCCTGAACAACCAAAAGCCATCTCCTGTGCATCTGTTTGGCTGGCAGGGTTGCCTCCCCACTTCCTGTGCAAAAGAGAGGTAGGCAAACAGCAGAACATGGATGTGAACAGATTTCTTAAGAAAATGAAAAGAATAATTGGCTCTGTAGTTGTAGTTCTAAACAAAGAAGCCAGAGTGGACAACCCATGGTTGTGATTATGTGGGGAGCACGCTGGAAAACAGATGGAGCTGTGATCTGCATAGGGCAGCCTACAACTTTCACAAGCCATCACTAAAGGACTGATCTGTGAACAACTTACAGAGATGCAAAACTGCAAGACTGGGCATGGAAGTATTTACTTTCATTTGCAGTCTACTTGGGTTCTCCCTGAGCTATGCTTTTATTATTACAGATGTCTCACAAATGAATTTTTTTTAAAATGGCTGCCAATTTTTCAACCGTGACTTCTGTATTTTACTGTACTTTCTTTGTAAACTTTTCAGGAAAAAATGTCCTAGATTGGAAAAAGTTACAATTATTGACTATTTTGACTAGCTCTTTGGTGATAACAGTTGAGTTTTACTCTGAAAAAATTCAGATGTTCTGCTTTTCTTCCTTTTCCTTCAAAGAATTTGCAAGTTTATAAAGAATGCATGTATTCAGCTGGGCTAAGTGGAAGTATTGCTAAGCACCTCTACACATAGATCACATTTTCCCAGTGCAAAAGTGAATTTCTGCTGACCTACATTGCTCATCATACATTTAAAATCTTTTATTAACCACTGCTGACTCTACGAGAAAATGATTTAATGAATTTTATTAATGTTTTCCAAATATCTCTGTGGAAACTAATATATGATAAAATTGGAACAGTTTTTATATATGCATATTTCCACATAAGCTTTTTCCCAAAAGACAGAACTCCCAATTTGGCTCTTTATTACCTGCAAGTTTCTTTCTTTACTGTGTGTCTACTTACAGCAGTAAGTAATCTTGATTCTGAGACTTTATGTAGAAGTGAGAAGTGTTCCTGATGGTGGGATTGTTGAACAATATCCAGACACATTGTTGTATGAGAAATGTATTTGCAGAAGAGGAAGAAGGTCTGCTTTACCTGGAGTGCATCACAACTCCTGAATACAAGTATGTGATAATCCAAGTAGAACTTTGATCTCAGTCTTTTTGTCAGGATATTTGCATCACCTCTTCCTGCCATAGGTAACTCCCCCTAAGATTTGCAGGCTACTGGTCAGGAGTAATGTATGGTTAGCATGCTCTTTTAGCACAACGTGTAGTTTGATTACAGAGAAAGTTTTGTTTCTGGGGTAGTTTTCCTGTTCCAGTATAATTATTTTGGTTGTGTGAGTTTTTTAAGTAGCTGTGTGAATTTTTTGAAGAGCTCTTCTCTTTTCCTTTGGTTAGTTTCATGGTATTCTCTATAGATTAAAGTTTGACCATGAACTTTGGACATCTCAGTTCTTGTAACTGAATCCAAGAAATTTTCATTCTTCATTCACCATGAACTGATAATACATTTCCAAACTGTCTTAGACAGAAGGGAGAAACTGAGTAGCAGCTGAGCAGACAATTTACGCTGGCCACATTGTCAGCATGGGTCATCGTAAAGACCCAGAAAAGTATTGATTGTGCAGCTTTGTTGGCATGTTCTGAAGAGCAGTAATTGGCTCATCTATCTATCAACCATCTACTGTGCAAATCTGGTGTTTGCATGTATTTCAAAGCACCAATTATTTATCTAAATAACTGTTTGGGATCATTTTTTTAAAGTCACAGCAATATTACTGCCAAATTTAGACTAAAAGAAAACATTATTTGCATCAAAAATTACCATGTATTTACTTAATTAAAACACTTAAATGATCTGAGATGGAACAGCTTTTTCTATTAATATGAAGGCAAATGAATAGTATTACTTCATCCTTTCTGGACTACATCTTCAGTAGTTTTGCAGAAGGGAGTGAGTTTGTTTATATATATGCTTTGATATTTAGTGCTTGTAAAATGATGATGGCTATATAATAATTGGCTCAAAGGAACAAATAATCTCAGATGGAATCAATTCTGCTAAGCAGAAATGGCAGGTGTTACAACAGAAAATCATAACCTCCATTACTTCGGGTCTGTAATGCTACTGCAATTACTATCATCATCTTTACTAGAATTCTTTAAGTCGTGTGATCAGTAGTTATGGAAGCCATTAAACTACCTATTGATTCTATTGATTATTTTTAAAAGATTTTAAGCTGAGTGCAGTACCTGTTATTGCAGTTTTATTTTATGTCATGTTTCCTGTAATTTTTTTTTCCTTTGACTGAAAAACATTTTATTTTCCTTGTCACTTTCTTCTTCCTTTATGAGGCTGTGCAGTAAGACTTTTTAGAGAGAAACAAATTCTTTGTCATGCTGGAATGTTTTGTCAAAACCAGCATGCTAGCTGGATTCACCCTCACTCTCCTCTTTAGTGCTTGCCTCCCCTCCCTGCCACTGACAACAAATTGCTTATGTGGCTACCACATTCCTTTGTATTATGACCTCCTTTGCTCTGCTTACAGTTCTTCCCTGTTTATGTTTTCTTAATTCTGTGACTTCCTACCTTTTATATTAGAGAGATTCTGAAGTTTTGCTTTTCAGAATCTGTCTGCTTGTCTGTCTGCAATACCAGCTCTACAATCCTCCAGTGTGTACAGGCAGAGAGGCTTGTCCTCTTTTCCATCTTGGTTAGGGCTCTGTTGACTCATGATACAATTTTACACTGTTGTCTCAGTCTAGACTAAAATGCAAGCTTGTCTAATTGAGGCTCATTACATCACTTGCACCTCTAGGAAGAAATTCTAAAAGAGGCTTTGTTTTATAGCTCTCCTAATAGTGCCACACAATTCTGAATCGAGAAAAGAATGCCTGATAAGGGGATGTGCTAAAAGCTTTCATTTTGAGCCTTTGTTTCATGCAAAATGAGCTTAAACAACTCAGTTTTCAAGTAAAACAAGCAATATTTCTAAAAGTTACCCCTTTTAAAATTTCATATTTCAGTAATAATTTCTTGTCCTTTTCTTTCTTGCCATATTCATGTTATAATCAAACTGTATTATCTATTTAATGATAATTGCTTTCCCTGATACTGTTTGAAAAGCAGGTATTTCTAAATCTAGACATATATTTGCTGTAAAGAAGGTGACTTTTGTCTTTAGCTTTCTAAAGAAACATCTCTTCCTCTTGTACACTGTGTAAAGCAGTGCTGTCACTGATTTTATTGTCAGTTCCTTGGTTTATATGCAAAATTCTTTCTAAAACCCATCTCAGGGGCAACCCATTTTCAGATTTATAGCCTCTCCTTATCAGCATTCTATTTTAATGAGTGCAATTCCTATCCCTCCACACTAACAATCAAAGGCCCACCATTTTCACATCAGTCCATCATCCTTTTAATTGAGGCACATCTTTTTCTTGTTCATCTCAATGAAAGATGGGAATTCAGTGCTAAATAAATACTCATTTAAGTGTTGATATAAGGATTAATGGTATTGTAAACAGAACAGAAATAACAAAATCTTTCTCTTAGTTATTGAACCAGAACTTGAATGTTCTCTGATTGTGCAACACAAAATCATCAGCCTTCTCCACTACAAAAAAATCAGAACCTCTGAAGATTACTGGAAATTCTTCGAACTTTCAAGTAGCTGTACAAAGTGAAATCTCTAAAACAACATCCTGAGTCTCCCAAAATGTGTTCACAAAATCAGTTGAATTCTGTGGTTTTCATGGACTGTATTATATAGCACATAAATGCTGGAGACACTCAGTCCAGAGTATCGTATCATATCATATCATATCATCTGGTATCACACTGCATCATATTTTATTTCCTGTTCTTTTTCTGCTTTGTTGTTGTTGCTGTTGTTGTTGTTGTGTGGTGGTGTGCAGCTGTGCTCCTTTGGTTTTTTGGATTTCAGTGCTCCTACCAGAATTAAAGGTAGAAGAGCTGTGACATTAAGAGGTAGTCCTCCAAATAAAAAGGGAAAAAGTCTCATCAAGTGTGTAAGTCACTTTGTGAAATCATGGTCATCATCCACTGAAATGCGGGGAAACTTTTGTGAACTTGGTTATCTTCACATTAATGGGAAATGAAGTCTAAACTTTGATCTGGTCTTCAAACTGGATTGTCCTTAATTCTAAGATTGAGAGGAAAATGATTGATTGTGTTTTACGTAATTTATCCTCATGTCTCTAAAGAGGTAAGCTGGAATAAGTTGCAGCTGTGGGACTGAACCATCATGTGAAGACAGATGCAGAGAAAAAAAGATTGTAATTTCTCGTGGTTAACATGTGAAAAGTCTCTGAACCTTTATGAAACTTAGACTCCCCAGTCCAAATCTGCATCTCCATTATGCCTCCTAAAAACATGGTAAGGAGAACCTTGGAAATAACGGGTATAGGATGCGAATTCTTGGGAATTCTTGGGAATTTATTGATAATGTCATCTCTGTGAATCAAAAAATCAAAATTAGCAATGAATGCATTTCTGACCAGACTTAATATTACCACAGAGCCTGACCCAATGGGATTGTTGTTCATAATTAAGGCTCAGAGACCATGCAGTAATAATGAGACAATAATATCAGTGTTGCAATAGTAGTGGATGATCAAAAAATAACATGGTAATTTGTAATGAACAAAAATATTTACATTTAAAGTTCTGAAATGGCTATGTATATTGAATTGAACTTTTAAAATCCCAATCTGCTATATTTGGATTTATATTTTAGGTCTTGCTTTAATCTGTTTTAGACTTAAAACATGTTAAACTTATTATTAGACTTGGTCTTTGGAACAAGGATTATTTGCTGAATATGGGGTCTGTAATGCCACCATAATGCGCTTCCAAACCTGTTTTAAGGCTATTCAGTCTTGTTATATTGCAAGTAATACACAAGTGTTAGGTCTTGATAGCAAAGACATTTTTATTCCTTCCGATTTCTAGCCCTCTCTTTGTAGCAATTTTCTGTTTTACCAGAATAACCAAAATGGGCAAATATTCAAGAAATGGTTAATGAAAAGTGAAATTCCAGAAGGAATTTTATTGTCCAATTTGGAAATAGTGCAAAAATTAAAAAGTACACAAGTAGCAATTCTAGTACCTTTAGCAAGAAAAACAGCACAGTGTCTAAATAATGAAAACCAATTCAGTGAACTGCCTTCTGCAATTAAAAGCTGCTTTGCAAAAAGTTTAGGCATGAACTCTTGCATCTAGGGATAAGCGTGCATTATTATTTTGTTCGTAATTGTGATTGTCTTTAGAAAATTAATTTGTGAACAGAGGCTTAAAAGCCTCTATGGCTAATATCATCTTCTGCAAACAGATTTTATAGCATATCTCAGAAAAATATCATGAAAGCTATATTTTAAAAAAGATCTGGAGCCTTGAAAATCACTAACTACTGAATATAGAGAGCTATAGTCCAGAGATCACAAAGAGATAGGAGAAAATGAGTTTACTTTTCACTAAGAAATCTGATCTTTAAAATATCATGCACAGATTACAGAATGTGGCAAAAATGGTTTTTCAGAACTGGTTTCTTATTTTTATGGCGTTACTGTAACTACTTTATCCATAATGTATAATATTGCAGACATTTTGTGGCTGAGATCAAATTAGCTGTATGCACAGATGAAGTTCCCAACTATTTTTCATGTATTTATTTCTGAATCTTTTTAGCAAAAACATCATTTCACAGAAGTGTTGAGAACCATGGGAGGGTTAAGCCCTGAAACACACTGCCCAAGAGACTGTGGACAATACTTTACCTGGTAAGATTCTGGGCAAACTGATTAAGTGCTGCGTTGCTCAATTTACAGTCTCCAGGGATCTGTCCTAAGTTTTTCTGTGATTCTTTTCTCTGAAGTATAAGTGGAGTAGCTGAGGTGTTCATGTGCACATTGACAAAGTCCACATGCATGTATTTTCTGTAGTGCTGGAGTTCAGGGAGAAGTATATATTTGTAGTGCCCATACCTGCTGCTCTGCAAGATCCTCAAGGAATATATAGTGGTGAATTTCCCGCGTGTTCACTCGTCGGAGGAAATAACTTTCAGGGATGGGACTATGCAATTACACAGATCTATTGTTTAAAATAACGAAATGCATCAGTCGAGGCGTGAGATTTTACCACACCTCCGAATAATGGCGACTAGTCACAAGATTTAGAGTTACATCGTAATTTATAACTTTCTAATCCAATAGACACTTAAAACGACACTTTGTTTTGGATTTATGACCTATCACCTGTGGCACTTCTCACTGCAATGCAGCTATGTCTTGACCAATAACTTCTCATGTCACGTACACACAGATGTCTCTATTATACCATCTACATTCTTAACTTAAACTACATAAAATCACACTGTTATATTTAAAATCCTCCACCAGAACACCCAGTGTACATTTTTACTTAGAACTATAGGAACACAGGCTTGTGATCCTTTTGCTTAAGATCTGTAAATCTCTGTCAATTAAGCCAGACCTAGTCTCTTCCAGGGCTGTAAATCAAAGCCTCCTTTAATTGCAGGAGTTTCTACTCCTCTGTCTCCCACAATATAGACTCACAAAATCACTTAGACTGGAAAAGCTCCTTAAGATCACCAAGTCCAACATTAACCCAGCACTGCCAAGCCCATTACTAAACCATGATGATAAGTGCCACATCTACACATCTTTTAAATACCTCCAGGGATGCTGACTCAACCACTTCCCTAAGCAGCCTGTTCCAGTGCTTGACAACCCTTTTGGTGCAGCTAATTTTCCTAATATGCACTCTAAACTTCTCCTTGTGAAACTGGAGGCTGTTTCCTCTCATCCTATCACTTGCTACCTGGGAAAAGAGACAACCAAAATCTCATTACGACCATGTTTCAAGTACTTGTAGAAAGCAATAAGGTCTCCCCTCAGGCTCCTTTTCTCCAGACTAAACAGCTCCAGCTCTCTCAACTGCTCCTCATAGGATTTGTGCTCTGGACCCTAAACACTATAGACAACTTGTCTTGCATTTGCCTCAATACAGTCTGGGGTAGAGGTGAAGAAGAGGGTGGTAAATGTTGAAGAATTAGTGATAAGCAAAGATAAGTTAATGATAGTATTTTTTTTAAACCAATCCTTGTTTGCAGTTTCATGATATAGACATTGCTAAGCAGCTGCTCTACTTTAGTTTGCTCAGGTGTGATTTTGCAAGAATAGAGCATGCCCTGAATCCGGTGACATTATGCCTGTGAGATGGCATAGTATCTCTAACAAGTACAATCAAAACTCCAGCAGAATGCCTTGTGTACGGGATTGAGGTGTCTCTTGAAAAAGGCAGAGAGGCAGCTTATGCTGTGGTAGAGTATTTGCATATCAAACATATCTGCCCTGGTGATTTCGTATTGTATTCTGAGCATGCAGATTGCCATGCCATTGAATTTTTCAGCTTTTAATCTTAACAGCAGTTAAACTATTTTGTCTAGTGTATGTGGAAGCTAGAGAACTATCATGATGACCATTGAAGGGATGCAAAGGAGAAAGAAGTTAGACAATTCTCAGGGATAATCTGACCACAAGTCTTTTCTGCAACAGTTTCTCTCATGCCTACCTGTAGCATCAAGTCCCAGGCTTGCAGCTAAGGAGCCAAAACCTAGAGCCCTGGTGACTGTACCAGTCCCTACTGCCTTGAGATGAGTCCTGAAAAAGAGGCTAGTGATGAGTCTTTTAGCTCTTACTTGTCTAAATGAATGGTCTTTTTTTCTCAGAATATAAGACTTTCACGTGCTACTCTTCAACCAGCTAATTTGGTTATCATGGCAAGCAAGGAAATTAAATTTTGAACACTTCAGTGAAGCCACAGGAACTGGAAGGTGAAACATTTTTCATTAGTTCGGTTCTGGCCAAAAAAAATCCAACCCAAAAATAAAACCCCAAAAGAAACAACAAAAAAAGAAACTGATGGCCCTAATCCATTGACTGCACAACCTCTGAGGGGAAGACATGCCTCAGAGAGAGGACAGAGGTGTAAAGTCCATCCCAAATGATGAAGGGTCTCTTTAGATGGAAAAAGCATTTTCTTCCTTGCCATGCTAAGAAGCAGGCTGAGGTGATGAATAAAAAGAAATGTAAACAGAACGAGATAATCTTTTAGAAAGATTGTAGTTCCAAAATATGTTTAGTATCGTAATGCAACTAAACCAGGCATTTAAAATGAAAACTTTTTAAAAAATAATTTTATGGGCTATATTTGGCCGCCTTTAAATAATGCAATTTTATTCCAGAGATACAAACCCTTATACCTTGTTTAGTCAATGATTAGCCAAGGACAGTGCACATTAGAAAAGTCAAATTTAGCCTGTATGGAAATCCCAAATTGCCCCATCATCTGCTGTCAATCACCAGATTGCCCCTGCTAATATGCAGCATAAACCAAATCCGAAGTGATTGAATGCCACAGCTCATGCCTAAGTGCCAGTTGACACTCAAACATGATTGACACCAGGTTTGGACTGGATCAGTCTTGTACTGAACAAGCATATATATTTTTCTTCAGAAATCTGTTACTTATGTACTCACTTAAGAAGCAAAAGTTGTGTCATTCCACTGGCTTTGTCTTACAAAATTAAAACCTCAAATCAAGATTTCACACATCTAGTACTATTGCCAAGCAGTGGATTATTGATGTTTGCAATATATTCTTATGTGTAGAGGATAAATTGCACAAGATTTAGCAGTCTGAACAGAATTATTCCACTGAGAGTTTTTCCATGAAGCATCAGACACTTTATTCTATTAAGAGACGACATTTAGTGTGGAAAAAATAAACATTTCTTGCAAACACTTTTTAAGGAATTTTCCATCCTCAATAGTGTCTAAATAGTGACTAATAATTTTTAACATTGCTTTCTCTACCAACAATTTCTACATTCTAGATCTGTTCACTCACATCACTCAGTGACTATCACAAAGTTTCCCAAACTTTTTAAAAGCCATGTCTTCTAGAAGGCAACTTCAGTTTCAGCAACCTGGTCTTTATCCAACATTGTGGCCACATGTACGCTGTCCTGTACACCTTTATTTGCAGCAGTGAAATACATGAAAAAAGGTAGTGCTGACCTTCATAATATGGCAATCTCTCTCTTTTAGTGCAGTCATGAGTAGGCAGTGCAGCTTTAGGCTGAGTAGGTGTTTGAGTTATCACTAAAACTAATGAATTTTGTCTTCAGAACTATTGAGACTCATTGCTGCCCTCCTCCTGTAAGGTAGGAGGGAGGGAGTGAGCTCTGTCCTTTCTCAGAGATCCATTAAGGATTCTTTTATTAGGCCTCATATAAGCTGGCCTAGAAGATAGTGATTTGAAGAAAAATGACCCTCTGTGGTAACAATGCCAGCTAGGTGGGGCAGAGCTACCCAACTTGGCTTTTTTAATGCATCAGGATAAAATCCATGCTCTTTCATATCTATCGCTACTCACCTGAAGGAGGGGATGAGGAGGTGAGGTCCAGTGTGGAAGCAGTTAGCAGAAGTAAAATAAAAGATGTCAAGCCTTTCATCAGTGTGCCAGGATCTGTCTCTCAAGAGGTTTCTGCATGGGTGAGTTTTTTATAAAGGCCAGACCTTTGGTCCAGGGGGGAAAAAACTCCTATCTCTTGGCAAGACACTTAAGCTGAGTGGACAAAAAGATCTTGGGTTCACCCCTTCTCCTTGGCTGTGTTATCCTATAAACCTGCCTTGGATTCAATTTAGGCCTGGTGGGATTACAGTACTGTGCCTCTGTGCTAAAGTCTGTGGCAGTTTGCCATTTAAATCTATGCTGTATGTCTAAGTAATTCTTGCCTGCTCATCTGAGCAACTTTTCACTGTATTTGAGCTGGGGAATAAGAAGGAAACAATAGATGTGGAAAATGCAAGCTGAACAGAAATTCAGCTTTTGAATAATCTGTTCTTTCTTTCATCCCTTATTTTCTCATCTCAGCTTTGCAACTTTACTTACTGAAGTGTAGCAAAACTTATATTTATTCATCCTTTATATGAACTCCTGCAAAACATTGGAGATTCAGCTCTTGGGAGAGAAAAATCCACGACTAAATGTTCATGTTTTCTCTCAACATCGAAACACAAACCTCTTCTGTCTCCTCAAGGACTGCTTTGTTTATGACATTTTTTATTGTTTTAGATAAGTACTTCGCTTCTGAAGTTGGCTCTTGTAGTGTTTGTGGCCTCTAAACAGACCAAGGCAGCAATGCTTTTATCCTTTTGACTACTTGGTCTCTGTATTCTGAATGCATTTGTGAGATGGAACCTCCAAGAAAGGACCAAAATAGTAACATTGCCTTCAAGCATGAATAGCCTGCACCTTGGGATGTACACACTGGGTACTTATATTCTACTTCCCAAGCCTTGCATATTAACAGTTTTCCTCTCTTCTTTCACTTAACTTAAAAAATTTAAAGTTAAGGGTCAAAAACAATCCTAGCAACAAGCACATTGGTTTTTACTCTGAAGTCTAGGCATGACAGAAGGGAGGATCTTCTGAAATTTTACCAACAAAGTTAGATGCAGCATTTGAACATAAAAATACAATTACAGTAAATGATTGATTGACCTTTCTGAAAATGTGTTTACTCTTCTGTTTACTTCTAGGACTATTACAGCACCTTGACATCTTCATACTTTTATAAAAGCTTAAACCAAAGCCTAGATGGCTGTACAAGTATCTAGAGGATGGTGCTCTGTTGTAACTCTCCTTATTTCCATGTAGGGTAAAAGGTAATAATGACTAACCACATACCTGTATATACAGTGAAACTTTTTACCCTTGTTATTGACTATGCTGTAGCACAGTCACAAGCTGGTGCTAAATAACCAAATTATGGAAATATTACATCCTTCGACTTTCAGAGCCATAGAACCCAAAGAAAGAGATCACATAACAAATTAAAGTCGTAGTCATCTTGAGATAATTCAAAGATCGCGTTTTAACTCAGCAAGCAGTTTCTTCTCGTACATTCAGCCTCATTTTGTTCTTCATACATTTTTCATACAAATGCAAGCACTTCAAAGAACTGATTATTGTACAGAACTTCCATGTTTTTTAAATTAAAAACTGTTGGGTCCTTTTTGTGTTAGCCATAAAGAGGGTGATCTGCAGCAATGTAGCTTGGTGTGCATTCCTGGGTGTACTGTGCCTGAGGAAAAAGGGTGCAGAAGACAGGAATTCTCACTCTTTCCATGACAAAAGGTGCTAGCTAACCCCACGGGAAAGGTGCTGGTTCAGTCATCTAAATTCCTGAATTAAAGCTCTCTGTCTGTGGTAATCTTCCAGAGTAAGATGCTGAGGCAATTAGTGGTCACAGACCTGGATTCAAACCCTGTTGGTCTTGTGCAGCAAGTTGAACAATATTACCAGAAGATTTTTTCACTTCAGAGGATTCTATTAGGTTGGACCAAGAGTCTAAAAAAAATAGCCAATACATATTTTTGCATTTTTTATTCAGGCAAAGTATAATGTGATATATTTCTGAGAGCCTTTTTTGGTGAAATGATGGGTTATAGATCCTGCTTGAAAACCCATACTTTCAACTTGGGCTTTTTAACTTACAGAGTGCACATCTGCTTGAATGGGATTGTAATGTGATGCATTAAGAAAAAACAGTTTCACAGGTGATTAAGAAGTAATTAACATATGGCTACTCCAAAAGCTCAAGTAAATAGAAGTTTGCTTAGTGACATATCTGAAAGTAAGCAGGACAACCATTAATGCTGAGTGAACTTCTCTGGCATGTGATAGCACATGAAGAGACAATAAATAATACAGTTTGTAACATCTTACTCATTTTGATATTGATGTAATTTACTTACAGAGTACTACTTTACAATGCTTAATATCAAATCTCACATCAATATGCAGCAGCAAAGTCTGAAAAGGACATAATAAAATACAAGCAGCTGTGAGACACATCATAAGGATGACACAAAATGATGTGAAACCAGTATTTTAGAGTACAATTACCCAATTTGCTAGAGCTACTACTAGAAAAACTTTCTCTGCATTGATTATTCACAAACCAGACATTTCATAGTATAAATTATATCACATAACATAACATGTTTTCCAAACCAAAGGCCTTCTTGTACTTCTGGACAGTTTCTTGGAAGATTTTCCTTTAAGCAATTGATTTTAAGCAAGAAAGGCGATAAACCCCTGTTATTAAACATCTGAAAGAATTTCAATGGGCAATAGTCAAAGTTGTTTCAGAGTTCTTTTTTTTTTCTATTCAGATAATAGTGAAAGTTTACTAAGATTTTTCCATTATTGCGAAGAAAACCTCCACAAATTCTCTCTGCCCTCCCCCTCAATAAAATTCAAAAAAAACAAATAAAAATTATTTATAACAGAGATAGGAAAAAAGGATTTTAAGCAGAACAGAAATTCAACAATTTGACAATTTTATGTGTGAAAGAGTGTTGAATGAGAGCCATAAAGCCTTAACTAGAATATAGTAATCTATATGAGTAGTGGTATTTTAATTAACCAGCAGTCTTGAAATGATTGTTGGTCCTGACAGTATTTATGAATAGAGCTCACTCAATTCCATCTTTCTCTGGTTATGCCTCCATAAAACCTTCTTAATCAGTGGAAATTTCATTTCTGGCAGTGCTGCGATAAATTGTTGAGATTATCTGTTATAAAAAGGCATTCTCTGTTTTTTTGTTTTTTAGAGAAGAAAGAAAACACTTTTTGGCATAATGTATCTAGTATTTGACTATCCTATGTGACTGGGGCTAAATTCATAGCATGTTACACTCGAAAGGTTTCATTCAGACTTATGCTGGTTCTTTATGGTTCTAGATCTTGCTGGATTGCTTCTGTGGTGGCTGTTTCTACCTGAAGATACCTGTAGTTTTTCAGCTTGTTCCACCTGTTTCAGCTTTTGCATATTAAATAGGCTCACCCAGAAGCTAGGACAAAGGAAGAAATTACACCTCATTAAGATGAAGTGCTATTCAGTTTTCTTCATAATGTAGATGCTTTTTGTTAAAACTAGAATTCTTCCTACCATGTTCCCCTTCTTCAACCATGGAAACAAGGCAATGCGTAAAAAAAGTGCAGAAGGTACTTAGGCAGCTGAAAATGTAGTTCCTCTGTTTATACTTCTAATTTGGCTTTTGATTTCCTTCACGAGCAAATTTATATCTTGGCTGAGGACAATAAAATGGGGATAATAGAAAGCAACTTAAATCTGAGAAAATAAAAAAAAAACATGACAAGCTTGTTTTCCTAAAATCCACATGCATGCATTTCTGATGATAACATGTTCTTTTTCAGTCTGCAGAGTTGTAACCGCTATACTGTGCCTAGCAGGCTGCAGCTCCCTGAGAGCTCAGCGGGGGTTTCCTAGGGCTGTGCAATTAGTCACATCCCAGAGTCCATTACGGACAGCCCCTTGATCTGGCTCCGGCAGCCAGCAGCGTTACAATGCAGTGGATGGCAAAGGAGGCGAGAAGGGCCTTTCGTGAGGGTTTGAGATGGCTTTAATCACACCTCGTCCCTGCGAGGTTCAGAAGTAGAGAGACAACGTGGTCTGGCTGTGGGGTGGTTTTGTCAGGGACCCGGGGGCGGTCCCTGGGCGGGGTTGGGGTACAGGAGCAAATAGGGAGAAACCGCGGGTGTGGCCAGGGCTAGAGCAGGGAACAGGGGGAATATGTGAAAGAGGAAAAGCAATGGATTAACAGATCACCGCACTGCAGGAGTTGAGTCTCATAAAATAACATTGTGCTGTGTGACATAGAAACATTTTCAAAGTGTTACATTCTTATGCAGCGGTACAAAACGTGCTTTTGGTGACATTATTTTATAAAGATACCTTACTAGCACTTCTTACTCAGTTTCTCAGAGTATTAAAATGTTACTTTATTCAGCTGATAACACCTGATTTTTTTTTTCAATTTTGTTTAGCAAAGTTTATAGAAAAATAACAGAAAAATTCTGATAAAAGATGAATTGCTGAGTATAAGATAAGCAAATTCTTCTGCTCCAGCAGCAGCTGCCAAATTGGAGAGCTGTCTCATACCCTCAATTAGATTGAGGCTGTGTTGATGCCTTATTACTGCTAATTAAGCATTTTAAGAATATCACATGGGTTGGAACTTTGGACTACGAATGAATGAAAACATGTGTGGTTCAGTGTGCCCTAACAATACTGTGGACAGTTATTACTAACTCCTTACATTATAAATTCATATTAGACAATCTCCTGAAGAGCTGGTGGTCATTGTTTATATATACCTCATTAAATCCTTGCAAATTAAATCACAGGCAGTGATAGTAAATGCTGAGTGAATAAATAAAAGAACAACATTACTATTTAGCTGTCTTTTTCACTTACATTCCTACCTGAATGTGTCTTGCTCAGCTAGTAAATGAAAAACCCAGAGGATATTCCTTATTCTTTACACCTTTTAAGTAGGAAAAGAAATTAGTTTATTTGCAAGTGAAGCAGCTCTGTTAGCGCCCTCCAAACATTCAACAGCAAATTATTGATTCAGCATCCTCTCTATAAAAAAACCCCAGCACAAATAAAAATTCATGTCAGATTCTCTGTAATACAACTTCTGGGAAAGAAACCATCTCTGTATTACATTGAAGCTGTTATTCGATTGCACAGCATGGTGTTCTCTTGCAGCCTCACGTATGTGTTTAACAGGATATATTAAAATCAGCTCAGTGGGACATTGTGTGTCTCAGAGAAGATGATGAAGCACCGAAAGCAGACCTCCACTGTCTTTGCCAAGACAAAGAGAAGGAGTTAGCTTAGAATGACTCCTGTCATCCCTTCCAGAAGGTATACCAGGGATATAAAGGCCTTATAATCAATGGTGGAAGAATGAGGGGATTTCAGATGTTTGTGGAGTAGTCAGATCTCTGTCCACAGTGCTGAGCACGACCATTTCTTCCACAGGCACTGGCAAAGCCATCCTCACTGTGTCCAGCACCTGGGACAGGCAGCAGAGCAGCGGTGAGTCTCCTCTACAACCTGTGTCCTTAAGTGTAGGGCTTTAAGTGAGGGCCGTCTGACCTTTGCAGTGGGCCCTTGTCCTAGCCTGCATTGCTGTTGATTCACTTGAATGTAAAGCTGCAGCGGGAAACCATGGGAAGATTTAGATCACAGCTTGCAGTCAGTCATAGTTTGGTGAAACCAACTGTTGTGAATTCGGTATCTTAAAAACAGTTCGCTGTGTGATGTTACAAATATTCTGACTAAGAGTGCATGCTGTCAGCTGCTTTAATGCATGTTAGGTATATATCAAATCTTGGTATATAATTAAGCAAAACTTTGTTTAGAGCAGAAATAAGGTCAGTGTCTTTGATTGTACTCCTTATCACTACAAATTAACAGCCTCTAGTTTGTGAATGTACTCAAGCAACCTTTTTAATTGATAAGTATACTATGCTTGATTTAATAATATTTGCAATCAGTATTCTATCAGCCTCTAAAGTGGAGGTCAATGTGCCTAGTATCCTTTGCCTAGAAATCTGATCCTCTTATTTATTAATGTCAGATTTCATGTTTTTGCATTGTCATACTCTGCTACTCAACAATGGTGAGTAATCAGAGAATTTCACTCTTAGATTTCTCCTGGCCAAGTAGAAGCAGTACATAGGGAATGGCGAATGCCTTTGAACACATCTCACCTGAAAGCAACTGGGAGCTGTTTTGTAATCTGATTGAATTCAACACTGGTGGAACCAGTGGGGGCTTCTGTTTGCAGTGGCTACAGATATATTCTGTATATATTCCCTGTGCTTTTCTGCTCCCCCGGGGGCTGAGCTGAGATACTAAGTAATATCTGGGCAATTGCCAGATAGGATATAGTTTGTTTCCTGGAGATCAATATCCTAGGATGGAGGGACTGTGCTAGTGGTTCAGCCCTTCTGCATGAACGCAATTAATTACATAGCTGAGCCCTGTGTTTAGACACTTTCATCTTTGATCTGCCTAACAGCCTCTCTGCTAGGGATTATCCTCCATCCTTACTGACTAATTTGACAACAGACTTTATCTGTGTCCTTTGAGATAAAGATGAGAGACAGAGCTGTCTATCAGTGCTCTGAGTTTTGTAGTGTTAAAAAAAAAGCCTTTACAACGGAAACTCCATTATGAAGGATACAAAGGAAGTCCCCACCACAAGTATTCTAATCAAAGAGAAGTCCCCTGGTGCTACTGAGGACAGAAATTGTGATGAGTTCTGTTCTGCTCTAAATTACTAATTGACTTTTTTTCTAAAGAACACCTACTAGGAATCTTGAAGTTTTATGGCAAATACTAAACAGCAGCTGTTTTCTAACTGTGCTTCCCATTCTACAGTCCTCACAAATATCTCTTTAGATTAATAAGCTGGAGACACTTTCAGTTAAAAGCAATGCTGATCAGAGGCAACTGTGTTAATGTAAGCAGATAGGTCTCAAGCTCAGAAAAGCCATGAAAATTATGGATGAGTTTTAATAAATCTCTCTTTAAGGTTTTGTACGTTGGTATTTTCATAGCTTGTTTTATGGCATGAGAAGCTGACATGCTGCTGTGAGCATTCCCTGATGAATATCTGCCTATCAGGACACAGTGAAAGAAGTAATTACAGCATTAATACTGAGTTTTGTGTCCTTAAATCACTATTTGGATCTAGGCATAATTTACATTTAAAAATATGATCATCATTAGCAAATCATCATTGATGATCATCTTGATAAGTTAAGAAAATTACTGGTAACAAGACATTCTGGACAGAGTTTGGACCTTTGTGCCAAACTCTCAGGTTAACAACGGGTGTTGTGTATACACATACACACTTTGCCTACATTTTTATTTTCTTTCATTTTACTTAGCCAATTCACTGACTTGTGTGGACCAGTGTAGAAATGAATATATATTCCTTACCCCAGAGCACACATTTTATATATAATTGATACCAAAAATTTTTACTATTCTAGGATAAATGTATGGCATAATTTTTTTGCTATTAATACTGGTTAAGTGTTTGAAAAACATAAAGACAGAAAAGAAGTCAAAATGGGGGGAGGAATACTTAAAAACATAAGATAGGAAAGAAGAAATAGGTTACAATTTTGCAGATGTTCTCTCTGAATTATTTATTTTACACTTTAAAATAGGTGGCCTGATTTTCAGCTCTGTCAAACAGATTTAGGTACATGATATAGTTTAGAAATATAGTTAAAAGTTTCATTAATATTCTTGTATAGGTCAAAAGACTTTTTTTTGGTAGACAAAAGTGGTGGCAGGGACAAGTACTCCTAAACACTACATTTGGATCAATGTAGGATTTTGAGTCAAATAAATCGGATGTGACATTCTATATCAAGTTCACTCCACAAATGTGCTATATCAAAAAGCTGGGCTTAGCTTTTGAAGTGCAAAAGCAGAACATTTAACCCAAGAAAACCTTGATGTCATTAGTTATGCATGGGCAAAACCTACACTAGCCTGAGATGGCTGGTTCCAGCAGTGACTGGCAGATGGGAACACTAGGGAGACTGAACTGCACTGTCTTTATGGACAGCCTGAATCCACTGTGCCCGCGAGCCTGTTCTGCACTTGCCTTGGACAACAACAGGAGCATTTGTTAAGGAGACTGTTCTGTGTTCTCTCAGTGGTCTGTCCTGTGCTTTGGCAGATGGGATCAAGTGGTTGATGTGCAGGGTGGATGGAAAGGCTCCGTTGGGGCACTCCCTGTGGTGCATCAGCTACTGCATCACCCTGGACCTGAACAGTGAGGGATGCTTCAGGAAGTAACCCGCACAGGCAGCTGGCCAGTTAGCTTTGGGACTGCTCTGGCATTGTCATCTGATTATAACTGCAAACCATCTCCGTTGAACCATGTCTGATTGAAGGCTCAGTGAACCCAGTGTGATAAATTAGTGCTAGGTTAAAGGTCTGGCATCTTTGACATTTATCCACCTTGGTGTGAACAACTATAAAAATCTCAAGGCAATGAGAGGTCTGGGTTCAAAGGGAACTGCCTGCATGAACAAGGCATGCAGAGCCTGCCTCTGTGTGAACTTTTGAGCAAGGAGGCATTTTATATTGCCTTTTCCATCATCTAATTTTCTTGCCTTGGGAACTCAGTTGTGAACTGACCCCAGTCCATCATGCTATACATACATTACTAACAGAACTTTGAAGTTCTTCACACATTTAAAGAGGAGTTCAAAGGTATATCCTGAAGGGATTCTGGAGAGAGATGTTTTGAAAATTAAAGGAAAAAGCAGGCAAGAGATTCAATATCCACGTGACATTGGTGAGGAGAACAATATTAACAGTGATTCAGAATATCAGTCATGTCAAAATGTGGTAATAGGCAAATCAACCTCCTTGCACAATTATGTATAAATAGATGTATTTATTTATAGTCACATATGTGCACTTTTGCATGTATGCAGACAAGTAAATAAACAAAACCTGTTCTTTTTTGTTATGGGAACTTTATCATTTGAACCTTTTTGAGCTTGTAAGTATATGAAACTTGCTAAGCAGCTGATTTTCCTGTGTAGGTAGTGGCTTTCATTTATGCCATCCTAACAATGATCCCCCATCAGGTTTTGCATAAACAAGTCATCACACATTTTGTAACAATTTTTAAAATGTTAATTATTTACACAGGGAATGCTTATTGCTTAGGTGGGTGACTCCTGTAGTTTATAAATAAGTTAATAACAGAAATAAATAATTCAGGTACATTCATCTTTGAATCTGTTACTATGAAATCCTTTAATATTCAGAGTAAATATATTTTGAAGATTGTTGGCATTTCTTGAACATATGCAGGATTAAATATTGCAGTGTCTATTTCCATAGTTTGCAACCTACTTGCATGCAGAGGACCCCCAAACTAAACAAAATCATTTTACAGTAATTGAAACCTTGTTTCAGTGATGTACTTGAGCCACATTTGGGCACATTCTTAACACCATCCAGCTCATTAAAGGCTCAGCACAAGCTTAGGAACTGCTGAATTCAGTAAGAGTTAGTATGAACTCAAGTGCTTTCCTGAACAAAAGCCTAAATTCTTGCTAGGCTTCTGCAGTGTAAAAACCCTCCCTGAAGGCAAATGTTATGCTGCAGACAGAACATGCTGCAAGTGTTATTGCAGACTTTCTCATCTTTGCTGGAATCTGCTTGCAACTGCTGTGAAACACTGCTGCTTTCAGGGAGTTTCAAGGAGGAGGGGATTGTGTGGAGTCACTATCAGGTTTACCTCTTCCCAGCTTTTTCCATATGTAAAGCCCTCTGTTCTCATGGAGAGAGAGAAACCATCAGATGTCAGCAGATCTGACAGAGAACTTGCTGCTCTACATTTATGCAGACCAGAACAAACAAGCTCTCTCTCCTTCTTGCACAGTTCTGGGTGTGCTTAATCAATTAGAAAGAAGTTCAGAATGTGTTGTGCTTCAATGATAGTTATTATCCTGTTGCTGCGTCCTTCAGGCAGAGGAATCCAAGCTGGATTTTCACTACTAAGTGGGAATTTGATTTGATGATTGAAAACTTTGCTGTTGACCTTTTGTCAATGAATGCTAATTTTTCAGCCTGAATCTTTCCTACCTTTTCTTAATGTCCATATTCCATGTGAGGTTTTTATCTTCTCTTTTTTCTTTTGTGCTTATCTCAGCTTTTTCCTAATTTTATCTTTTTGTACTTACCATCTCTTCTAAGTACTCCTTTATAATCTGCTGTTTCCAACACTGTGAGAAACTGCAAAATTTAAGATAGAATATAAATACATCAAGTGTATTTAAAAGTTAATAAAAAGCAACATCTCCCCACCCCCCCAAAAAAACCTCATACCACCTTCTCCAGAGAAACCCCAAACCCAACAACCCAAACCCACTTTCCTTTGTTGCGTCTCTTCCCACCCCAATTTTTTTTCTCCAAGGATTTTTTTTCCAACCCCATTATATTTAACACAGTATTTGGCTGAATGTGATTCTTATTCTGAAACAGAAGAAAATGCAGATTTATCTTTCTTTAAAATTAGAGTGATTGGACTCATTTTCCTCAAAACCCAATGTTGGAAATAGAAAGTCAAAGAAATGCAGTAACAGCTGGTTTGTATCCATCTCCTCAGACTTACATACAGTCAAAATAAGCAAATTATCTATCCACTGGTGCCTTGGCACATGTTGGCACACAGATAATTAGGAAGTTATTTTCCAAGAGAAGGTCACTGTGTTTGATATAGCCTGAATATGCCAGACATTGGGACTGCCAGTGATTTAGCTAAAGACACAAGCCAGTGATCTGGTGGCTGAGAGGATTCAGCATTATGAATTCAACAGTAAATCTGATGAGATGTTAGGACAATTAGGGTGATGATCTGCTTCTTCACAAATGTGCAGTGGAATCACTATGGAAAAGGAAAATGATGAAATCATCAAAGTGAATGTAAACTTGAACTAGATTTGTAAATCATAGAGGAATTTCCCATGCAGAACTGTCTATTACATTATACATCACTCATAAATGCTTAGTACTTTTAGATCATCATCATCATGTACTTTTAGTACATCAACCCAACTAGTTTCACACATTGTTTAGGTATATTTATTATTTATTTTACTTACTTGGCTTTTTACCTGAAATTGCTTAACATTCATCAGAGAAAAATATCATGGTTTGAAGGCACAGTAAGTTTCCCATGGTAGCTTCCTACCTGACTGTCTTTTCTTTTAGAGACTATAGTACAAAAAAGAATGAAAGACACACACATAAAAGTTAGTAGAAATATATCTAAGTAAATAAATAAATAAAATGTCTCAAATTTAAATTGGAATCTTCCATGTATATATTTGTTGTGGAATGTTTAAAACATGTTAAGGTTAATTCCTGTCTTGTTTCAGAGTATTATTAAAATAGGCTAGATTTGATTTCCATCTAAAGAAAAATTTACTTGTAACATCAATGCAAAATATAACAGCTTCTCCAAAAAGAAGAAAAGAAAGTGTAATAAAACTATAGGAATAAACTTACTTCTTAGTTACAGAATGAAGCAAAAAAAGGAGTATTTAGCAATAGCTCATCTGCAGTGATTTGATATACTCTTGGAAAAGTCCTTTTGTTAGCTGAATTGCTCATGGACATTCATTTTGAGTGTTTTCTGAATTTTAAGATTCTGTTTGAATAAAGTGAGGGACTCCAGGGGCTATACCGATCTTCTGGATAGTTCAAAGAACAGTGATGATCTATGCATGGTTTAGGCATGGTGCTGATTTATTTACTGGCTTGTTTTTATCTTAGCTTATGCTTAGCTTAGCTTAGTCTTAGCTTATGAAAGGTAAATTCTGTAATATGTCAGTTATTATGGCAGGCCTGGGCCCTAGGGTATATCACCGTGTCCCGCAGCCATAGGGAGGGGGAGGAGAGAAGATCCAGCAGACAGGAATTGTGCAGCAAGATTGATTTATTTAATTATTTTACAAACTCTTTTATAGACTTTTGTCTTCATAGTTTAATTGGACCAAGGACCAGCCACCCCTTGGGGTGATTGGCTAAAATCCTAAAACATCCATTGTCAAAATATTTTTCTACTATACCATAAACAAGACTTTCCAAGGTTGCAGGTGTTTGGTTGTTTACATTCCCTGCTACCTCTTCTGTGAGAGAGAAAAGTCTCTCACAGACTTAGAAAATAGCAAGAAAATCCTCGCTAGCAGCATTTTTATATCTACAGTCAGTAACATTACTTCCCAATTAAAAATTTCACCCATGTGGTGTCAAATAACTCTTGAGGTGTTGTGGTTGTCCTTCTTCTGCTATGAGAAACAATATGTGTCATTGAAATTATCTGTTAAAAAGTGCTTCTCTATTTTTAGAGAAGTTTGGTAAGAAAGTTTCCTACTCAAGGGATAACTGAAATAACAAAGTGTCCCATATCCATGGTGCAGGAAACAATAGCCCTTCTGTAATTAGCTTGGGCACTTCAAGAGGTATCTTTTGACTGTCATGTTTAAAGCATAGACAGTTTTAAAATTTGATTTGTAGAGTAAAAAAGCACTTTTCTAGCCTATGACACTGAACACTACATTAAAGTACAGGAGATAAGCATTAGGAATTGCTTAAGAAATAAAAATATAACCTATGCATTTGAAAGCTTATGTCCAAGAAATCTCCCTTGGTCCAGACCCATGCTTTTGTAACTCAATCTTTCAAATACTACATGGAGTATTGCCATTGAACTCATGAATGAAAACTGTTATTCTACTAGATATGGGATTTGTAACTTTTCCTCAACCTTAGGCTTTTTGAATGGTGTTCATAATTTTGTTCATCACACCTGCCTAATTTTCACCTCATAATACATGGTGGTACATCTGTTGGTTAATGACAGACAATCAGAAAATGACAATCTTTAGAGATACTGTGAAGAAAGTTAAAAAATTTAATTTTCTATCGTCTTCCTCAGATAAGCTATGAAAGGAAATATTTTCTTCCAGTATTACAGTTTGCACTGATTATGACTTTATTTATCCAGTTACGACCTTGCAAAGAAAAGTCTATTTCCTTTTGATTAGGATGACAGATTCCTGTAGATCCATCTTCCTTTTGTTCATTATAGCAAATGCAAACTGCAGCTTCTGACTCAGAACAGTTGTGGCCATGATAATGCTTGTTCTGTTTTCTGTAACAGCTCTTTATAAAGCAATTGAATATATGACAAAGAACTGTTAGTTTTTTTGAAAGTCCGTGATAAAGAGGAGAGATTATATTTGAAACTCTCTTTATGAAAGTTCTCCTGCTTCATACTTGTGTTTTTACGTGCCTTTCAGAAAAGCATTCAATGAGTCAGTCAAATTTCTAGAAATATGCAGCAGATGCATCCATTGTTGGTGAAAGTGGAGATGCATATTAGCAGAGTTATAGCAAGACTCTGTGAATATTTCATTTTTTTACTTTAACTGTGCTTGCTGGTAGGATTTGGATGAAGAAGGATATCCGAGAGATCACCCAGCATGAACAGCAAGTCACAGGTTTGGTTAGAGTGATGGGTGAGACAAAGCTACTGGCACAAGAATATAACTAAAATACACTTCTTCATGCCAGTCATACAGGGACACTTACTGCCCACATCACTGGGCAGTAGCCATAGCGTGTAGAGAGTTATCTGAACTAGGGAAATCCTCTAGGACTGGAGCTAGAAAAGTCCAGATTCTCCTCTCCTCTTCAGGCAGGAAAGCAGGAAAGCAGACCTGTCAGACTCTGCACTTCTCCTCCCCTGGGCTCTTTTCCTTCTTTGGATGGTGAGCTCACTGCATCCAGGGTAGTGTCATTGCTTGCAGTGACATGGGACTGTGTACACCCTTGTTCCTAGATTGTGCTGGAGTTTTGCTAAGCTGTAAGGAGACCTTTGCAATGGAGTCAGGGATAAATTGAGAAGGTATAAAGCATGCTAGGTTTATAACAAAGAAATGTGCAATTTACTGACATAACAGGGAATGATTAGGTTGGAAGGGTTAAATTCCACTGCTCCTTGGAAGGAGAGTAGCAAGGTGTGTTGCCATCGTCAACACAATGACAAGGCCGACTAGGGAGGGAAGTGGTAGAAGGAAGGATGCCAGGATAATTTGTAAACCAAGACCTGGTCTAAATCCACCAATAATGATTTTTAGGGATTTATAGGGTTAGCATTTAACACCTCTGTTCATTTTAAGAAGTTTTAATTTTTTTCCTTTTTTTTCTGAAAGGTTAGCTTTATTAGTGCATTTATTAATATATTAAATTGATCCAACTTTTCCAGTCTCACAGTATTGTATTTAGTTCATTGAAAGTATTAATTTTGATATTTTATTTTAATTACATGCAAGCCAGAATAGACCTCAGGATGCTGTTATCATTCTGTGATATTTCAAAATACTGTGCTTGGACTTAAGTCTATATATATAGGATCAGTTATTTCCCTTTGACAGTGCTGTTATTACATACATATTCCACATTTCGTGTGTGCTAAATTTGTTATTGATCTTTAGAGTAGTGTAAACAGTATGCATTTATTTACATGTATATACATGCATGAGGAAGTAATTAATTTACTTGCTATCGATTTGTTTTCTTTTTGATTCTGGCAGGTTGTTCACCATTACATTTTGTAATTTATGCAGTAATGTTCTGATGGAAGTTGTAAAAGCAGAACATTAGTAAGCTTATTTTTGCTGTCTTAGTAAATCTGTTTGTAAGGTAGATTATGTAAATGGTAGTCTCTGCACCTGTCTTTTTACAGAGGAATATAAAATAAAATGTTTTTCTGAAGGCAAATGCATAAAAGTGCTGAGCTTACCTCAGCATTCTTGACATCAACATAAAGCTTGAATGATAGATCAGGAGTCAAAGTGAGGAGGTATCAATCTGCTAAGTTTAATCAGTGAGGAGTCCCAATGATACTATTTAAATTTTTAAAAATGCAAGTTTGCTGTTATATTGATGTGTATGGTTCTTATTCTCTGCTTGGAGTATCCAGCCAAACCAAGAAAAATTCCCTCAAGTTCAAAGCCAAACTCCTCAAATTAGCCATTTGTATATGCTAACTGCTGAGTGGCTTGAGTCATAGATGCTACTAAACTATTAAGAGAATCAAAATTAAGTATGTGTTTATGCTGCCTCGTAGCCCATATGTATGCCTGCATTTAGTGTTGGACATGCATTTAGATGTTTTTTTCACTCATGAGCAAAGATCCGCATGAGCGAAATAGAACCTCTCTGCCCTATCCCTCCTGATAGCCTGTCTGGTGGCAGGAGGGATAAACTTGTGCTGTGCACAAGGGCTGTGTTTACAGCTTGCCATTTTATACTACAGCACCACTTAAAGGCAGACAGAAGGGTTAATTTTGAATAATTTTCTTGTATCAGTTGACCTTTTAAAATCTTTTTTCTTTTATTATTTTTACACATATAGTCCAGTGAAGATGAATTTTGAATGAAACTCAAAAATTTGTAAGATCTCTTGCATAGTTTCCAGAGGGTATTGACAGAAATAGCAGTCTGATTCATAATACAGAAGAAACACAGATTAGCTTTCACAGAGAGTTAGAAATAAAGTACCACCATGTACAGCTATCAAAATGCAATAGATTACTCATAAAGTGAGAATCTGTATGTCCAGAAATTCATTTAGGACACGGGTGATTCTGCCATGACTTATACAGCAGCATGTGTAATGGCTGTGATCCCTCTTGCAGTGATTGTCTATGCTCCTTTTAAGTTGCAAGGTCTGTTTTGTGCTTACCTGGATGTCTACTGCCAGTAAAATTTGCATTTTCTTAATTTGCATTTCTCTTCCACTCTTCCCAGTATAGGTTTTCAAGCATTAAAAAAAGGGAATACTGTTCCTGTTATTTTTATGCCCATTTTACAAGTATTTCAATTAGGAATGGAAGCATCTCTCTGAAGTTCTGGATTTAAACTCTGAAAATAGTACTTTTGCTTCTGAAATCATTATTCCAATGTCCAATATTTGTTTTCATTTGAATTAATAATTTCAAACCAGAAGGTAAATAAAAGTGAATAGTTAGAAATCCAGGTAAATATATACACTTCTATGTTAGTATAAGAGGATATATGCTCAAGGAGTGTGGTATAAATTTGGTAGATGAGAAATGTATGTAATCATATGACATTCAGGAGTGATTATATAATTTTAAAGCATTTACAGTGCAATTTATGACAATAACATTAAATATAAACACATTTGAAATTAATTTTTTAATTATAAAGTATTGTGAAGAAAAGTATATGAAACTAGTATTTTTGTTTCATTTTCATGCCTGTTGCAAAAAATAAAAGAAAGACTCTATAGAAAGTGACATGTTATAATGAATTCTTTGTGTATTCAGAAGAATAATTCTGCTGCCTTTTGGTAAAGAAGTAGTATATAATTTAATAGCTATTCTTCTGTAACTGAGAGCTACCTGAGGGCAGTGCTTGACAGGTCTGTTGAGCTGCTTGCCAGTTACAGGTAGGGATCCAGCTTTGCCCTCCTCTGCATGCAGAACATCACTGTTGGTGAGAGACACAGTTCCTCTCCCTGCTGCTGATACTTTTGGGAACTCAACCTGGACGCAAAGGCTGAAAGATGCATTCCTTGGTAACCCCAGAGTCCTAGAAGCTAAGGACAAGACCATGGCTTGCACTGAGCAAGACACTGGGTTTGCAAGCCAGCACTCCTGTGAAGCAGGCAGAAGGGATACTTGAATCACAGCTACTTCTTCACTTCTTCTCAGGACTCAGATGGTCTTCCGTGCTCTCTCTGCTCTGACTGTGTTCTCTCCTGCAGGATTTAGCACGTCACTTTCAGGTATATCCTCTGGCATGCCCTGTCAGCTTGTTCTTCACCACTCCTGCCCCCCCAGTCCCACAAGGCAACCCTACCTTAACGAAGGAGACAGTGGGGCCTGTCCCTAAAGCAAAGCAGAACTGCCTCTTACCTCCCAGGAAAGAAATTCTGTGTATCTTCAATACATAGATTCTGTCTGGTTTTATGCCTTCATTGGTGCCTCAGAGAACTATTCTTCTTTGGGAAGTTTAAGTTCCAACTTCCTTTGCCCCTCCGTTATCCATTGGCCCGGGGCAGAGGACAGTGTGAACTGTCCCAGATTTTGTGAATACGCATGTACTAAGCTGGGCTGTAGAAAAGCATGGGACAATCACTAACCTGGAGTGCAGAGGTCCCAGACAGTGTTGGGCTGACCCACCCTTCCCACCCGTGTGTGCCCCTGCTGTTGAATCTGCTTCAGCGCAGTTTACTGCCATGGCAGAGGCCCGTGCCCACAGCATGTCACCCGTGTCTTCAATCCCTACGTGAATTTCCTTGGGAGAGAACTGACAGCTGAGTATATTGCATCTTACAGTTCCTGTGCTTCAGGCATGCCCTGGATCCCTGCCGACTGCAGCCCGAGCTTTAGGGAGCCTGAGAAAACAAAAGCAGACCCTCAGGGCTAACACGAAATGCTTAATAGCAGATGTTTGCTCTGAACAGCATGAGTGACATTTAGCCTCTCCAGCAAATTCTTCTCCGAGCTTAGATGCTTTACTCACCTATTCTCTGACAACTAGCCCTCTGTTATGCAGGTTTCACCTCAGTTTACTTGAAAAATAAACCCAAATAACATATTAATTGCTACTAATGAGTAATGACTTGTAATATTACTTCTCTATTCATGCTTAATAACTTAACTGCAACACATTTGCTAAGCTATAGCTGGCTATTTTTTTCCCTTTCTTCCTGCCTCCTTTCACTGTGAGAAGGTTGAGGCTGACAAGCAAGTCATTACCAGTGCTCAGGTATGTGCCATTTCAGAATGACAAATAATGCATCTTAAAAGCACATAGGTGGGCAAGTAGCTTTTACTTCTAGGATGAAAAATGAAAGGCTGACTGACCCACCTAACACACCTGCAAACAGCTCATAACTGCTGCTGTGAGAAGTAAAAGACTTTCTTTCTTTCTTTACATCCTGACGGTATTAAGTGGAAGAATCCAGGTAATTCTCTTTCTTCTCTTTTCCTGCAGACCTCTCTCTGTCTTTCCATTTCAGATGAAGAGCACCTTCCCTGCTAATTTTCTCTCTCCTTTATGATCTGGACAAAAAGGAGAGCAGATGAAGAGCCCATGACAACTTTTGACCATATTTTGTCCTTACATCAAGTGTAATCATTTTATTGCTGATGAGGAAGGGTAACCTCAGCCTTTTTTTCTTGTATGCCACTAAGTGACCCACTAATTCAGAATGTGCATTTCTAAGACTTAAGTGATTTACCTTTGACTGATACTATAATCTTTTTGGTTTTCTTCTATGTCATATTCAGTAACTACAGTTTTGTTTCCTTTTACCTCTAAAATTATTTATATTTGAAGATTAGATTCCAACCCTAAGTTGTGTAAGTCCTTTGCACCCTGAACAGGTAAAAATAGCTGATGAAGATGATGTTATGCTTAAAACAGTCTTCTGATCTCTACATATTACATCTTCTTATTAATCACAGTGTAAGATTTCTGTATGATCCACTGTTGATCTGTATCCTAATACTTTCTGTAGATGATTACTGTAATGCTACAGTGCAGGCATTAGAATCTCAGCCTGCTGGGCTGGCCAGGGATGCTCTCTGGAAGGTATGTGTAATGGGACCCTGTAGGCTTCTTGTGAAAGATAATAAGGATTAGCAAACTGAAGTAAACTGCTGGACTGTTAAATAGCATAGTGAGCAATTAACATGGACAACTATAGGAGAAAAAAAGTCTGTTTGAATAACATGAAGGATGTGTGTAAAATTGGTGCTGTACTGACTTCCTCTATTACTACCAGACTCTTCTCTTGTAAGGCAAAAAAAAAAAAAAAAAAAGTAGGGGTAGATAAAAATGAGAAAAATGGCGAGGCCTGGAAAGACATGCAGCAGTTGGACTGTTCTGACACTGCTGTGTGACTGTTACTGTGCAATAGTGTTGGCAATTCCAAGTATATGTGTCTGGACAACTTTTATAAATTTTCTGAAACAAAATAGGAATAATTAGTTCCATTGCTCTGATGATGTATTTTCTTTTACTAGCAATTCACTTGGTGTCACTTACTCTGTTTTCTTCAGTGTATAACATTTTGAGAGAGAGAGATGCATACAAAGTGTATATACAAAGAGATATGGAATATAGCCAAGTATCTGTAAATTTATACATGGCCTGGAGTCTCTGTTTAGTGAAAATTCCTCTGAAATATATTGCGAATTCTGACAAAACAGGAATGTGCGGAGAAATTCTGGCAAATTTGAACTTAATAGAGGAGGCATTTTTGCTAGAAGGGCAGCAACATTTAATCACAGAATGCAAACTAAAAATAGGAAAAGGACATGCAGCTAACCAGATTGCTCAAATTTTATATAAATTGAGGCATATTTGATTTACATATTTTAGAGGATGAAGTGAAGTGATAAACATGGCTAAATTGTTGTCATACTCATGATCAGTTTCATTTGAGACTGTGTATGTGTGGCTTGCTAAAGCATTTAAGTTTGCAGTTGGTCCTTCACCTTTCTATTGAACACCCACAAATGATGCTTTGAAAGACCAGATGAAGTAAAGACGGTAGTGAACTATAGATTTATAATTCATAAGGTATTCTTTGTGTCCATCCTTCCACTGAACATAAATTTCCTGGTGGTGACGGTTTCAGCTGAGTTCTGAGCAGGGGCTGTGAGGACTGTGGGTGTATATGTCTCTCTGAATCCATTGCCAGTTCCTTCCATGAGGGCTTGGTGACTACACAGTATGAGAAGAAGATTCCTTCACTGCAGGGACATAGATACAAGTGTAATCGTAATTGGCAAAAGCTGCTTTCTTTGGAAGTTGAGAGTTGTCTGATTAAAATGAAGCTCTGTTGTAAAGCAGAGGCCATAATCTCTCTGGCCCTCCTCTGAAAGGGAAGGTGTGACCTAGAGGTCACTTGCTATTCATATAGCTGAAATATTTTAAACACAATTACAGACCTTTTTACATTCTGAAGATTTAGCAGATTAATGACACTTGGTGGTGATTATGGTGTAGTCTTTGGCATTGTAATTATTCCTTAATGTTGTGGGGCTCTGTTTTGTTAACTGATAAGAATTCAAAAACAAGTTATTAATTTCCAAATAAAAAAAATCATGTGTTCATTGGTGCTAAATGGCTGCAGCTTATTGATGCTGATGAGTATTATTTATCACTTAAAGGACTGCCCTGGGAAGCATAATAATTTTTCAGTAGTGGTTAAATAATTTGCAGACCCAGAATTTTCCATGGTGGATCAGCTATTCAGAATATTCCTGCTTATCCCATATACTACTTCGTATCTTTGATTTGGTTGAGACATGCACAAAAAAAAAAAAAAATTAAGAAAGGCAAATAGACTCTTTTAGCAGGCAAAACACAGTGCAGTTCCTTCAAGCTGACTGCTCAAGCCGGCTGTTCCTCACAACACATTCAGTCATGGAATCTGTCAGTACTCAGAGACAGTCTCTCACTAGAAGACTCTCATACCTTGCCATCTGTCGTGTTCTGCCTGTTCCCATGGTAAAAATGGCTCCCCCAGTTTTGTCAGATTTGACAATCATTTCCATTGAGATTGGTGATGGAGCAAGCTTCAGAAATGTGTTCCTTTTGCCACTTCTTCCCTTGGATTGATCGCATCTCACGTTAGGACTCACATATATAGTCCTAAGTGACTTTGGTGAGTCTTCTAAAGGATGAAGACTAGTGCACAGAAAAGGTTGTGCCTGAACTTTGTCAGTAGGTAACAGCGTAGAAAGGCTTTGCTCTAAACTTTCTACATTCTTTCAAACTTTCAGTAGAGTTGCTTGCCTTCAGTAGAAAACCATACATACTAATTGGACACTGTTTGTATACATTTCGAGAAATATCTAGCAATGATGATGGAGATGGAGGCAGTGAGAGGGCAAGAAATTAAGAACTGTCTGCAAATATAATGAATAACAGGGGTGCACTGTATATGGACAAAATGCACTTTCATGAGGAACAAAGAAATTACAACACTGTCATATATGTATTTCACCTTTAGCTATCCACCACAACACATAAATACTAATGTGACAGCTCATACTTCTTTACTTCTTTTTTCCCAATCAAATATGAATTTACAAATATTAATCCTGTACTTGTTCCAGTAGAATAGCAAAAGGAGGTATGTTATCACAAATTAGCAACTTCAGTGACTTCTGAAATTTTCTTAACATGTTCCTTTGTCACTGTGATGCTCATTTTGTGTTCAGGGTTCATCTCATTTCCCAGATCATCAGTGTCTGCATTTAAGAGCTAAAATAGCCAAGTCTCTCAGAAAGCATCAGTGACACATGGATGATCTCCAGTTCCCTGTGCACCAGCTGCAACACATCTTCAGTGAACGCCATGGACAGAAGAGACTTAGATGTGCTAAAGATGGTGCCAGAGCATCTGTGCATAATCGGCATGCTCATGACCCCAATCCATCCCACTAGTAATATCTACTGATACCTCCACCACTCCTATCAGGCAGACCTTTCAGGTGCCTTGGCCTCTTATTTGCATGAGGATTCTTCACTGTAAAAATGTCTAGAATTAATAGCCAAATTCAAAGGGTGTGCACTCAGACATAAATTCAGTAAGTCTGTGAATAGCAAAGAGCATCTTCACACAACAGATGACTGTTTAGCTGCCACAATCCTTGTAGAAGATCAAAGTAAAAACATTATAGTGCATTCAGAGAAAGCCTGATAAAGCAGGGAAGTGTGCTTTGTATCTGTGGTAGTTATAGCATATACATTGTACAGCAAGTACACTGCGCGTATCCAGACTGTCATGCATGCAGGACTTTAAATGCATTGTAATACTTTATGCTAGCTGAGGAACTGGCTTGATGTAGTATCAAAAACAAACTTCTGGTGATTTGAAAATATGGGCCTAAGCCTTGATGACTGAAGCTACTGTTAATGATCTGAGAAATATCTGCAAATCTAAAGCAAACACATGAAGCCTGCAGGCTTTCCACAGTAGCTTTTGGACAGTATGTTTCCAGAAGTCTTGCTGAATGCACTTATAGACTGTGCCTGTGTGCCCGTATTTTGCATACTGGTGGGATGATCAGTATTTTGTGTGACCTTACTGTACAGTTGCTTTTAGCAAATGCTTGTCAAAGAAGCCATCATGGAATCCATTTTCTAAGATGAAGCCTTCTGTCAGAAAATTATTTTATAAAGTTACTTTATTTCTTGTGACTCTGCAGTTCTCCCAACTGAGAGAAATGCATTGGATGTTCAGGGAGAGGAAAAGACATTATGGTTTCAGAGAAAAACAGTAGCCATTAGAAACAAAAATTGTTTTCCACCTGGGAAAATTGTTCTAGGTTTTCTCATGTGTATCTAGTAATTTAAATGTAACTTCAGAAGAAACTCCCCTGTGTTCTGTTGGCTCCCTGTCTGGCATAGCAGCACAGCAAGCGTTCTGTGAACTGCTACTTCCAAGTGTGGATGTTGTAGAAAACTGAGAGAATGCTACAATGTGTATCTTTCATGTGTTAAATCAGCAGATGTTCAGATCTTCTCATTAAAGGCTTTGTACTTGTTTCCCTTAGCTTATACAGTTTATCACAAACCCTAGAATTTTCTTTCAGGATTTGCTATCATAAATGTAACAGAAAGAAAACTGTAGCTAGTAGACCTGGTATTCAGCTGTTCTATTTTGATGTAACCTTGTAAAAACTCTGAAATCTTTTTGTGTTACATTAAGTGATGATTTTATGGTGGTAGTCACTGCAATATGTAGTTACACGTTTATATCCTTTTACAGTCTTGTCAAGAATGCGTTTCTAGTAGCATCACAAATTGTTCAGACAAACCTGTCAGGCTCTTCATGCATCTAAAAGATATTTAGAAATATTCATATTCATCACTTTGTATAAATTCAGTGCTCAACTTGTTTGTGGGATTAAATTTTGTTACGATTTTGTGCTATCACAGAGTCAAGTGTTTAGTATACTTTTTTTGACTGAAGAAGATATTTACTCCTATTAGAAGGCAAGGATTAATACACCAGATTAATACATCACCATAATCTGAATTTATTAACAAATGTAAAAATACTACAGAAAATTGGATCATGAGTATTTTTTTACAGCAGAGACAGTACTATTTTCTCAATACTATTTCTGATGCTATATAGATTGCTGTTCTTCTGTGGAAATCCTGTTGTTAATGCTTATTTTTGTCTGTATCACACTGCCATTACTGTGAGGTGAACTCTTTGCTATCTGTAACAACAGTCCAGTCTTGTCCCATGATAGGCACACCTTAAGTAGAGAAAAGAGAGACCTTCTCCTTCCAACAGACTCTGGTATCCACAGGCAATTACTCTAGAAAACCTCTGTGATGGGAGACTATATAGTGTTGAGAAAAAATGTACAGCTGGACCACTTAATTCCAGACATTATGGACTGATGACAACTTTCTGGCAGCTACAGGCAACCCTGTCTCATATCAATAAAGCTGCTAATGTAAATTCAGAAATGCGAGGAACAAAAATGATGTGCAATAATACTTCTCTGTGTTTTTCGATGACTGCACCATTTGGTGGGCATCTCTCTGATTTGTGTTCTGTTACTTCTGGAAAAAATCTTTTATTAAATTAGTATTTCATCTGCTTACCAAGTTACCTCAACGGCTGACTTCATCAGACCTCCCTCTAGAACTCATTATGAATCTTTAGTTAGTTTTTAAGTCAAAGTCTCCTGAAGGTTATGTTTGGCTAACTCAATTTTCCTTTGAGAAATTAATACAAATTTACACTAAATTCTGTTCACTTTTTTACTGCAGAAGCCTCTGAAAATCAAAGCTCTTTTTCTCACTTATTTTTATTTCAGAGCCTTATCTTTGAGTTATCCAAGTTACTGACTGTATGATCTTTGTAGTTTTCCACTACTGCAGACTACTAAGAAGAATTTTATAGTTTAGAAGAGTATTTATTTGGTTCTTTTTCTGCATGGTGTAATTCTTTCTATGTCCTGGAAATGCATCTAAAGAAATGCGATGAGGTATTTTAGTGATGTGACAGTTTTGGCTTTATGTCTCATTATCTGAAAGACAGCATCTCCAGCAGCACAGACATATCTCATCCTGCCAAGGCCCGATGTAGAACATAATGTGAGAAAGAGACTCCAAATGAGGGGAATGGATCTCTTTCTTGCTTAAAATGCTATGAATTTATTCCTTTAGGGTGAACGACTGTATTTTATAACTCCAGTTTTAGAGATAATAAATAATTTCAGGCCACTGAAGTGACAGGACAGTACATCTGTGTGAAAAGTGAATCATCTGGGGAATAAAAATCAGCAAGATCACTCTGAATTAAGTGCATGAGCCCACAGCCTGAGTTACTGGTTTGCTATTCAGATGTTAAAGTGCAAGAGCTTGCTTTTTGCTAGTCCTATGGCCAGAGCTGCTAGAAAATGTGATCTCACAGGTTGAAGCTGCTTGGATCTGGCCCTGAAGCAGAGATGATAAAAACTCTGGTGTCTTGTTTTCACCTTCTGGGCTATCAGCAGTGCCTTCCAGAGCCAGAGACCTGGAAATTGAAGGATCTATGTGACATAAGCATCCTGGTGACAAGGACATGAGGACCTCTGCAGTCTGCCCACACAGAGGTCCTGCTGGCTGTGGGATCGCCAGCCCCAGCTTGCATGGGCAAGGAAGGCCTGCACACACCTGGCAATTGTGTCAGTGTCTGAAACCCAGCCAGTAAAATTGATATTCTGTTGTTAGGGCTAATGGTGATAGATAGATAGATAGATAGATAGATAGATAGATAGATAGACAAATAGATAGATAGATAGATATTTGATTGAATAGACACTGGAAGTTCACAGAGGTGGTTGTTTTGTTATGGTGAGGGATACGGCTTTTAAATACATAGATTAATTGCAGTTGATTCAAACTGGTAGTAAAGTTCAAATTTAAACTTTTCAATTTGAACAGCTCTTTGGAGTGTCACTTTTTACAATGACCCAAGTAATAATTCAAGAGAGTCCTGCTATGTCTTAAAAAGTCTGCGGACGTTGCAAAGGGAGAGGAACTTCAGTTTGTTGATTTTGGGCCCTAAAAACATTCAGTAATTATTATCTGTAGTTAACACATCCACAGGACTCATGCTGAATAATGTCCTTATCTGAAAGACGTTGCTTTTCATACTCTAAATGATATCTAATGCTCCCTGAAGGGCTCTATAGTTTATAGATTTTATAAGAGAATGAGGAAATGAATGCATTATTTTCTTGCCTTTTTGTGATGCTGTGATTCTGTTATGCATAGAATGCTCTATTTTAATACAATTTATGCTTTTACCAGCATTTTAACATTTCACTATTGAAGAAAAAAAAGGAGTATTTTATCATTCACGTTGAAAAAAGCACTCAAGCCTTAATCCACCCAGAGTCACTAACTGCTATTTGATCTTAAAGGATGGCACTCATAAACTACAGAAAGGCAAGGGCTAAAACATTCTTTATGGTGTAAATGTTACAGAGTATCTCATATTTATCGAAGGGACCATAATTATGCAGTGCCATTACAGTGGATATTCATGGCACTGTATCAAGCAGTGTCTCTGAATTTTTTATCAACTCTATGAGCATGAATGAAGTACCTGTATCTTTTCATTGCATTCCACTTTTCCTCCTATTTAAATCAACTTCCTTTGAAAGACTGTTGTTGCATAAATATACACGGCTGCAGCACAGGAATTAAGGAAGACCGTAAGTGTGGAGACTATATAAGGTCTGGTTGAGTTATCGTTAAAAGTGAACCTGTTGCTTTTTTAGAATTTATTTTGTAGCATTTTCTGTACCATCTTCTGTTCATAAATTTGACTCATATCTGAGCAACGTTCTAGTGCTGTGGGCACTTTTTAGCTCCTTATTAGGAAAGTACAAATTAATGATCACTGCTTATTCAAAATGCTTTTCCAGTGTTGCTTTTCCTACTGGTTATTAGCATGAAGAGGTTACAAAGCTGACCACACAGAGCAAGTGCAGATTCCTCACAGGTTTAGGAATCGCCAGGTTTTGTGATGCTGTTTATCATTCAGAAAAACTGAATTAATAACTATAAATTATATTCTGACATTGACAAATTGACATTGATATTGGAGAAGGACTTTTTACTAGGCCATGCAGTGATAGAACAAGGGGTAATGGCTGGAAAACTGAAAGGGGGTAGTTTTAGATCAGATATTAGGAAGAAATTCTTTACTAGGAAGGTAATGAGGCACTGGAACAGGTTGCCCAGAGAATTTGTGGTTCCTGCCCTGGAAGTGTTCAAGGCCAGGTTATATGGGGCTTTGATCAACCTGGTCTACTAGAAGGGGTCCAAGCACATGGCAGTGGGGCAGGAATGAGAGGATCTTTAAGGTCCCTCCCAACCCAACCGTTCTACGATTCCATGACATTTTTCTGGAAACCTTATTTGCATGTAGGGGCCTGGGGAACTGTGCCAAAGGAAGGCAAATGAAGAAGTGAATGCATGCTTTTTAAGGCAGTTCCTTTACTGAAATAGTTGTTCAACACCCTAAAACCTCCAGAAACCTGTTCTAGCGAGGGAAGGTCACAAGTAAGAGCTCTGCCTCCTCCACCTGACCTTGCACTGGCAACTTTGCCCAAATGTTTAATCTCAAGGAAAATCAAGACTGCATTCTAAAAGTCAGTTTATTAAACCATGCATCTTATCTGATTGCCTGATTCTATAGGAACTCTTTCTGATATACATTTTCTGCATACAAGAATATTAACCCAAAATATATAACAAAGACTGAACTATTAGATATAAATCCATCTTTACACAGTACACAACTCTGTGTGCAAGTATAAAGATTTTCATATTTCAAAACAAGAAACAGTTAATAACTGAGAGAAAATTGAGGAAACTTCCCTTGGTGATTAAGTATTCTATAATTGTCCAGTATAGATGGGAGGGGGGGAAGAGAGGGGAAGGGAGGGGAAGAGAAGGGAGGAGAGGGGAGGGGAGGGGAGGGAGGAAGGAAGGAAGGAAGGAAGGAAGGAAGGAAGGAAGGAAGGAAGGAAGAAAGGAAGGAAGGAAGGAAGGAAGGAATTCGGAAGGAATTTGGAAGGAATTCGGAAGGAAGGAAGGAAGGAATTCGGAAGGAATTCGGAAGGAATTCGGAAGGAAGGAAGGAAGAAGGAAGGAAGGAAGGTCTAAAACCTTTATTCCCCACTATTGGGGAAAAAATATCATCCTAAATAATTTCAAAGAATGATAAATTTACTCTTCAAAATGCACTGTAATACTTTGTAGTTTGCAATGAAAAGGATTCTAAACAAGTATGCTGTAAAATTACATATATCCACTGAATTTATTCCTAATTATTGACATTAAGAAGAGAGGGTGACTCAGAAATCACTACCTCACTGTTCCTGTCCACTCTTTGACAGATGTCCAGCTGATTTGAATCAACTGAGTTTTCATTGCTCAGAAGATTAAGATTATGGCACACAAGACCAGGAAAACTGACTATTTACTAAGTATGGCATCGATTCAGGCTATTTTATGCAAGGAGTCAGATGAAACATTTATGAACGTTCATCTAGAAATGACTGTTCTCCTAAGTGGCATCTTTTGAGAAGAGGGCTTTGCTCTCATCTCACAGCATTGCTTACACTTTGGAGAAGCTAGTCCAACTACTGAATAATAAAGTGGAAAAAAAAGAGAAGTTGTTATATCAGTGTGTATCTAAACTATCAGGTTTTCTATTACCTGTTTTATCATACTGTTCAATTTTTCTGTTGTTATATAAATTATAAATGTAAAGAGAGCAAACTCCTTTGCTTTAACTGCAGGTGGTGTTTTGCTCCGGCAGGCCTGCTGTCAAAACCCTGGTGGGAATTGCAGGCTGGATGTATGACGACCTTTCTCTCTTGCCTCAGAGGCGTCGACAACGGCTCAGCGAGGAACAAAGGATTTCTCTCCCGAGTCCCAGCCCAGGAGCGGCTCCCGGAGCACTCGAGGCTGGAAGGAGCCAGCAGCGCCCCGGCTCGGGCACGGTCGCTGCTCGGCGCTGCCGGGTGCGTGTCCGCGCCCCCGCACACACGGGCACGGGGCCCTCGGCGCAGCGCGGAGCCGAAATGCCGAACCTGCTGCTGCAGGTGGAGGAGGCAGCCGAAGCTGTCTCCAGAACAAGGGAATGAGCGTGGCTCTATGCACCGCAGGGCTGCGGAGAGGGCTGCTTAATGGAGCGTGACAGGTACGGGAGGAACGAAATCACGGCACTCGGCAGGCAAGCCATTTAAAATGGTAATGCAGGCAGCCCTCATCTCATGCCAGCGCTGACACTCCTCAGCATCTGCCTGTGCCACTCATTCTGTGCAGATTGTCAACTGGATATCAAAACAAGCACAGCAGGCAAATAAATACGTGAATCTGAGCAAATACTCTCTCTCCTGCAGGAACTGTAGACAAGAATGACTGACAGGAACCAACTGCTACTGATGTTCTTGTTTTTTTCTGACTACACTTCGTAGGTTATTTCTTGTCATGCCCTGCCATTTCAGGTTACTTATATCAGTCTCTGGTAAACTCCCCCAGTCATATTGGTGTGTAAGAATATAATCTGAGCTCGCTGTGTTACATCAGATTGCTGTCTGAAGAAAATTCAGGGATAAACTTATGTGGTTTAACGATGGAAGTGTATTGGCTAAGATTTATTAGAACAGCTATTAATAGATCAGAGATCTTGAATTGCTGCTTTCGTAATTTTTCTGCTTAAACTGACTGTATTGGGATTAAATGGAAAAACAACAGAATTTTTTTTTTTTTACATTTCAAACTTTTATGATCAAAAATAGGCAATGTCTGTAGGTCTTCATGGATCTGTTATTAAGAGAAGAGATGGCCTGACCACAGTGTGTTGCACAGACAACCTGGAAGCCCAGCTGAGAGTGTCAGCATCCTACAAATTACCTCCATCTTGACAGAGAGCTTTACTTCAGTAAGATTTGGATCAGGCTCATTACTATTCTAGTTCTTATTTAGAAATTGAAAATACTAATAGTTGTCTACAAAGTAAGGTATATGGGAAAAAAAATATTGTTAATAATGCACATTAAAATTATTGCCCTAAGCAATTCAATGTTGCATATTAAAAAGTTCTTTTTGGCTCTCATTTCTTCTGCTTGTACAACTCCTGTTTTGCATGTGGACCTGCCCCTGTTTACCTTAGGTTTTTTTATATTATCATCAACTTATCTTTATTTATCATTAATTCTTTGACATTAACCACCCGCTTCTCTTCTCCTGTCCCTCAGACTGTTGGTATTGAAGCAAATGAAAGTGGTATTTGGTGCTTAGGGTCCAGAGCACATCATATGAAGAGTGGCTCATAACTAGGGTAGTTTAGCCTGGAGAAAAGGAATCTCAGAAGTGATCTCATCACTCTCTACAAGTGCCTGAAATGTGGTTGTAGTGACGTGGTTTTTGGTTTCTTTTCCCAGGTAACAAGTGATAGGATAAGGGGAAATAGCCTTAAGTTGGGCCAGGGGAGGTTTAGATTGGACATTAGAAAAACTTTCTTCACTGAAACATTTTCAAAGCATTGGAACAGGCTGCCCAGAGAAATGGTCGACTCACCAGCTCTTGAGGTATTTAAATGTCACTTAGTGACATGGTTTAGTGTTGGACTTGGCAGTCCTGGGTTAATGGCTGGACTTGTTGATCTTAAGGGTCTTTCTCAACCTAAATGATTCCATGATTCTGTGACATATATACTTGGATTTTTTGAGGCAAGATCCTACCTATAATTATTGACACACAGATATTAATTGTGTTGCTGTCAATACACAGGCTACATATATTCTGTTTTAGTGTCTGGATGTATGTGCTTTTGGTATCTTCTTGCAGCGACTAGAAGACCAGTGTCTCAATAAATTTGGACAGTCTTTGGACAATTATGCAAATGTATTGCTGTATTAAGTTAAGCTCACGAGTCTCACTGCTAGGCTTATGCAGTTGCAGTTAGAGGAAACTTCTCCAATTCTACTGGATTGCATGAAATATTTTGGTGAGTGTGTAGAAATGACACTTGAGAGTTAAATGGTAGTACTAATAATTTGTGCAGCACTTTTTTGCATCTTTGAATAGATCTCAGATAAGAAAACTTGTTTTATTTGATTCTAGTTAGAAGAAAAAAAAATCAAAACTCTTCTCCCACTCCCAAGTCTTTCATTCCTCCCACAGAGCTTTCGATTGGGAGAAAAGATTGATTTTACTTTTTCTTTGTTTGCAGAAAGCAGCAGTAAGAGAATATACTATTTCAGGCTGATATGGCTGGGTATGAACCAGTTGTTTAAACTATTTTGTATTTACACAGTTTATGCAGCAGTTTTTCAGCTTGTATTTTAGAGGAAGAAGATGAATAAATGGTATTAGAGTAATTTCCATTTTTGAAGAAATGTCCCTCCTTTCAAGAAGCAAATGTCTCTCTCTTCTTTTTGTAGAAATTATATTCTTGTGAATGAAAATTAAGCATCTTTCAAAAATCATACCATAAGACATTCTCTACACAGCATGCATTGACCCTGACTGCAGCAACTTAATGGCAAAGAGGAAAGAACATTATAGATGTTTTGTTAATTGTGATATTGCTAAGGATTTTAAGTTTTACTTTCTCATTCTTTACAAGCTGTTCAAATTTCTAGTCTGAGGACTTTTAATTTTGACTGGTTCTTTGGTATGTTTTGAATCACGTTCAGAGCATTTATGAAAAAAGCTCTTCTATGATTTCATCATCTCTGAATCATTTCATTATCTCTTACGATGTCCTAGACCTTCCCTGTGGTTTGATGTACAAAGGAAGGGCAGATTTCTTAAGTCTGCCAGACATTTTACATACCATGCAAGCTCTTAAGCCTGTTCATTGAGATAAATACAGCACTTGCAGATTGATGAAACATTTGGCTATGCTATCACTTACCTAAAAGTTGAGGGAATTTGGGATTTTGCAGCTTTTTCATCTTTGAAATTGTTACTTTAAGTTCAATTATGATTTCTTGTTCTTTCCAGATCTTTTCAGTTACTTTATCAATTTGTCTGTTGTCATAGACAGTTTAGCAATAGCCTGCATGTTGTACACACAGTGTAATTTTTTTCTGGAATGAAAATCACCAAATACTTGTCACAGATAATTTGCCTTCTAATATTTTTACAGCAACCCTATTCCAAAGTCATGCTGCATTCATGTAAAGAAACCTTTAATGATACTGCGTAACTCCTCAGCTGTGGAGTTCTACTATAGCTTTTTGATGCACTATTTATGCACTGTTAATTTTTTTTCATTGGAGGCTGTTATGCTTATTAGTCACTTACCATAAAGGAAGCACTTCAGGATTCAACAGCGCATTGGGGCGCTATTTTTAGAATGAACTCATGGATACCTCTCACTACCTGAAGCAAAATCTCAGGGCGTCACGTAAGGGGCGGCAGTGTAATTGGGCAATGCTTATCTTAGGCTTATGAGGGCAGATCTAATTTACCATACAAATAATTTTTCATTTCTTTGCCCATGTCCTTAACCACTTACCCCACTCTTTCTCAGCTCTGTGGATCTTTCCTCCCACCCTTCACACCTACTCATCCCATGCCTCCCAAACAAGGCACAGCACTTGTGTGTCTATTCCCCATTGTCCTCTGTTCCTCAACAGCTTATTCTACTCCTCCCTCCCACTTCCAAACTTCTACCTTTCAAGAAGGTAAGTGTACTTTAGGTGTAATGGATGATGAATCTGATGCTTTTTACTAATTCCACATTCTCTCCTGTCTTTATCCAGATAATGTAATAGTTTGGACAGCCTCATTTTTAGAGTAAGTCTTTGTTTTGACAGGGGCCTGTATTTTTAATGTATGCATTTCTGAAAGCACATGTTCCCAGATGCAAGGTTATAGCAGAATGTCTTTATTTTGAAAGATGGAGGTTAGGAAGATTAGAGCCAGTTCTTGGTGCTTGTAGAAGTTTGTTCCTTAGCCTCAAGCCCACTCAAAGTAAGTCCTGTACAGGTAGGCTTTCTTCCTTCAGTTAAGACATTCTATTGCGCTCCGGGAATGAAGCTGTCAGCTATAGTCCTCACACTTTAGACAAACATGCCAAAAGATACCTTCTACCTGCTCACTTCTTTCAAAGGAAAGGAAAATGAAGTCAGTGTTAAGTCTAGACCCTTGAAGCACATAATTGACTGGGATGGTGCCAAGGGTTAAAATGTTATTAAAACCCCAAGTTAGTTCCCATTGTCAGTCTGACTTTTGACTTCAATATGGGTTGAAAGAGTTCCTTAAAAAATAAAGCAGCTTTTCAGCTGATGGATAAGCTCTATTAACGGTGTGCTGCGCACTAGCCCAAAGAGAGCCTGGAGGCCTAGCCACAGACCCATCCACACTACGGCAGGCACACAATTACAAATATACGCAGGCAGACAGGGTATGCTCCTCACCTGAAAGAGCTTCTCCTTGAGCTGATGTGAGCACATGCAGTGGCAGAGGCAAAGAAGTCAAAGAGAGGGGACTTTTCGTATGTACTCCACATAAAGGCTTACTCTGACGACCTGACAGGGACAAAGAAGCCAATTTTAGGAGGGTCCAGGGATCTTATAGTGGGTAAGAATAGGTGGGCAGAAGGATCTCAGCCAATGGAATAGGGACAAGTAGGCAGGGTTGACAGTAAGGGAATCAATGGGAACAACACATAGGCGGGACTCAGAGAAGGATCCAATGGGGTGTTGAGGAACGAAGAACTTTCTAGAATATATGCATATTAAACAAGGGAAATTAATATACATAGACTCATACATAAAATAGGGCAGGGAAAACATTAACCTATCAGGGGAAAACATGCAAATATCATAACAAAGGAATCATGGGTTCTCACCGTAAAGCGATAATACTAAACTTGGGTTGCTGACCACCGCAGCTGGTTGTCTGAATTCTCATCAGGAAACAGATTGGCTGGAGCCACCTGCACTGCTACACTCTTATGGCAAGCAGAAAAGATTGCTGCAATATTTTCAGAGAAGTGTTTGCTATCTGGCCTCAGAAGTTGTAATTAACCTGTGTGAGGCCCGAGCTATGTATTATGAAAGAGTGAAAAGTATCTGTGCTGTCTGTAGAAGAGGCAACTCATGTATTTTACAGGCAGTGTAGTATTTTAAAGTATAGACTTTTAAGACTTTAATTTTAAATGACAGTGGCATGATCTGTAACTGCAATATACTGCTGTAAACCATCTTTACCATACTCTGTATTTCCTCTGTCGCTGTTTGTTCCTCAGTGCAACCTAAAAGAATAATACAGACAAATTTCATTTCTTGCTGTTTCACACTTCTTCACCACAATAATATGCATAGCTAACAGGTTAACAAGTATGCCCTGCTCACTTTCTTTTTATTGAAAAGATTTAACAGGTCATAGAAACCTTCTAAACCTCACAGTACTCTTCAGACATTGCAGTAATAATAATGTTCATTTTCTCTTTTCAGTCTTTCTTTCTCTATTGCTCTCCTACTTTACTGTCACAATCAACCCTTTTTATAACTTCTGACAGGATGCTGCCTTCAATCCAGTCTCTCCAACAATTATATTATGTGGGTTTGATTTTGTGTTATGTATTTAATGATGCATTGAAAAAGAATCTTGGTAGGAATGAATCATTCTAATTTCACTGGGGCTGAATATCCAAACAAAAATATGTATGAAAATTGAAATTACTTTCTATCTACAGAAAGAAATGTTGAAATTAGAGGACTCCTAGTTTATATGGTATCAAAAGAATAAAGGGCAGGTAGGTGTAAGTGTGATGTAGAAGACTCAATAGGTTTTTCTCCTCTGGTTTTATTAAAACTACTCCTTTGAAAATGTATTTTGTATACCAGTTTAAACATGAGCAAGTTAGAAGTTATCATCCACACTTCGGTAAAATTCTAAATAATAATGAAATGTTTGAGGTCCTCTGGCAGTGTGAAGTTCTCCTCTCAATTAGATGCTCAGTCTTAACAGAAATTAAGATACAATCCAAAGTGCAAGAAACACTGATTGTACTTTTAAAATCTTGATTATTCATCCTTCTGCTTTTGAAATTAGCTTTCTGGAATCCGAAATGATATTCATAAATTCTACATAAATGGTATGCTGAAATATATATTCCTTCATCTCTTGAGTGTCTCAAGAGCGTAGCAGCGCTATTAGTACTAAACAGGTAACCCTTTATGTGACATAGGGTGGGTTTTTTAAAAAAAAGACCTAATAAACATTCCAGAAAACAGGGTTTACTCTGGCTTCTACTTATTCATGTTAATGCAGATGAGCTGTTTTGTTTTTGTATCACAGCAATGGCAAAAAATCTCAGAATAATCTAAATTTGTGTCACTTGTCTAGGGATTTTTTGTCTTTTTTTTTTTTTTTTAATTTTAAAAGCTTCTGTTTTGTTTAAAGGTTAGAAGGTTCTGTTTACATGTTTCAGTCATCCAGTCAGGGATGAAAAGCCATATGGCTTAAAGGATCACTTGCACACCATAATCAAAAAGCATTAAATATCAAAAGTGAGGAGTAAATACAGACAGCATAACTAACTCTTTGAGTAAACTAGAAAGTGAATATTTGCATATAATGAATGCATTCAGAATTATCACAGCAGACTTCCAATAAATAGGGAGGGCCCACAAGAAATCTGGTGAAGGCCCTTTTACACGGGCATGTAGTAATAGGACAAAGTGGAATGGCTGTAAACCGACAAGAGTGAGATTAGAGTAGATATGAGAAAGAATTTCTTTACTGTTGTGAGGCACTGGAACAGTTGCCCAGTGAAGATGTGGATGCCCCATCCCTGGAAACATTCAAGTCAGGTTGGATGGGGCTCTGAGCAACCTTCTCTCGTGGAAGGTGTCCCTGCCCATGGCAGGCAGGTTGGAACGAGATGATCTTTATGGTCCCTTCCAACCCAACCTATTCTAGGAGTCTATGATTCTACAATGATAAATATCAAAGAAAGAATGGGTGTTGTAGTTTTTTGCATAATCATTTCTATAGACTCCGTGATTACTTTGCTCACCACCTCAAATTCTGTATTCACTGAAAACAACCCTAAATTATAAGCTTGCCCTTTGAATTTTGCATGGATACTGAATGCTTTAAAAAGAATTTTCTGATATTGCAGTGCAGTAACATCTTTGTCCCTGTTCATGAGTTTTCTAGACTTGGTGTTTTTAAGTAAATCTAAATGTCACTGGTGTGTCACAGGCCACGTAACTTTAACGCCAAGGGCCAAGAGTCTAGGTGTAGGCTCCAGTGCAAGAGTCTTCATGGTACATCCTCCCACAGTTCTGCTTTACTAAGTATCCAGTGATGCCAGGAGCTGCTTCCTTTCAGTGTCTGTAGGAGTCATTCTTGGAGAAAAACAAAGAATGTGAGGTGGTAGCGGTGATTGTCAGGAAGGTGGTGGAAGGTGCATGGGCTGGTCTCATTTTGCTCAGGAAATCAGGAAGGTGAGAAGAACCATAAGGTTCCTGTCAATCCCAAAATTATATCTCAGCATATCAGGCCTAATGGCACTGTTTGGGTAGTTCTTCTGACTGACTGTGCTTCACCCCAGGGGTGCTACTGACCTTTATACTCCAGCTTTCTGCCCTAACAAAGGGAGAAGCTACTGCAGTAATTTTTTTTCAGAAAAAAAACCCCCTCAAATATCTTTCATGGCCCTAAATTGATCTAAAGATTAGAAAATTCAGCCTCCTTTGTCTCATTCTCAGTGTCTTTGAGTACCTGTTTTATTACATTACATATTTATACGCATGAAGACAGTAGGGGGATTAATTAATGTTAAATGGAAAGAGCAGAATTAATCTCAAAGTACATTACTTTGTTTTATTTCTCAAAATGAAAAATCCATTAGGAACTGATATTGGTACATTCAGAGTTCAAAAATGTGCATAAAGTAAAAAAAACTTTAGTTTTTATGGTGGTGGCTGTTATCAAAGTATGTGACATGACAAATAACACACAGTGGGAAGGCTGATGACATGTCATACATTGGGCATGATCAGCTGAAAGAAATGACTGATGCCTTCTCAAAACTCTCAGCTGTTGTCTTTGAGGATTTTATCTTCCAAAGATGGAAGGTGGAAGTATTCCAATACTTGAAGAGGGAAACAAAGGAGTGCAAGGGACAGCCAAGGTCAGAAATTCTAGATCAAACCACTCAACTTCAATATCTAAAAATAATCAGAGTATTTGCAAACACCTGGAGGGTTGCAAAGAAACAAGCACCAGGTAACATGGATTTGACAAAAACCAGCTAACTTCCTTTTTGACAGATTAGCAGGCCTTGTTGTGAGTTACAAAGCCATAGAAGTAGTTCATTTTGAATGTAGTAAGAGATGTCTGGCTCTTATGACATCTGCATAAATAAGCTAGGGAAACATATTCTAGGTTAAACCATTAGAAGGTAAATGTAAAACTCATTGATTGACTGTGATGCTGTGATGATTTTTCACCTTTTCTTTTATACCCCTTTTATACCTTTTTATAACTTCTGTATTCTTAGTGCTTTTTGCCTACATTCTTGGACTTGTTTGTCAAGCTGAGAGACTAAACATTTTAGAAGCTTGGTAGTTAGGGACTCTCCAGAACACATTCTGTAAACTAAGATAGGACCATCCAGGGGAAGGTTCCTTGGGGAGGGGGGATCACTCGAGCCTCTCACTGGGGAATTTTTTATAGGTATGCTAATTAGTAGGACCTATAATATTATACCAGATCGTTTGTGGGTGTGCATTGCAGTGGGCATTGAGGTGCATTCCACCTGGACGTAGTGCACCTAAGGATCCTTAAAATAAATACCAAGGTAAAATCTCTTTTTCCCTTCTAACCGTGTTTGACTCTTGATTTTAAGACCAGGAAAAGCATCAACTGTACTCAAAAGAATCAGTGGTTTACTGTAAAAAAGTAATATATCCAGTGCATTCTGGGAGGGTCATTTTTAGGCCCATAAGAAAGACATAAATAATAGAATAAAGGGTATGCTTGCTAAAGGTGTAAACACATTAGAGGACAGGGTTTGAGTTTGAAATATTCTTGGAAAATCGTAAGAAAAAAATTGATGACACTGGCTTAATATAATATGGATAAGTGCAATCTCCCATTTAAGCAGTGGTAATCAGCTACTAAAGTTCTTTTTGGAGAACAAGTGCCAAGTTTTGTGGGAAAGGACATGAAATTTCTAGCTAGTATGATTAAGTCAACAGCATCATTCTACTGTAATAAGCAACGGGCAAAACCAAAGGAATGTCTGTGACAAAAAATTGTTTTCTTCTCTGTCCAGCTGGGTGAGACAGAGATATCAGTAAGAGTGGAGCCTGTCTGAGGTGACACACCACAGAGTGTGTGGGGAAGAGAAGAGAGAATAAACAGTGGGCAGACTGTCTAGAGTGATTTAACAAAGGGGGAAAAAAGAGAATGAAGAAACACAGGAGATGAGTTTTGAGCATGCAAAAGACAGTTGCAAAACACAAGGAACAACAGAATGAACTAGATGGCCTCTTGGGGGGCCTGTTCTATTTATGATGATTCTGGACAAAATCTCTGCAGGAGATCTTTGTTCTTTGCATTTTTTTAGTACAAATAGAATTATACAGGTTTGGCTTTAATAGCATGTGCTTATGCTCACCTGTATGCTTTCAGAGTTACTCTTCAAAGATTTGGATTTTAATTCTTAGATTAAGATCCAGTTTTCAAAATGCTGCTACTTTCATAAAAGAGAAAATGTATTTCCAGACTGATCCTATTTCTAGCTCATGTTAAAGCTGCTTGATGGCTGCAGTAATTTAAATTATTTGCATACACCCTTGTTAGAGCTTGATGGATTTCAATGGGTTAAGGTTGTGTATTATCTGGAAGGTACATTATCTCTGATGAGAGAGTTGGTAATGGATAGTTGCTAATTGTTTGGATTAGGGAAGACCATGAAGAATTTCAAGGGGGATAGAGGCAGCAAAATGAACTAGTGGTAGATGGATTTTAAGGTATATTTTAAAAGAGCGATAGGAATCAGAAACTCTTCTAGGCTCAAGATCAAATGTAACAACTCAGGAAAAACATGTAAGTCAGTATGGGTAAAGGATTATGAGTTTTATTCCTTTGAGTTACAATGAGAAGGAAAGCTAGGTATCATAATGTTTAAATAAAGTAATACTATGGTATTACAGCCCCATGTGAATTGCTGGTACATTAATCTCAAACAGTTCTTACCCTTCCAGTGAAATTATGTACATGCACAAGGGCATCATAGTTCGGCAATGAAATCCTGAGGGGACTTGTTGAGACTGTTCTGTTTTGGAGCCAGGCTTTGAAGGGAGAAGAGAGAAAACAGGGAACATCATAGAATGATTGAAACCATGTATGGCTTATAGATGTGTAGCAAGAGCTCCATTTTCACCTAATCTGAGAGCAAGGAGGATGACTGCAAGCTTGAAAGTAGTAAAGGAGCTTTTATGATGTGTCAGTTACCTGTGGAGTTGATTGCCGGCTACAGCAGTCACATCCTGATCATGGAGCATGCTGATCACAGAGAGTCAGCATCCCTGATGAGACATGCCCTAAGGAATTTCTGTACATTAGTCTGTGGTCTTTATTTGGCACGCATCACCTCACAGGATATGTGTGAACATCCCAGTGTGCTGGATAAGTATGTAAAGTTCCAGCTCCAGCCTCAAGTCAGTTAGTTCTTCTTCCTGCCTTCTTTCTCCCCCACTTCCTTTTACCCTTCTGCCATCTGTCTTTTAATTCATTTCTTACTTATGCTTAAAATCACAGGCTACCAATTAATCAATGGTTGTATTACTACATTTTTTCTTTATTTATTTATGCCCTTTGGTTATTTAAAAAAGGGTTTAATCCTCCTTCTAGCCTATGATGTTAATATAAATCACATTATTTTTCCTGCAGACCAAAACAAAGAGCAACATTTGCTAGGCCCATAAGAAAGCTAGCATTGCAACCCTCCTTCTCACTGCTGCTCTGATCATGTGCCCTTTGCGCGTTGCTTTTGCAGCACCAATGTTTTCATAAGCACCTGGGATGCAAACGTTTAGCCCTCTAGCTTATGCACAAATAAATTTTCCTCATCTGGGTATCAGGTCTGACTGAATATGTTATTTTCTTAGGGTTTTTACACTGAAATTCTCTATATTTCAAAAGTGTAATACTGCATAATTTTTTTCAACTTTCGCTGTACTACTTTTATTCCGTACTCTTGGGAAGACCTGGATCATCCATAGTCAGACTCCAGGAAATAGGTGAAAGTAGTAAAATCTAGCCTAGAAGGGTCTTTATGAGTCAAATGTGGTGTGCCTTTCAACTCCTTTCATATGAAATGCCTCATTTTCTGCCTAGCATGGTGATAGTTTCTGTTTAGGCTGTTCAGTGCAATGCCTTGGCTGAAATAAGATAATTTTCATTGCATGGTGGCTTAGATTCAGCAGTTTGTTCCTGTGTTTAAATGACAGGCCTACTGCACTGCACTTAATGCAACAGTGCTGAGTGAGTGGGCACAGCATTATGTCATGGTGCAGATATATGGCCAAGGCTGGCAGCAAAACGGGGCTTGTTTTCCCCTCTGTGTTACGAAGAACTCTGAACTGCAGTTTACCATCATTAAGGTAACTTTAACTGCCTGACACTGGCTGGTCCTTGGCTCCTGTTCACCTGCTGTGAAGATCTCTGTTGGAAAGTTTCATTTTAGGCAAACAGTAAGTAACAGTTGATCAGAGTGAAGAGGGAATGAGTGAAACTAAAACATAATGTTGTTTTAACTGTTAAATATCTCCTTTAAGAACTTAATGCTTCTTCTTGTTACATAATAGGTACACAGAACTCCTATAAATGTGTTATATATATGTGCTCATGTTTCTGGCTGAAATAAAAATGTGATTCCAGCTTATTTTATTATCAGCTTTAGATAGATATTTCAGACAACAGCTGTGGGAATATCTAGCAACCAAGATATCCCATTTTAATATACTTAAATATTTCTGAATCAGATACTCAGATGAATCAAGTAATATAAGACCAGCACACAATTTTCTTCTTTCTGCTGAAGTTCATTTAGTCCCCACAGCCCTTATGTGCAAAACAATGTAGTCCAGTGCACTTCTAAGAATTATGCTGTTGAACTTCTTCTGCCTTCCTTTTGCAGATAGTAGTAATTATTTTTCTTTCTTCCTTTTTTTTTTTTTTATTGTGGTCAGTCATTGACATAGAAGTTATTAAAAACACTTTGCAGTGTATACTTCATTTTAATCCTCTTGTTAGTATTTCACTAAAAAATGTGATCATTTTTTGTACCAGTAAGTTAAGTTGCTTACTAGCATGGGTTCCCCAAAAACCTCAGATCTGAGGACCTCTGCCATTTTAACAAAACCTAAGTATTTGTTTTAGGCTGTATTTAAAGACTTGTACTATAAGATGAACACTGTGACTGTATGCATGAAAAGTCATGCTTCCCTAAAGCAACTGAGTAAATATTTGTGTAAGTAATTGGATTTTCAATTTGTTTAGTTTGTGTGTGCCTTTGAGTATCATAGGAGAGTTAACCCTGCTGGAAATCTTGCATGATGTAATGGTCTTAAGCTCTCATGAGACAGTGTAACACAAACTTCATAAGGTTGAGTGATAGACTTCTTAATATATTTTATTTTCCATCTTGGTTTACAATGTTTTACTGAAATATCCTTTAGCCCTTTTAAAATAATTTCTAACAAAAATTAAAAACTAAACTTTATAAAAAAAAAGATGTGTGCCGTTTGGTTTGACAGTTGGACAGAAGTTAGTGCTGGCTCTCATATTATCTGAAGCATTTGGACCATCCATGAAATATATCTAAATTTTGCCCAATTTTTTCTTCTGAGCTAACTCTTAACACTATAATACAGTACATCCCCATACATCCTCTCTATCTGTTGCCAACATGATTATATATAAAGTCTCAGCATTAAATTTTGAATTCTTTGATTTTGTTAAAGAGACGGACAGAGTTACAAAGGAAAAAGTTAGTGGGAATACAATTCCTCTTCCCTTTAGAAAAGTGGTTTTAAAGTAGAAGTTACATTATTTTCCACTTTTTGCTATTAGTAGATCTCCTTGGTACAGTTGCCTTGGAAACATCATATTCTAAAGGAATAAGGATATATGGAGCATTTTCCTGCAGCCATTGATAATGTCTGGAAAAATGATGCTGCTGATAGCAGTAGAAAAACATTCAGTTTAGCCGAACCAGAAGCCTGACCTCTAAGATAAAGTTTGGAAAAGAGAGAGAAATCTTGGTTTGGAATGTCTGGAATTGAAAATACTTTATGCTTTCCAGCCTCTGTTTCATAAGACCAACTGGTGGCTTAGTGGAAAGGATTGTAGTCATGGATCATGGCTTTATCAAGTGTATTATCTAAAGTAGAGCACAAATTGAATATAGTACATATATTAGAATATAATTACATTGTTAAGTTGCAAAGAAGGAGGATACAATATTCAGGTCTAAGCTCAGCACCTAATTATTATTTACAGATATCATGATTACAACAAAGCTGGAGTAAACACTGCAAATCCAGCCTTTCTGAATTATTAAAATCATGTAAGCATTATTACTATTAACTACTGTTCCTTTAAATTTCTAAGAGGTGACAGTGACATATGTCTTATTTTGCATGAACCCTGATGTGGAGAGTGTTATCATGATCAAGCAAAGCTTTTGAAAGGCTTCCTAGAAGTCTTCCTTGAGTCTGCAGGATGGGATTTTCTTAAACTGTCGAAGGACACTTGAATCTACATTGTACTTTGTATCTATTCAGGATCCAAACCTACACAGGATCCCTGGAAAATCGTAGTCCTCATTCAACATTGTGGCACTTTGAACTCTGTATGTTTATGAGAGCTGCATATGGGTTTGTTTCTGTTGAAAGGGAGATTCTCCAGGTGGGACTGGCCTAAAGGCAGGATTGCATGGTCCACTGCTATCCTAGCAGTGACAGGAAGATGCTTTGTAAGAAGCAGAATAATTCTACCACCAGTGAGGTTGTCAAGTGTTGTTTATTCATTTACCCCCACTTCAGGAGGTAATACAAGTATGAAAAAGATGTTTTTAGAGCTTCTGGCTGTGTATCAGATCCCTTTTTTTTGTACTAACTCATCGAATAGCTTTTCTTTGAATTTGTACCTGATAAGTTGTGGACTATTGGAAACACCTGAGAACAGAACAGCTACAGCTCTGGTTTGTGGAAGGGAGAAGATGTTCAACAGATACTTGATCAAACTTTTGCACAGGATACCGAGGATCTCAGAAAGAGACAAGGTAACAGTGCAAGGGAAAAAAGCATAGAAGAGAAAGAAACCTCTTCAAAATTGCGTTAAAAGTCACAGGAAATACTGCGGAGGTTGAACTGGGAGTACTTTTAAAGCAATAGCTTAGATTTTAATTTATTATTGAGAAGGGAAAGAGTAGCATTTGACAGCATGGTATTTGTTGTTTTTCCCCCCTTAGATTTTTTTATACTGGTTTCTTTCTCAAGGAAAGACACTCACCTCTCAAACACTGAGCACGAGTCAGATAGATCTCATTTATTCCAGCGTGCTAGAGCCATGTTTTGATTGTGTCTTGCCATTTCTATTGTCCAAGTTAGCAAGTCCTGTTAGTTTTAGGGAGGGGAAGTACCACTGGGAATTAAAGATTATGGTCACAGCAGTGTCAGGTAGAACATCAGTCATGTGTTTGCTGGAAGAACAGAAATTTAAAAAAATAGTACCACATCTTCAGCTGACCCGGTGGAGAATGAATTTTTTACACTTATCTCTAGTGATGCTGTGAGACCATGTATGTAGTTAAGGTAGGTCATGGTGCTATGGAAGTCAATATAGCCAGGCAGTTTGCCCAGCATATGCAGGGCTAAGTGCCTGAAGACTGCTCCTAACACATTACCTCATGCTCAGAGAAAAGGCAGCCCGTCTACTGTCAGTTTAAAGAGACTTGAAAAACCAGAATGGAGGCTGATGGATCAAGTCAGCAGTGAAGAGAAATATTTGTATCATTGACAGTTCAGTAAGAGATTTGGAGTCGTTATCAAGCTTGTTTGATGAGGAAGAGGAAAAAATAACTGGAAATAAAACCAAAAGAAGAGAAAAACAAAAATGAACTCCTGATTAAAAACCACAAAAATTTTACCCTTACAAGGTTTCCTTTGAAAAGTATTCTATATTTTCCTCTGGAATGTGGTGCATTACTCTAAACAGATCTTGTCTTTCCCCAAATTCATGCTAGCTGGGTATTGTAGGGACTACAGCTGAAGACTGAATTTTATATGTAAGCATCTTTATTCAGCAATAATGGCAAATAAAAGGAAAACACTACATACCAATATCAAAAGAACATTTGGTAAAGTCCAGCTCTCCAGCAGACCAAGCTCCAAGAAATAAGCCCATGGGTTCCTTGTGCCTAAACATCTTCAATCAGTTAAGTTTGACAGGTTTTTGTATCTTGCACCATTTATTTCCTGAAGGTTTTTGCCTGATATAAAACATTCATACTTTTATTGACTTATTAACTGATTTAGACAAAGGTCAAAGAGATATTTAGGCTCTAGGTGTTAGAGCAGCACTTCGGCATTCAGTTCTCGAGACATCTTCAAATGCTATATAAATAATATTTTCCAAGATCCTCATTATGCAATATGACTGATGTCTTTATGTGAGTCCATGCTAATTCACTGCCAGATAATACACATGTTGCTCATTAGTCTATTATCTAGCAGTTTATCAATCACCATCTTAAGCACCCATCACTTCATTTGCAACGCTTTATATTTTTCAGGTCAGCTCACTGTTGCATGAATGTGCAGTCACAATTCCTTATTGTTCTCCAACCTTTTTCCTCCATGAAAGCTCACTTCTGACAACAAAAGTATTTAGATACCGTGACAATATAGGGTTTGTGTACATGTGTCTGGCTGCAAAATATGGACTGCAGGATGTGGGCACTGGAAGTGGTAATAACTGGCTGACTCTCAGAGTGTGGGGTGGGTGTCCAGGACTGGCAGCTGGAAGATGAAACCAACCTCCTTCCCATGCATGTGGGACATCCTTCTCATTTGTGAATAGCTTCTGTTAGCAAGCAGGAAAACAGAGGAGATGCTGAGATATTTACACCCTCAACAGCTTGAAGGGCCACCATGGATGGCACCAGACAGAACTGCTCTGCCATGTCAGACATCAGCACATTGCGTCACGCTCTTAAAAGGTCTGCTGGCTGCGCTCCTTCCTGACACTGACAACTTTAGAGAGAAGTGATGAGGAAAATTTTATAGCAACAAAGAATTATTCTGAACTAGGGAAATATTCTGCTCAGCTGCTCAGTGTGTATGCAGTTACATAACTAATGCCAAATAAGAAAAAGTACATTTAGCAGGTAGATAAAAAAATCACAAAGGTACAATAACACAGTTCTACCTTAGTGAATCATCTTTCCTAGGTAGAGCCATTACTTAAAGATTGCTATAGACCATAAGTTAAAGCAAATTAGTTACTTGAAGATGGGGAGAAAGATAGCTTTTTTTTTCTGCTTTAATTTTAACATTCTGGAAACTTCCTTTCCATTTCAAGTAGTTTATTCAAATTTAATCATGGGGGTGTCAGAGTATGAAAACGTCTAGTTATGATGTTGTTGGAGAATTTCAACTTTCTCTTTAATGATACTACTTGTGCCTGTATTGAGAAGTATCCATGGTAACAGTGCAGTAATTCATAAACTGTAGAGCTGTATAAAGTCTCTCTACCACAAATATGTTTCAGCAAGAAAATCAAGAAGACGCTTTTCATGTCAGTGTTGCACAGCTAAAGAGGACCTCTCTTAAGTCAATGATTTGAGCCGTTCCACAGTATATAAAATTATTCAGTATTTTCTGACTTAAAGAACTGAGAAAACCAGATCAGAACCATGAAATTCTCACCTTCCCAAGCAGATAATGTATCACCGAAAAAAGCCTGAATATGAGTTTTCATGTGAACTATCAGGTATAAAGTTGAAGTCAGACTGCTTCTATGAGTATTTTTTTAAAAATTATTAGATCATAGTGGAATAAATAAAAGAGAAATACTCTGCTGGTACCTGCCTAGACTATAGTGTATGTTCCTATTTAAGTCCAGCTAACTAAGCAGGAATCAACTTTACTAAGGTGACATGATAAAAAATGGTAACATAACAATCTAAGTACTCTGGAGCTTACTTTCTAAGGCAAAGATTTTTTTTTTTTTTAGTTTTTTTGTTTGTTTTTAGTTCTTTACACACCTGTAAGCATATAATTTTACTCAAGTTAAATGTCAAACAACTCTGTTCAAATAAGTGCAAAAAATTTATTTCTGCTATATTCTTGTAAAATGCAAATCAAGGAACTGATTTTCTAGACTTGGACTTTTCTAAGACTAGTTGTCTAACTTTGGTCAAGTCAGTGAAGATCACATGTCTAAAAAGGTTATTACTCCTTTCTATTTTCATTCAAAATGAGTTATTCATGTTGCTGTGATCTTGGCTGGAGGCCATTGTGCATTGAGGAGATGGTGATCCCTGTCCCAATGAGTCTGTGTAGGTGTAGCCCCATGCTATGCTCCGCCAACTGTACAGCATGGACACCAAGCCAGTGTTGGACATTTCATGTCCCTTGGCCACAGCATGAACTTGGTCTGTAGGCAGCTCCCACTCAGTGCTGATCATTATGCAGCAAAAAGTTATCAAGTGAAATGCTTTTTTTTTGATAGTAGAAAAGACAACTAGAACTTTTTCTCTAAAGAAAATCCTATGTCCTGGGTTGCAGTGTATTCTATTACCATCCTGATGAGCTGTTGAAATCAGGTGGGGCAGTGTTTCCTTGCCTCCTCCCCCCAGACTGTCTTACTGTTAATGGCCCATCATTGTCCTGCTGCATGACTCAGAGATAACTCCCTCTGGACTATCTTCTGTTAATGAGCCTAATCAACACTTGGCCTCATGACTCATTACCCCATTGTGAGATGCTCCACCCAGAGGGAGGAACGAAGCATTCCATCCTGGATATAATCTGACATTCTGAACACCAGAGACAACCTTTCCACTGGATTTCCAGAGGACACGAGCTACACAGCCACCACTGGACCTTCCGAGGAAGAGCAGACCCTTTTTCTACAGGATCACCTCTTCAGGACTGCAGCCAACATTCTATCGGACTGCTAGCACCACCCTGATTAACAGGGTGTCTGGTTGTATCCTGACTCTGTCAGTTTAACCCAGTGTTTTCTGCCCTTATTTTTGGTTTTTTTTCCTTATTTTATTTCCCAATTAAATTGTTATTCTGACTTGGTGTCTCCCACTAGTTTGTTTTCAAACTAGTACATCCTATAAGAGCGCAAAAGACTAAAATAAGATTGCCTTAGCATGGCATGCCCTCACTGGACATCTGTTCAGTGCTGCCCATCGCAGGGTTTCCAGCATGTGAATGCACTTAGGATTGTCTATATCCTCTATTTCTTTATAGTTTTAGCTCCAATAAGTGGCATTTTAAGGGATTCTTTCCTGCAGAGTCTGAGTGCCTTTCTTAATGGTACATAAATGAACTATCATCTCCTGGTACAAAACATGTAGGTAATCTAGGTAATCAAATAAATCAGCTTTTTAAAATGCCAGAGGGATTACACATAGGTCACAGTGAAAGATGAGGCATTGCTCTGACATGTTGACTTTCTGCTTAAGCTTGAAATTTCAAATACTGATATGCTATATTGGTGTCTGATAACTGACATTCCTGGTTTACTACTTAGTAACTTCTTATACAAACTTTCTTTCCTCTAAAGAATGTCCTATATGCTAAACATCAACACATATTTCAAATCACCTTCTTTTCCAGTTACTAAGATAAGCTGTTTTTGAGATAGATCAGGATTAAAGAGTTTGGGGAAAATTTTGAACAAGATGAGCAGCACCTTTTCTTGAGCTCTCTGTACCAAAAATAGCTTTTTCAAATAACCTTAAAAGCTGGCAAAATGAATTGTGCTGTCACAGTTCAAGGAGGCCGTACCTGAAGCAGAAATAACCTTTTAAAGGCAAGTTTTAAGAAGAAGGTACGGTTGAGCTTATAATACAATATATAGTTCAACATTAGAGTAGGAAACTACTCCTATGTTGTCTTAATATGATTTTTACCAAACAGTGTTAGACAGTAATTACTTATTTCCAGTGAAATAACAGGCTGGACTTTTCAGTCTTCAATACCTTCAGATTATCGGAGCACTGAAAGCTAGCATCTCAAAAATAGAAAGAAAAATTACAACCTTACTGTTGCATCTGTGTTTAACAGCCAGTCCTCAAAAGTGAATGACCAGACAGGTCAAATACAATCAAGACCTTAGACCAAAAGTGAAAATGCCTATCCCTTCAGTAATAATAAGACAACACTTGCATACATAGTAGTACAGTACAGGTTAGCAGAGAAATCTGCTCTGGATATCTGATTATACACTTTGGAGCCAGCACAAGCAGTAGATTTTGTGCAGATGATCAGTCATGGACAGTTTTCGTAGTCTGATACACAGCTCTAGGTGTGACTAGGTCATGTGATCCTTGGACATTAAGTGACAAAGAACTTAAAAGAAAGTTTCCCTCACCATTCTGCAATCCATATAGTCTCCTTGAGCTGGAGATTCCTGTTTTCTCTCCCTACTGTTCAGGATATACACCCTTCTGAGAACCTGCTAATGATTTCATGAGAACAACTGAGCCATGAGCATTACTTCTGTTCTGCTCTAAATCCAGTCCCTGCCCAGGTTGCACTCAGACTGATCAAGATGTGACCATCTGTGCTCATAGTCTTAGCCCCTCAGGTTTCAACCTGTGCTTATGCTTTGTGCTTCCAAGGCTTCTGGTATTCTGCAATCAGTACTCTGCACACTAACTTATTTTAGGGTCAGTAGTAGTTCACTTGACACAGAAATGGCTTCTTTGGTATGTATGTGTACATCATTACCTTGACTACATGCTGTAACATTTGTCTAAAAAGGAAAATGTTACTTAAAAAGAAAGACCCTTATAAAGATTCATGACTTGGTTATAGTATGTTTTTTGACACTGGAATATATTATTGTTAGTTTACTTTTAGTATTTTTTGGTGAAATTATTTTGTTTCAATGACCAGGGAGGTGTGTTAATGCAAGTATAACCTATCTATCTGGAGGACTGTCTGTCACGTTGTAACTGATTCAGGTTGGTAATCTTAAGAGAAGATACCATGGCTAACTTGCCTTAATTTATCGTAATATGATTTTCACGGTTGTTTATACTAGTGCATATTCAGAGCTATTAGGTAGTGTTTTGTATAAAATCACAGAATTAGAGAATCATTAAAGCTGGAAAAGACTTCCAAGATCATCAGGCCCAACCATTAAGCTAACACTGCTGGTCCACCACTAAGCCATGTCTCTAAGCACCACATCTACAATCTGTGTTTCTCCTATCAGTCTAGTATTTTAAGTACATACCTCTCCCTCTTAAATTCTCTTGTCTGTATTTATAATATACCTTTTTTCTCCATCTATAATTCTTCCCTTATTACAAAATTCTTCCTAATATGTCATTTTCGTACTCATTTCAGGAGCTTTTCTTACCTTTTATTTATTTCCCCTTTCTCATGCCAGCATAAAACAGAAAGTTTTTTATAACTGAAGTTATATTTTCTCAGGTGTTCCAGATAAAAAATAATCTTCATAGAAAGTAACTTTTACTTTCAAAGTAAGTAAAAATTGATTTATATCTCTTAGTTTCTTTGTTCTCATATCAAATTGTTACCAGAAAATAAGATCTTTTAAACTGCCTAACAAGCTGATATCAATAGTCTTACATTTCTCTGTGAGGGTATACTAAGAAAAGTACAGACAATGTGCTTAATCCAAAATTAAGAGGAAGTGTAAGAGATTTTTTTCTATATTGACATACAGTTGTTCCTAGTAATTTTACTATGCTCTCAAATTTTGTCATTTCAACCTGGAGACCATTTTAAAATCTGTAAGCATAAGCTTTTTTTTTAAATTTTGAGAAAATATGTTTTACATAGCTTCACATCTTCTACCAGGTACTTGTGGAACTGAAAACACTTGATCCCAGATTGGCTGTCTGTGTGGAATCCAACTGATACTTTCCCAAGCTAGTTATGCAAGAAGTGTCTTTAAAAAGTGTAAGGTTGAAACTCTGTAGAATATAATGAGATGGGACGTGTCACAATAGTTACATTTCACTTTTTCCCCCTTTTCTCAAAAGCAATTGTAGGACTTCCTCCTACTATGACTTCAGGAAATTTTTCTGAAGCTCTACATTATGGAAGTCATTTGTTTAAAAGATTTTGTTTGATTCTTCTCCCTCTTTTAATAATTCACTGAAAGAAATTTTCAACACCTGCTTTTGTATCCTGAGTGTTGAGATGGGGTTTTGGATTTCTTCACAATTTTGTTCTCCATCAAAAGGCTAGGTGTGTAAAAATGCACTGTCCCTTTGCAAGTTGACTCATGTTTTCTTACAAACTAGAACTATCTAGTTGTTTATACTCTGAGTGATTGAAATTATCTCACCTTTGCCATGTCTCTAATCATCTCCTCTTAATGATTTTACCTCTTGATACCTTTATGCCTAAGCACCGAAGAACTGTTTTCTACACTTTCAAGTTGATTTCTAATTACTATTATTTCTGATTAGATTTTGATTTCCTCAGAAATTCTCAATTCTAGCTTTCTTTTGCCTATTTCAATCTATTCTATAATACAACAGGATTTACAGAAACACATACGCATACTGTTGCTCTCACAGGATATTAATCCTAACCATAATTAAGTCTTCTTAGATTCTGACAGTGGGATAATTTTAGACATTACTCATGTGTCATGAACTAATGAGAGTATGGCTAAGCTGATTGGTGAATTTGGATGTAAGTATCCAATTATGGCTGTTTATATTGTTATGAAAGTATGTAGTGCTCTTTGCAGAGTCTTTATAGATGACAAAATTAATTAATCTAATTTTATTTTTGCTTATTACACTATGAAAAGATTCACTGCCTATTGTTCATTTCCCTACATCTTCCTTTAATCTGTCATCAGTACAGTCCATAAAAACAACTTTCATGGCATGTGTTTGGAATTTAAATTCAAAAGAGCCCATTTTCAAGTTCTGCAGAAGATACATGTTTTATATTGTCTTACTTTTCCTCATTGAAACCTTAGGTACAGATAAGATATGAACAGGTTTTCTTAGTATCTTTTTCTAATATTTCTTTAATGACTTCCAAGCCAAAGCCTGACAACTGCATAATTTTCCCAATTTCTGTTGTGCTGTTTAATCTCCACCATAGAATTGCACAGACATTTAAAATCAGAGCGACCTTTCTGTATAATTTCTTGCAAAGCTGTGCTGTGCATATAGTTCTGTTTTGTGTGACCCACAAGCCTACTAAGAATCCCTGAGCTTCAAACCAGGAGGGCTGCACACGTAGTTTCCCACCCAGCATGGTTTGAGAATCGTTGCCAGTTACGCTTTCTTTGGGTGATGTTATGCCTGGCCCCCACTGCTCCCTTAGGTCAATCCCTGTCCTTTCACTTCCCTAGAAATAGTCTAAAATCCTTTATAAAGTTAAGATTTCCAGGCTTTTCTCTTGCTAGTTTTGCCAGCCTTTATTGCTTTTTTCAATGTAAACAAGAAAAGAATCAGTACTGATATTCTAGTAGGGTCATATTGATCCAAATCTCTTAGTCTCCGACTTTATTCAGACTAAAACAGCTGACCTGAAAATATGATCTCTCTTTCTCTCCCCCTTCCCAAATCTCTCTCTTTTTTTTCCCCCTAAGAGTTCAGAGGAAAATAGTAAGGCCAGAAATAGGTGGATATTAATTTCAAATGGATCTGCAACCTGTTAGATGCAGTAGATTAGCAGCAATGTAAGCGAATGGTAATTCAAATGATGTGAAAAACAAAGCCACACTGAAAAAACAAGTATAATGAGTAATGCTTAGGCCATCAGTCTAAAAAAAAATTAGGGTCCTTTGTAGTCATGCAGAATCCATTCATTAAAATGCATCAGCCTGAGCTATGGAATTTGCCACTAAAGAAATTATAAAGAAAAAGCAGTGTAATTTATCAATTGTAAACCACTAAATTTGTATCACTGGCAATAAAAATTCACAAGCTTATTTTTCCAATTCTCAGATATAGCAACCTATTCAGTGATTCTTCATCCACAATGCTTCAACAGTAACTGACAAACCAGCTCATCAATATATAGTTAACAGCTTTAATTTGGTTTACTGATTTGTTAGATCTCTGTAGACTGCTCTATCCTTTATACCAATTTGTATTTATCTCACATTTCTGATGCAATAATGATTAATACTGAGGCTCTTTGCTACTCTAAAGGGTACGCTTCATCTTTCATTTCTTAATGTACTGTTTATTTTGGGTTACAGTGGACTGGAAAAATAAATCCATAAACATTAAATATATAGTTAAAACATTGCAGAAGGGTCAATGGATCAGCCTATTTACTCTGTAGAGGCTATGGAAATATAATTTTATAGAAGCATTTGTTTTCAGTCTAGGTTCATGGACAGTCAACACTGTTGTCTTGAGGTTCTTGAGAAACTTGAGGTTTGGTGTTCTCCAGCTCTGTTTTTTAACAGATGTGGAAACCCAAAAGATTTACATTCAAGAAAAGATATTCACAGGAACCATTCACTTAAAGTTCCAAAACCATTTCTCTTTAATGGATTATGATCGTTAGTGTTGGAACTTTCCCTATCCCCTATACTTTCCTTTGCAGTTTATTTTCACTGAATCTGCGACTTGTCCATTGAACAATATTTGTTGGAGACAGCGCAAGGGGTGCTAGCAGCCCTTTAGTAAAGCCAGCATTTGACACCTAAAACATCTGGGCTTTCCACCTGTTTTTATTAGGAAAAAAATATAGAATCAGATCACACGCATTCCCATTTGCAAATACTGACTGGGATTAAAAAAAAAAAACCCCATAGGTATCATACATTAGGGCTCTTGAAAAGCCATGACTTTTTGGTACATTTATGACAAAATATAAAGATACTTGCTTTTGTTATATATGACAAAAGTGCTAGGGGTAGCAGAGGAAGTATGGATGAAGAAGCTTTTATTAAAGGATCCATGGCTCTAAATCTCTAAGCTCTTTTGCAGTTGATGCAGGGATGCATACACTGTCCGCATCGCAGTGCTATTCAATATCAGCACAGGCTGAGAATAACTTCCAGATACCTCAGCCAAGAATTTGCAGAGAATAATAGCAGTGGGGCTCCACTATTTTTAACTTCTGTTAACTGTAGATAACTGCTAATGAGAAAAACTTAAGTTGACAGGTGGTCATGATGTATCCTAAAATGATGTAGCACATCTCTGATCCGTAACATTTAAATGTTGACAGTACCATGTGTTTAAAGGAAGTGGCTTTGTTCTACTGGAAGCAATACAGCTTACTGATGTGAAAGTATTGATCAAGTCCAGTCAAATTTCATCTAGGAGATGTGCTTAGATCACAGTCTCTCCACCTCTTTTTCGTGGTGGTCAGTGAGCTTAAAGAAGCTATCAAAGCCAAGAAGTAGCCCCTCTGCTTTCTCTTCTGACTTTACGTTGGAGAACACTTTCATTAATGTAGTTTCTAAATTTTCTCAGTAGTCACTCCCAGTTCTAGGTTGGTGAACCAAAATGTGGTATTTTGTTACTAAATCTTAAAAACAAATGTAAATATCAGGAATAAGCCATTGGGAGTTAGAAACCTAATTACAATGTGGGTCCAAGTGAGCTTTGCAAACCATTAGAAGCCATCTGAGTATAATAACGTTCAAAGACAGCAGCCTTCTATATGCAATATCCTGGTTTTGAAATAAGCAGCAGTAACATCTTGTGCCCAGTCTCAAACAAGTTGAATTGCCATCACTGGAGGATGGCACCCCATTAGTTTGAGGAGGAACTGTCACTCACTGAGGTGAACACCTCCAGTGCAGGGGTATTCTGCAGCAGAGCAGGGGATCGTGGTGAGCAGGGCAAATTTCTAGAGCCAGGAAAACTGCATGAGAATGCTGAGAACCATGTGGAATCTTTACTCTTAAATATAGATCAAGTTTATGACCACCTGAAGAACCTGAATGTATATAAATCTATGGGACCCAATGAGATGCAGCCCAGAATCCTGAGGGAAATGGCTGATGTAGTTGCCAAGCCACTCTCCATGATACTTGAAAAGTCATGGCAGTCAGCTGAAGTCCCAGGTGACTGGGAAAAGGGAAACACTATACCCATCCTTAAAAAAGGTAGAAAGGAGGACTCTATGGAGTACTGACCGGTCAGCCTCACCTCTGTGCCTGGGAAGATCATGGAACAGATACTCCCAGAAGCTGTGCTAAGGCACATGAAGGACACGGAGTTGATTCAAGACAGCCAGCATGGCTTCACCAAGGGCAAGTCTTGCCTGACCAATCCAGTGGCCTTCTGTGATGGAATGACTCCATCAGTGGACAAGGGAAGGGCTACAGATGTCATTTATCTGGATTCTATAATGCCTTTGACGCTCTCCCCCATAACATCCCTCTCTCTAACTTGGACAGAGATGGACTATGATGCATAGACTGTTAGGTGGAAAAGGAATTGATTGGATGATTGAATGCAGAGAGTAGTGGTCAAGAGTGCAGGATCCCGATGGACACCAGTGAGAAGTGGTGTCTCTCAGGGATCCAAAGTGGGACCAGTGTTATTAAATATCTTCATTAATGACATAGAGAAGGGATCAAGTGCACCCGCAGCAAATCTGCAGATGACACCAAGCTAAGTGGTGCTGTTGACACTCCTGAATGACAGAGCACCATCCAGAGGGACCTGGACAAGCTCCAGAAGTGGGCCCATGGGAATCTCTTGAGGTTTAACAAGACCAAGTGTGAGGTTTTGCACCTGGGTTGGGGCAACCCCCGGTAGCAGCACAGGCTGGGGGGTGAACAGGTTGAGAGCAGCTTAGGGGAGATGGACTGGGGGGTGTTGGTGGAGGAGAGGCTGAGCATGACCTGGCCATGTGCACTTGCATCCCAGAAAGTCAAACACATCCTGGGCTACGTTCAAAGCAATGTGGGCTGAAGGGAGAGGGAGAGGATTCTGTCCCTCTGCTCCACTCTGGTGAGACCCCACCTGCAGCGCTGCAACCAGCTCTGGGGTCCCAGCACAGGAAGGACACCGACCTGTTGGAGCAGGTCGAGAGGAGGCCACCAAGATGATCAAGATGATCACAGAAATGGAGCACCTCCCCTACGAGGAAAGGCTGAGAGGGTTGGGTTTTTTCAGCCTGGAAAAGAGATGGTTTTGAGGTCACCTAATTGTAGTCTTTCAGTACCTGAAGGGAGCCTACAAGGAGAGGACTATTTACAAGGGCAGGTAGTGACAGAACAAGGGGGGATGGCTTCAAACTGAGAGTAGGTTTCGATTAAGTATTAGGAAGAAATTCTTTTCTGTGAGTTTAGTGAGGTACTGAAACAGGTTGTCCAGAGAAGTTCCATTGCTGGAAGCGTTGAAGGCCAGGCTGGATGGGGTTTTAAGCAACCTGGTGTAGTGGTAGGTGTCCCTGCCCATGGTAATGTGGTTTGGAACTAGATGATCCTTAAGGTCCCTCCCAACCCAAACCGTTCTGTGAGTCTATGAGGATAAGTGATGATAACACAATTAAAGTGGCAGTAGTAGCTTTTGGGTGTTCACCTTAACATTATGGCTTCTGCTTGGTGCAGCATGTTGCTGATGGTGTCCTGGCTGTGGGTGTAGAGGGGAGCAGAAAAGGAGGAGCTGGACTCATATATCTTTTACAGTTCCACTGAGGGTTTGCTCAAAGGCAGGATCCACAAATAGCATTAATTGATGCCAAAGTACTGGTGAGAGTCATGTCAGCAACACTCAATATGGATGAGAGTCTGCCATGGTTTGTCTATGATTTATTATCTGCCGAAGATGTTTTACATAACTACGCTCAAAAAACAGCAACCTTAGGCTTAATACCGTAGAAATATGCATTTTCTGTGGAACTCTGTGTGTGTAGGCACATATCCTTTTATATATCCTTTCCTCACACAAGATGTCCAATGACTTGCTTTTATTGGCCATTAGGAAAGCAAACCACTCAGGAAAGGGTAGTATTCCAGACTCATCGGTCCATTCAAGTATTTCTGGTTTTCAGGTCTACAGAATAATTACCTCTGGTTTAGAATACTGTCAGCATTGTGTCTATACTGACGCTGATATGTATTTTAAGCACCTTTTAACCCAGTTTGGTAAAATGGATAAGGTGAATCTCAAGAATAAACTTGTGACTCTCACCCCTCCCTCACTCTGAAAACACTTTAAAATTCAGTTGTCTCAAAGCTTTGTTGTGTGTTTGTTTTGGCTTTCTGTTGTTTGATTTCTAGCAGAACATTGTAAAGTTTGTGTAATTTTGGGCCTAGCAGTTAATGTGTCCCCTGCAGGCAGGCTCCATATGAATTAGAAAGAAATTCAATTACTGAGCTACTGATAACTTATCTCAACAGAATGCAAACGGATTAAGATGGCTAAGTGCTCACTTGCTTCTAAATGTAGTATTTAACTAGAAAACATGCTCTTTAAGAAAAGCAACAACACACAAGCTATTTTTATGTTTTATACTTCTAGGGGTTTATACATTTCATATTACACCACTTACAATTCAAACTATAGTGGTATTCATTAAGATAAATTAGAATGAAAACAATTTTAAAAAATTATTTTATTTCTCAAACAGAGACAGTGGATATATTTCCTCTCTAAAAAAGATTAATGACCCTTTTGATAAAAAGTGTTACACATTTTATACATATAGATTTGTTTTTCTAAGACATTAATACTGAAATTAAGACTTCAGTTTCTTTAAAATATGGTCATCTCTATGCATGATCATTATTTATTATACATGGAACAATGAGTTAATTTCATTTTCCTGTTTTAAAACTCCCCTTCTTTACACAGTTCTCATGCTGATGTTAATTTTATATATATACAGAAATTGGTCTGTGTGTGTTTCTCATCTTCACAACCAGTGGAGGCATATGTTTATTAACTTACAGAGTTAATGAATTAGCCCATGTTTCTCTATGGGCTTAGAGAATATGGAAGTTATTTATTCATAGTGCATGTAATGTATATAGCTGTAGGCTCTTCACTGATGCATTTCCTTCCCTCCCCCCAAAAAAGAATACTGTTCTCTGTTTTATAGTTATCACACAGGAAACTGACTGTCATGTAGGTTTGGGAAACTGGTTAGACTGGAATTAAAACATAAAGATTTTCACTGCTACTTTTGATCTCAAAACATCATATGCTTTGGTCTGAAAAGCCATACATTTTTGACAAGAAAATAATAATAATAAAAATTATTGAAAAATCCTTTGTTTGTGCCTTGAAGAATCACTGTATGAAGTCATCCTACCAGTGCTGCCAATTGAATTAAATTAGTGCTTTATTACAGTAAGAAGTGTTAGATAAATATACAACTTTTGTAGGCTGAAGGAGCTAATTTATCTTCTTTATACTGAATAGCTATAAATATGCTCATTGAAATAATTGGCATGAATCTGGATACTTGATTCATTTCAGTGGACCTTTAAAAGCAAATTTGTTAAGAAACATCCCTGTATATCTTTTATAAAACTGATATTTCTTTAGATCATAAACCAATTTTTTCTTTTTTGCAACAGTGGAGACATTAAATGTGACTTGTAGTTGTGGGGTTAGAAGAATGAGTTTCATAAAAGTGTTTTTATGAAATAAGCTTGAAAGAGAAATAATGAATGATATATATCTGGTGTCACTACCATAGCATATTATTATTACTGGATTTTTCAGGATGTGCAAAATCTGTTTGAAAACCAATATCCTGGGATTGGGTCTTAGTCCTACAATGTATAGTGCTTTACAACCCCGTCAAAAAAGACATTAATATATATATTTAGTCATAAATATGGAAATATTTCAGTTAGGGTTATAGTCAGGACCGGCAGTCTGTCCACATCTTATAAAAGCAGAAACTGCCTGAAACACAACCAAACAGCTTTTCAGAGGAATGTTAGTGTGAATGAGAGGCTCAGTGGAAAGTGTGGGATGGATTCTGCCCAGGGCCCCATCTGTGCAGCCCCACGTGCTCTCAGTGCAGGCTGCACACCCAGCACCTCATGTCCAGCTCCTTGCAGCCACATAGAGACAGCTGGGAGCCTGGTTATAGTGGTCAGTTCAGCAAAAGCTGGCAGCCTGATAGATTCAGTAAGGTCTGAATCAGGAGAGTCAGGAATGAGACTTTAAATTAACAGTTTACATGGTGACATCTTTTTCTCCGTGTTTTCTTCCTTAAACCAAATGTCTCGACCTACTACTGCTCTGTAGCACAGTAACTATGTAAATACATAAAGTCCTGCACTTTAATAGAGATTATCTAAAGTTAAAACCAGCTGGAATTTCCAGTACCAACCTATTGGTGGATTATGACTAAGGTATCCTATATATTATAGGAAAAAATTCTCAGAGCAGAAAATCTTTCTGCACATGAATAAATTCAGATATATGCTATGATATTGACAACACGTTTATGATTATTTTTATTCTTGCTTCAGAAACATTTTATGAGTCATTTAACATGTTAGTTCATCTGGAATAATAGCTAACCTACTATACTCACATACTGCTCTGCCAGCTTGATGGGTCTGTGGGAGAAGATATGGCTTAGCACACACAGCGAAACTGCAGTCAGTTTAAATGCTGAGGTGTGCTGCGGTTCTCCTTGCTTGAGAAGGTCCAAAATAGTAGAGAACTTTTTGTACAGAAAAAAATACTAAAAAAAAAGATAGCCGAGATAGACTTCTTAAATATTTATGGATTTAGTTTCAGAGATTTCTATTTCCTTCTTTTTCTCTACTTTCTCATTCTTCCCTTTCTTTGTAGACTAGCATGGTCTAGCCCATGAGGATTCATATAACTTCTGTTAAACTTTTTCAGGTCAACTGAGTGAAAACTAACAGTGTATCTGTCCAGGGTTTTTTTTTGAAACCACCCCAAAGAGAAGCCTATTTTCTGTGACTTTCTGTATTGTATTTTGTCACATGAACAAAAAAAAGGTAGGCTGCACACCATCAAGAGTTCAGACCATGTTTTAAATTAAGGAAGTATGTTCATGTCTTCTGTGTCTGTGCTGGAAGTAATGTTATAAAAGCTTACTTCCGATGTTCTTGTCAGGAAAATCCACAAATGCCAGAGGTTTATGTCCAAAAAGGAGACAGAGGAGTCCTGCAACTTTATTTGAATAAAGGGAGAGTGTCCGCTGGGGCACACACCCACAGGGTTTTCTCTCTCAGGGTTTTGGAGGGTGCAGCCTCCTTTTATCCCAAACTCCCGGCTGCACGTTGCCCTCTTCCTTTCCCCATTGGCTGAAGTACGAGGAAGGTGCAGCCTTCCCGCACTGCCTACCACATATCCCCCCAGTGAACCTACTATTTCACCCCAAAGCTCAGAAGCCCAGGCTAGTGCAGAACCATGTCTGTTTCAGGAGCCAAGCTGTGTGGGCTCTGTAACAAACCTGCTGCCCAAAGCTCAGAAACTCTGGCTTGTGCAGAACCTTGTCTGTTTCAGGAGCCAAGCTGTGTGGGCTCTGCAAAAAACCCCCTGCCTGAAGTCAGTAGAGACATTAAGACGCATGTCAAAGATGTTAACACCCATACCTTCAACCATCAAATTGTTTGTAAAGATATTAGCTTTCCTCTCATTGTCAAAAATATTACTAGTGAAGATGCCAATTAACATAACAATTTTAGTACCTAAAGCACCTACAAACTGCGATTCTGATGATTTAATACTGAAGTTGTTGTCCAGAGTACAAGATCTTGTCATAAAAAAATACTGATTAAAAAACTGAGAATTTTTCTCCTAGGCAGTCCAAGGACTACATTACTGTCTTCTCTGAAATTTTCCTCATTTAATAGCTCCAACAAAAGATTGTCTGAAGTTTTAACAAATCACTTTTAACTCCTTTGCTCATCCCAAATTTGGCTTAGTTTTATGTGACAACAATGGAAAGAAAGTTAAAAAAAGGAATGGTATGTATGCTGAAAAAAGTTCCATCTATAGTTCCACTCCAAACGCAGCCACTGCCAAGTTACTTCTGTTTTTCTCAAAGGTACCTTCAGTAGTACTAATCAAGAAAATGCAACTTCCACTGCCAAGGATAATTAAATTGTTCTATAGCCAACAAAAGACATTCATTGATGCTGTGCCAAAACAAGATGTGCTTCTAATTAGTGAAGTTTTCCACTATTACAGTGCAGGAATTGTTTTAAATACCTGTACCTGAAAGCACACAGTTCTCACAAGATGTCTTTTACTGTGTTAAGACCATTCCAGATATATTTGTTGATCATAAAGATCTGTTTCCATAAAGGAACATCACTCGATCCTATAATACCAAGTGAATTTCAAATGTTTTTTAAAAAACACCATGTACTAAAACTTGCCAGTAAATAAAACCCAAAAATCTGTGATGCCCATGGATTGTAGATTTCACTAAAACAAACCTAAAAACTCCACAAAAAATGGTTCCAAGTTATTTCTTAGAGTAAAATTTAAGATCAAATGATTATTTTGTTAAAATTTTCAGAGAACTGAGTAATGAAAAACTTTGAGGCAAAGAAGGGAAAAATCCTAATGCACACAAACCTCTTTGTGAGTTGCAATGTTCATCAATCCTGCAGCATGATCTAAAACTATGATGAAGGCATTTTTGATATTTATAACATGGGAAGGAAACCAGAAGAACATTTAAAACCAGAGAAACAGATAGAAACAGATCTTTATGATCAACAAATGTATCTGGGATGGTCTTAACATAGCAAAAGACATCTTGTACCATGCTTTCAGGTACATGTATTTAAAACAATTCCCACACTGTAACAGTGGAAAACTTCAATAATATTAAAATTTAAGAATGTAAAAGCACTTTAAAATATATTTTTTTCACAATTTCTTTGATGGAACTACTTGACTTTTCATATCTTAAAGGGGTAATGATCTTCAAAGACAGAAATGGATAGATGGGTAATTCTTGAAGGAACCTCTTTAAAGGTGGAAAATTCCTTTTCCTTAGAAGCTGGTCTCCCACAGTGTTATTAGAATATTTATAGTGCTACATAGGTCTCTACAATAAATATTTGCTGCACTACTGTGCTTTTTTTATTTTTCTCTAAAAAGCCAAGTGTTATAAATGTCTAAAGGATGTAATATTGTGCTTTATTGCTGGGTAAGCAGCTCAGGAATGCAGGCTAAATGCAGTTATCAAAAGAACCAATTTTAAAAAATCAACAATATCAAACCCTTTACAAGGATAAACTGTTTCAGTGTAGATGAAGAAAGTATTTATCTAATAATTCTCAGTATAGGCCCTTTTCCTTGAGGGAGTTAGCACACAAGGATCTGAGGTAGTTGTAGAAGGCAGTGTAGTCAAAGGACAGCTTTAAAGTTTTTACTCAACTTCATAACAAATTCTTCTTTCCATTAATCTGAAAACAATATTTAAGTATGCCCTATGATATATGCAACTGGATCAGTAATTTATATATAAACAATAAAGCCATTAAATAACTTCATATTAGCAAAGCCTGATGAAATTCACTCTGGAATACTTAAGAATCTTGCCAAAACTTCTAGTGACTTTTGGGGGAGCTAGTGGAGAATTGGTGAGATCCTTGAAAACTAAAGCAGCTGCAGTGTAGAACTTCTCCTTGATATGGGGGGGTTAGATGGAGGGAATGTTGGAGGTCTCTGGAAATTATGAACCCATCTATTTTGTTTTGTTCATTTAGGAGATACTTGAACAAATTACAAAGCAACCTACAATAATATATGGAAAATAAGTAAAAGCAAGCATTGATTTGCTCTTGAAAAATCTATCTGATTTTCTTATTTGATGTCATAATTGGGCTACTAAAAGAGAGAGAAATAATAGATATTATGGATCTTGACATCTTCATAAGCAAAGTAGATTAATACAGTCTTGGGCAAAATTACCATTTTTTGGAGTGATGGATCAATAAGCACTGTGTAGCAGCGAAGGAATTAACTCCAGCATCAATTAGGGATGTAAAGTTATAGAGACCCATCTGCAGAAAAAAAGTACTGGCAGATGATTTGGAAGGGAAGAAAGCTGTCTGGAAAAATCCAGTCTGTGAGTAGGGTTGCTAAGGAGGTCAAATGCAGACTCGTTGAGGGAAAAAAAGACAATGTCTCTCAATGCTGTTAATTGCAAAGTCTTCATATGCTGAGTAAGACCAGTATGTGTCAGCAATAATAGGCAGTAGCAGTGCCTGGGGATGAGTTTCTGGTCTAGGATGGGGTGACTCTGAGTAGAAAACATTAAACCTTTGCATTGCTGCTTTAGCCCAAACTGTGATAGCTTGTTGTATCTGTGCTGATGGTTATGGAAGGTCTGTTCAGATTTCTCAACCACAGCCATACCTTTGTTAGAAGGTTACAACAGGAATGTTAGTATGTGACTATGGCCCAACAAGAATGTCCTGGTGCTGGTCACCCAGCAGCTGTGAGTACTGCTGATACAGGCACAGACTGAAGGTGAGAGTGGGCAGACTAAAGGCCATGGCTGGCTGGCTGGCTGGCTGGCTGGCTGATATGGCATTGCATGGCGGTCCTCAAGTGTCATAGAACCATAGAAGGAGCCTTAAAGATCTTCTAACACCCTTGGCATGGGCAGGGACACCTACTAGAAGGAGGAATGTCTGAGAACTTTGTCTTGTATAGGCTTCTTAGCTACATGCTGGGCATTGCATGGGGCCAGCATTCTTGGAGCTTTTCTTAATGCCAGTGGTCAGGTCATTAGAAACTCTCAGCTATTCAGTTTTGGAACTAATGGTAGTAACGTCTGTCTTGGCTGCTACTCTGAACATACATACCTTGCTTGGAAAAGGCTAAAACCAATAGCTAAATCAGTCCTGAGATGATGAGTTTAGCTGGTTTAAAGGGATTCCCCTGGGACATTTATGTGAGGGAAGGCATCAGCTTCACCGATAGTGTTCTGAAAATCTGAGTAACGGAATATTCTCTTGCTATGGAATTACACTGTCATTGCTTAAAAGAGTGGTATAATGATATGCCATCTTGCCAGTTTGAAGGTACTCTGGAATAGAAGAGGAACCATCTCACAAGTAGTCTCCTGGATGATGATGGACTTAGCAGCAAACTCCTGATCCTGATGTAGGTCTTCTATCATTAAGTGTGAGGCAAAAAAATTTACAAATACAAGGAGGTAGGTAGATTGTGCTCTGATCATTTGTTCATCTGCACCAAACCACATCTGGAGTTAAGTTAAAGGTTAAAATACCAGGTATGCAAGAGCAAATACAGAATCTTTAGGAGTAGCTTTAAATTTTAAACATGGACATGAGTAAGAAGTCATATTTAACAAGGAAAATCTGTGAGTATCCTGAGGAGACAGCATGTCTCAAAGATATTAACTTTTCCTGTAACTTTTCCTGTGAATCTTGTAATTGCTTTATATATCCCTCTGTACATTCTACTAGTAAGGATACAATGGTGGAAACAGAGCCCTGGCTCTTTCTCAGGTGCTTAGTCTTGCTTATTCCCACTAGCTGAGTGTAAACAGTAGATAACTCTGTTTTGCCACATTGCCAACTATTTCCCTGTACATGTCAGGAAGCTGAATGGTTCTTATTGTCTGATCTGTTCAGTCTGTACTGACTGATTATGCACTGACATAAACCATATGCAAGCCAAATGCTGTTCAAGACTCTTCTGCTAAACATGCTGGTCTTATGCAAGGAGAAACACCAGAGAAAAGAAAAATAATACCTAAGAAATTAAATGAAACATCTCCAGCATAAGAAGCAACAAGTATGTAAATGGGAGCATATTTAAAAAGAAGAGAAAATTATAGTTATACCTAAATTATCATATTCTCAATCTGGAAAAAAAAATGTTGGTTGATAGGTAATAAGCCTTAGTAAGAAAATTTCTGTGAACATGTTATAGATATGAATAGGTTGCATTTTAAATTGTTATGAATCCAGCACTAGAGGATATAAGCTCTCAGAGTCACAGCTGTTCACCTGCTGGGCTCTATTAAACATCTGTTAACCCTTTACAGATAAATGGAAGTTTTACAGTAAAGTGTAGTCCCATGGCACATAAAATAGCATAGGTAGTATATCTTTGAAACACAGCTTTTGTAAGACAGTGCACCTAAGAAATAGCAGAGAGGTTTTGAAGATCAGTGACACACAGATCCAGATCACTGAACTACAACTTTTAATACAAATACATTATAAATCTATGTTTCAGTTTCATCATAAAATGCTAATTCATACATTTAAAATATTCTTATCTTTGCAAAGAACCTTGGGTTTATATTCCTCTCTGAACAAAGAGTCAAAAGCCAATGACTGTTTTATGAACCCAAGTAGACTTTCTTCTTTAACCTAGACTCATTTCTCTGCAGTCATTCACTGTGCAATAGAAATATAATAAAATTATGTTCTGTAAACGAATACTGACTTTGATTCTATATTGGAGTGCATAAGAAATCACTCAGTATTATGCAAAGAATGGGACAATAACGTGGAAGGAAAGGACAACAACTCAAGAGGAGGAAACAAGACACATTGTCAATGAGAAAATTTGTTGATTAATGCCCTGAAATGCCAATAAAATAGCAAGATTATAGCAAATGTTAGCAATATAGCTATATCTTGCAATAGCAAGATAATAGCAAATGTTAAGATTCCAACATATATGTGCTTATTATTATTTTTTGGAACTTTGGGGCTATTTAGAAATACTGCACAACTTCAGCAAAATTAATTATAATCATACTTTTTGTTAGAGCTGAATATTTTAAAGGGATTTTAAATATTGTAGAAGAAAATTAACAGGTTTGTTGTTCTTGTTTGTGTTGAGAAACTTTTTCATTATCTCAGGTATTTGTGTGGGACACAAAACCCCCTTTTTTGCCTTGGGGTATTAATTAGCACAATTGTGGTCTAGGCTGGATAAATGAACTTGCAAATGGATAACATGAAAATTTCACCTTTGCAAATAATATTCAGTGTTCTAGACTAAGGCCTTTCAAACCTGATGAAACATGGTATGTAGCAGAATCCATTCAGGACTAATTAGTACTGAGGTTGCATTTAATCATTATGTTATATCTCAGAAGGCGATGAATTCAGTTTGATTTTTGCAATGTTTTCAAGGAACACACTTCAAAATAAGCTAGAAAAAAAAAATCAGAAAAATGTGCTTTTGTTTTGCACAAAAACTGCATTTATTTATTATACTGGTAGTTAAAGTTTTTTAAGTTTAGATATACGTGAGGTAGATTTTTGAGACTGAGGCTATATTTAATCTCACCCCGTTTTTTTCGGTGTGATCTATTTTTCAGACAGCTGTGTTTTCAGTTTTATCCAAATCAAATGTGGCCTAATCTCAGAAGATGTTTAGTACTATGCCTCAGATGTTATACCCTGTCCTTCATCAAAGTCTTTTGATTTCACAGCTGCAGAATTGTTGAGGTTAAAAGGAACCTCTGGAGGTGACCTTTTCCAGCCCCCAACTCAAGCAGAGTTATTGTGTGGGGATGCTATTGGACACACTGTCAAAAAAACCTTGCTGAGGTCTAGGAAGGGAATATCCACTGTTCTCCCCTCATCTACCAAGCCAGTCATTTCATCATAGAAGTTTATCAGACTGGTCAAGCGTGATGATTAATCCATGCTGACTGCTCCTTATCACTTGCTTATCTTTCATGTGGCTAGAAATGATTTCCAGAACTAGTTGCACCATCTCCTTACCAGAGATCGAAGTCAGACTGACAACCTGTGGTTCTCTGGGTCCGGCTTCTTAACCTTTTTGAAGACAGTCCAGTCCTCAATCATCTCTCCCAACTGCCTTCATTATTCCTAGATAATCAACAGTACAGTAATATCAATCTCCTCAACATGCATCCCATCAGGACCCAGGGAATTCTATGTTCAGTTCACTACAGTATTCTCTATTCTGCATCACATTAATAACTAGCATTGATTATTCTTGTCTGCCTGCACAATATCATAGAGTTGTGTCATTAGTTATCTACTCTCCAACATATCCACAAAATTTAAAGTGTCATGGACCTCATCACTCATGGCTTTTTTTCAGTGTTGGCAAATGTGTTTTTGTCACAGCAATATCCACAAAGAATTCTGCTACAGGCCTACTTGAACCTTCCACTAGATTGTTTTTGTTCTCCTCCAAACCTCTGACCTCTACCCACATTTCCTTTTCTGGTTCTTTGTTATCTCAAACACAAGTTGATTGAATTCTGCAGCTCTTAGCATCCTAGGCCTTGCTTTCTCTTGTTGTGAGTCGGATGAGTTTTCTTTTTATTGCTCATCCATCATCCACTTGCCAAGTTTTTAAACAAGCACTGTGGCAGTTTTTCTGCACTGCTTTCCCACTTTGGAGGAGCCCTCAAGATTTCTTGTAAACATCTATATTTGTCCCTCCAGTGTCCTCTATCTCCTCACTACATCCTTAGGCTGAGCCCAGCACAGGCCTCTTGTTTCCAGTTCTTTCTTTCTTACTCTCTTACACACAGATTACATGTTTGTTCAGTGCCCAGTATGATCAGATTTTAGGATAATTGAAATGAACATACAAATTGTGCTAGTAAGATGAAAGATTATGGATTCATAGCCATTAACAGATAACATCACTTTAAATGCAGGCAACACTAGGGAATATGTAGTGCTGTCTCACAGGTGAAAGTGACTACAACTGAAAACCTGTTCTGGTCACAGCTCGACTTCTACCACTTCCTGGGGTTCATCATAAACACAGAGGGTTTTTTGCATCAGGTACCAAAAATTTATGGATTCCATTAAATCTCTAATTTGCATTTTTCCTATCGCATAAATGCGTAGTAGAGTTGCAAAACTGAAACTGCTGTTTATCTGGCTTACTGTGCCTCAGGTCACATTGAAATGCTGAAGAGCAGCACAACTTGGGAGTATAGATACATTTACCTGGTGTGATACTCAGATACTGCAGAAGTGAGGGTCTTAATATAGCTGTGGCCTTCTCATGTCCTTCAGCAAATCCACCTCTGTTCACACAACTATTTAAGGGAAAGAGCATCAGAAGCTGGCTCTGTCTATGGTGGAAAACAGTCTGGAGGGATCCTGAGAAAGAGAACATGAGCTTTGCTAAAATAACATGCAGTTACATCAGCAACTAAGTCAATATGGTTCTTATTATACCCAAAATACACATCAAATACTACTTACCAAATGCTTTATTGCTACTAAACTAGGTGCTATTGTTGTCAATACACATTGGTATATTTTCCTTTCCTTGGTGACATTGTTTGATTGTAAGGCACTAAAGCTTCATGTTTATAAATAAAACACATTCAAGAGTGTATCATAACTATCAAAAAATGTAGGGACTTTATAATGATATAAAAACTTTGCTAAGCTATTTGGATTTGCTATGAACATGAGCATGATAATGCGCATGGTTTAATCAATACACCTTTCAAAGGAGCCCCATTTGGGAAAATGCAAAAGCTGTATCTCGTAGTCAGTAATAAATATTTCATTAAATTATCTCTAATTTAACTTTCACTCCAATTGGCAAACCTCTAGTGGTATGTATTTTTTTCCTCTTGATTTTATTGCGCTGGTAACATGCAATCATCTCACAGCCCTTTGCTTTCTGATCTATGGTATATTGCCTCACCTTAGACTAATATCATTGTCATTCTCTCATTTAAGTAGGTAATATTTGACCATCTAATCTGCTTAAAGCAACCTGAGTAGAATAATAGAGGCTTACATTTGGCATTCAGAAACATTTCTGAAACAACATGAAAAAAATTTGACAAAAATATATGGTCTAAATCATTCTCTTTATGCATGAAAATACACCATGTTTTTACTAATGTAATTAAATTGCCCACATTTCTGACTTTTTCATAATGAAAAAGTAAACCCTTCAGTGTTTAGATTATTAGATGATTTAGATGTTTAGATGATTTGCTATGTTGATTTAAAGCAGAGAATCCAGTAGTACCTACTCAGGCATTTACTCTTCTTATGGATTGAATCACTGCCATAGCTTCTTAGTATGAGAAACTTCATAAAGATTTTTTATTTTCCTGCTTTAAGTACTCCTTTTCACTGCTTGCATTTGTATATACTATTATGGTGAACAGAAAAAATCCCGTTTGTCATGTCATCCAGCTGTAGAAAGAAATAGTATGTTCAGATTTCAAACTTGTCAAGTTTTTTGATACATAAACAACAATTCTTTTTCAAGGCTTTAATGTTTTCTGGGACAATAGTAAAGGCTTCTAGATGCTCTTGCAAATGAATAACTACTGATCCTGATGCCAGATTTTTGATTGGCAGGTAAGAGTTGCTGCTTTTTTGGTGGCTATTACTGCATTTGCACCTTTGGGACCCTGGGGATGTTGCCCATCTCCAAGATTAAATTTTTTCAGAAACCTGAATGGAAATGAATTTAGAATAGTAAGGAAACTGAATATAGTGTCAAATAGGGTCTCATAAGATTTGTCTACAAATGGAACACAGGAAACTAACGATTTAAGTACAAATTAATCTTTAACACAGATTAGCAGTATGAAAAGAAACCCCAGAGTAAATGGTTTTCCTCTCTGTGTGTCACAGTGAAGTGGTGCTATAGGTTAGTTGAGTCATCAGTGATCTAAAATAAAATGACACAGATGTTTGCTTGTAAAAGCTTAGCTACTTGCTTTTATTTGTCAAAAGACCCTTGCCTTGCTTAGACTGAAGGTTAGATAAAATGCATTTGCTAAGACATTGTCTCAGTTCTTCATAGGTAATCTTTTCTCTATGAAGCTTCATTTCTCAATCCCTGCATGTTATCCAGCCTCAACTTCTTTGGATGCTTGCCTCATAGGCTTGGTACTATCCTTCCTCTCCAAAAATATGTCCTTAGCTTTCCACATTGCATCCTACTGCTTTGTCACATTCTTAGTTTATTTTAAATTAACAAAACTTCACAAATTTCAAAATTTTCTATGCTAGGTATTTATTTTGACATAATCAAAGTTTTGATAGCCCTGCAAATTAGGTCCTGTTTCCTAAAACCCAGCTGGAAGAACAAATCTTACAAAACCAAAACTCATCCCTTGTTCAGCTATGATTTCCTGCACTTTCACATGGCCCTCAACAAGTGCACATAGTAGCAGTGCAGTAAACCATGAATCCCTCTCACAGTCCTCTAGATCTCTGAGGAGAAGTGAGACTCTATTTACCTATTATTCCGTATTGAAATATGGCCAATTGTCAGGGTTTCCTTTGCTTTTAATATTCTGCATAGTCTAGCACAGGGGAACAGAAAGATGTGTATTGGATCTTACAACAATAGCCTCAGGTAGTCCACATTGTGAAGTAAGGGAAGACAACAACTGTTTCTTATGCAGTACATATGAAAGTACCCACCAGCTTAGACGTGCTGGACTGAAGATACTCAAGAGTTTCCATGTTAAACCAACTTCACTTCACTTGCCATATGATCCTTTTTTTTTGTTGTTTTCCTTGTAGATATTTGGTGCATTAAGCTTACAAGAGAAGCTTTCAGCACAGTTCTTTCCAACATTACTCCCTAAGAAACATTTGAGTTTGGTGAATTTGCAGTAGGTCCTACACTGAGACATACCTGCCACTTTGAGAGATAATTTATGACTACCATCACACTATAATTTTAGCAGAACTTCTTTTGATACTGCTGTAACATCCATTTGTCATTTAGCTTGTTGATTAGCTGTTCATCTTCTTGAGAGAAGAATACTGTATATTTTCCTTTAGAAAAGGGGAAACAAAAATTCCAGACACTAAAACCCAAATTCTACACTACAAATTCTAGAATTTTGCTTCAGGAAATACACTGCATTTTATATATCTATGCTTGTAATACTATTTCAGAGTCTAGTAGTTAGAAAGATATAATTACTTGCGTTACCCAAAATAGGTTGCACGTGCAAACCAAATATAGAAGAAAAGCCAGAGTATACCTTCTTGAGCAAAGCAAAATTGTAACCCCAGTGGAGATTTGGTTTTATAGTTGTTTGTATCTGTGCTAAAGACCAGTATTTAATAATGAAAAAAAAGTTGCTTCTCTTCAAAAATAGTACAATCAGTGTACTATCAGCAATTGACAGGGAAAAAAAGAACCATAGAACTATTCCAGTGGCTTGTCTGTAAAGTACACTGAAATAAGAAACTGAAAAAAAGGCTCTAGACCAGTAGATAATAATAAAAAATAATAATAAGGCATTATCGATTTAGAAAATAATGAAAACCACAGGAAAGAATAAGTGAAGAAGAGCATGACTCCTTTTCTCCTAGCTAAATAGAATAAAAGGAGAGAATTTGAAGAATAAAGCTGCCCTCATAAGGGCAAAATTCTAAATATTTTGAGACTCATTCTATTATTTAAGATGTCACAGTGCAGTGCCATTAAAATTTTAATGGCATACCTGCTTTATCTGTGTGGCATACTCAAGTCCAAAGTGTGACAATTGATATGTTGAGTTTCACCATTCAAGCACAAGTTTGTTTTCTTCTTAAAAAAAAAAAGAACTGAAATGCAATAGCTCCCAAAAATGTCTGGTGACAGTGAAGTAGATACTGTTTGTTCCTTTAGATGTGATGCATATATTCAGTGTCATTTTAGTCTTCATACTGTAGGGAAAAGGGATCATGGGTTTCTGTTTTCTCTTTTCCCAAATGGCAGAATTCATTCTCTGGTGATGTAAGGAAAGAACAGAGTTTATACTTCTCTTTGTGCTGGAAGCTGAAATAAAATATGTCATAGCATCTGAAGCAGCTAGAGGCATTTTTCACATTCATGCATTCCTGAAGGGAAGACATATTACCAACAGGTGAGCATCTGAAAGACTACTGTCCCTTCATGCTCAGTCTGTGTGTTTCCAAGCTTATCTTTCTAGGCTTGTTTCTGAACCACTGGGGGTTTTGCTGTTATTTTTAGTCTATCTGACAGAGTTTAGTACAAACATCTACATGGCCACAAAGGTGTCATTGTTTTTCTTGGACCCAGCCCTGCTCCATCTAAATATGCATAGATACATACTTTGGGCTGTCTAGTCATGATGCACAGGCCCAAAGCATATAGTTTGGAAAATGACATGTGGACTTTGGAATGGAGTCTCTTCAGTATGGGCTAGTTACATAGAGAGATCTGTATGAAAAAATAAGGTGCTTAAATTATTTCTCTGTGATGAAAATGAAGATGTTACTATGATATCACATTTATAATGATCATCTGCTTGAGTTCAGCTGTAGGGTATTGCAGACTTCTCTGTTTTCTTCCTGAATAGATTGCTTACTTCTTTTGTTCAAGGAGTTCCTGGCTTGGAGTCTGATCTTGAGGGTTTTGTAAGCCCCAGATAATTCTGTAAAGCTGGAAATAAAGTTCTCCTTGGACCTGAAATACTCAGGACCTAGACCTGATGCTGTGCTAAACAGCCAGGAACCCAAAGGTAGACTGCAGGAAGTCTTACAGGTGCTGGTAGTCTTGGGATCCCAGATGGTATTTGCTTCCCTTTATCTGCCCCTCTTTGGAGAAAGGCAACTCAAAAGCCTGTAAATTCCCAACCATGTATTAATCTGCCTCCTGAAGTTGTTTTAAAACAACAGACTCAATCTGGGAATCTGAAGAGTGCATGGCAGGATGATAAAAACTTAAGATGGTCTCTGATGGACACGTGCTTGTGACTTAGCAAAAGCTTGCAAAAACTTCATGTTCCCATCAAAAGGTTATTGCTGATATATTTTAATTTTATATGAAAAAAAATCTTTTACTGGAAAATTCTCAAATGTCTTCATTAGAGAAACTTAGTCTACACTAACTACTTTCTGGGGCTTCAGTCCAAATTGAAAATTCAGGCTATTGTCATAAACATATTGGGGCTGAGGAGCACTTACACATGTTTGGAGTTCATAATTTCAAACTGGAAAGCAAAATTGTACATCGATGCACAAAATAATTTTTATTTGATAGCATGGATTCTCTTAATGGAGCATAATGAGGAAATAAATTGATACCTCCTGATTTCTAACCTCTTATTCCATTCATTATCTTTCTTTGATTTCCAGTAATATAATGATGCTCCTGCTTTCACATTTCTTTATTAAATTCCTTCCGAGAGAGGGAAAACCTACAAATCATCCCAAATGATGAAAATTCTCAACTGATTTTAATATTTTTCATATCACACAGACTTACTAACAATGTTGATTATTGATAAAGGCTTGATTGTTCTTTAATTACTCTGCCAAGGTCTGGTATACAATACAAGCCCACAAATTATATGGCATATTGTTAGTGAATTGATTTTAATGGTATCTTCATGTACCAACATGCATATTTCATTACTAAGCTTTATTTACTCGCATTTTAACATGACCATTACTAATAAAACCCCTGGGTTAGGTACATGAATAAGAAAATTATTACTGCATAGTTTTATAAGGTGCCTGACACAATGGTGCACTTTTATGTGTTGCAAAATTCCAAATATCAGCATCGGAACTGGGTGTGCAAATCATAAAGCTCTTCCTCACTGTCACCCTATCATGTCAATATCTATTTTATTAAATGACTTCTTATTGAAAAATATGCACTCCGTGAAAGCAAGTATACTCCCCAGAACATACTTTGTTGCATAGAGACGTAAAGCTGTCTTATCCTCTGTGGCCCTGATGAACTGACTTTCTGAAAATTAGTGTTTGGCTTTGGGGAGGTTTCCCCTTAGATTTGTTAGAGATTTCCCCTGCTTCTGTAGGTTTAAAGCTGAGATGAGAGTTGGATGCAAGTCTGTGACTTTCTGCATGCTCTGATGGAAGGTTATTTTGCATAAAATGAAAACAGTAAGCTCCCTAAATTGTCTTTCTAAGAAAAGACTGAGCACCCATTGCCTGAAACAAGTCTCGTTCCCTTTTACATTGAATACATTTTTAGAGCAGTGTTATATTAGCTTGAGTAAAATGACTATTTTTATTGACTGATAATAAGACAATGCTAGTTTAATTTATTACATCCACTTGTTTATTACAGTCATATTATGAAGATGACATTTATGTATCAGCTTTGATTTGAGCAAATAACTTTGACATTCAGCAACAAAAGGTCAATCTCTCAATTCTGCTTTGAAGTTTAGAGTTCTATTGTTCAAATACAAACTTTCTCCTCTTTACCTGCACCCAGTTTTGTAAGACAGGATAGCAATAGCCAGGTGAAATCAAAAAGAATTGCATGCATCTGGTTGTGGGACAGTCATGTATTTCCTGTAGTTTGCCCATTCCCCTTTAAATCCAAGAAGAGGAGAAATTACAATCAGATTTAGTAAAGGGGAAAAGCCATCCATACCAATTGTGTAAGTATGAAAACTGGCTTTGACATTTTTCTTCCCATTTTTATAATGCTGTCTTTTCACAGACAAGTTCTCGTCTGAAATACCTCTCTCATTATACCCACATTCAAAAAAATTTGTACCCTGAATAATTTAAAAGTCTATCGTAATCTCCTATTCATAATATCCAATACACTGCAAAAATGTCACGTTGTAAAAACAATTAAAAATACGAGAGAAGCAGATGGTATGGCATTTTGAAGGTGGTAGACTGCAAAAAGATGCTGAGTTCATTCACAGGGTTGCCTTGTTCAATTAAAAAAGATGCCTTGTTAATCCCTGTGATCTCTGTAGGACTGAGGATCTCACACTTCACATTTAAGTATGCACGCATAATCACTTTCAGAGTCTTCCAAAAGCTGACATGTTACATTCTTGAAGGAAAGCCAAGGATTTCTGTACTGTAACAACACAAGAGAATGTATTTTGAACAGATTAGGGTAATGGCTGAGATTAAACAGTCTTTGGACCAGAATTCCCTTTTGATTTCTGAAGAGAAAATCATGATCCACTACTAATAAATCCTGATTTAGAAAAACTGGAATAGTGTTTTCTAGACTGAAGGAGAATAACTGAAAGCCCTGAGACAGAGAAATGACTGGATATATCACTGCATTTTGAGCATATGTCTAGGTATCCCTAGGCACTTTAAAGCTGATTTAGCTTTTATTTTTTGCTCACTTTCTAGAAGAAAAAAATCCATGCTTTAGATCAGTGGATACTGTGCAAAGAACACTTTCTGTGGATGTGCATATTTAATAATTGAGGGCTTTAATTATGCAATTAGAATGTAGGGATAGAAAGCTGTCATTCATCTTTGATTCTGAGTGTTTTTTACTCTCAGTATGACTCACCTTTTCTTTACAATGGGAAAGACAGCTCATGGTTCACAGTCTCAAGTGAAAATGAATATATTAAAACAATACTTGTGACTGCAAGTGTTAATGACTTCCCCTTGTTTCTCTCTGATGCTGAGGCTATTAACTGTCTGCCAATTTTGTCTTGTCTGTTTTCAAATATTGCCAGCCTTTGCTGAAAAGATGTGGAAAATGTTCCCATTAGGAACAGGAAACAAATAGTCCATGCTAAGCATAATTTTGTCTTTAATTACTTGCTCATGTATTGTATTTCCAAAGCCTCCTGGCTTACAAGCACATAATTTAAAGCAGTCATTTAAAGATCAGTTTCTAGTCTCATACCTCTGTGAGTGAAATGCATGTCCTATTTCCTGATTTATTAGTTGTGTTCAAACTCTGCATTGAAGATAGAACCAGGAATTTCTTACTGTTTCTGTCACCAGACTGTCCTTTTCACAAAAAAATTAATTTATTTATACAACATTTGTGAACTAAGGGGCATGATATTTTCCTTTTTTCAGTCAGAAGGATACATTAAAATTACAGCTGAACAGTTTAACACATGTGGGACTACGCTCCATCTGTTTTGTACTAAATTTTTTAGGAAAGCCCAAAACCCCACTCCTGTACCTTCAGATGGAGCTGTGCAGGTGCAACATTGAAGCAGAAACACAGAAAATTTCTGCCTGAGCACTGCTTTAGTATAACAGGAAGCTACTGATAAAAAATGGAAACAGAAGCATTGCCACGAATGTCAGGCACGCAGAGTGGGGCAGTTGTGTGTTATTTGGTGGTAGCCAGCTGGCTAATCAGCACAGATGTGCTGGTTGCTCACTTAGTAGATTTACAGCTCTCAGCTGCAGAATGCTCTGATTCTTCCTCACTCAAGTGACACAAGGAGGTAGAGGGAGGGCAAAAGGAAGCTGAAGGTAAGAAATAAAGGATCAAAGGGCACAAAGCTATAGGGAACTAGGCTTTATTACAGTCACTATACTCAAAACCATTTATCCAGCTGTGATACAAGGCTGAAATGGTCCATGACCTTTGCTCTGAGTTTGGATTGAGAGGCAGTGAGACTGTGGAGATTCTGAGGGCAGAATAACAGTGTCAGATACTTTACCTTAATGCTGCCATCAGTCTCCTACTTAAGCAATTTTCCGACTTGGAATTTTGTTATCGGATTTTTCCATAACCTCACACGCACTGTGTGTTAGCAAGGGCAGTGTGCTCTATAAGAACATAGTAATAGAAACTTGAACAGTTCTATATTATAAAGGTGCTGTACTCTGTGATTATGATACATGAGAAAGTATGTGCATGCCATACTTCCAGTTCTTTATGTAGTGATCAGTTTGGCTTAGGCACTTACCTAGTTTCATATTGTGAAGTTTCTCCTTTCAGTAAGGAGGGAAAAAGCTATTTTTATAGTCACTGAAACATAAATAATCCTGTGCTTATCCAGGGACAGATAGCTTTGGATTTCATAGTTTACTATAGGGATTTCATCTTAGGTTATCATCATGGAAAATTTATGAGATGCTTCAAGTGCTGTATCTCAAGGTCACCTGAAAAATGTCTTCATTTGATTTGGAAGCATGATTTGTCTGTTTAATAATTGTAATTTGTGTGTTATTAACATCCTGACATACAGAGGTCCTTGGCAGCAAAATCTAAAATTTCATGGGTATTAATCTATATGTGTTTTTTCGAGGGAACCACAATGGCATAACAGTTACGTTTACACAAGCTGAAGGCAGTCAAAACAAATCCAGTAAACATCACAGCCCGAGGAGAGATAAGTGAGATTTGTCCATTTGAGCCTACTGGGAAAAGACTGCGCAGTAAATACTGTGCAGTCATAAATTTGTAATGTGTAGCCATTGTGACTGGAGGGATAAATATTCAGTACCTGTTATTACCTGATAAAGTCATAAATATGTATAGATCCATTTTATGTGACAATTAGAGAATCTAGTTTTAGCATCTGCTTTTACCTGATAAACAAACTTTATTATTTTAAATAAAGGAAAAGCAATAATTTACAAGCTGTAGGCTTCATGAAGAGGTGAAGCAAAGCTAAGAGAAGGGAAGAAAAAAGCAGTGTTTTGGATGCACATCCCCTGTCAAACAGGAGGCTGTGCAAACAAGAACTACATGTACTATCCTTCTATAATTTTTTAAAAATACTCCTGTCTGCTTTCTGAGTATATTTGTAAACAATTGAACTAAGTTTAATTTTAAATAAAACAGAGTTATGGATAACCATGTTATGGCCATACCAAATGTGTTTATTTTGTGGATCAAGTTTAAATATGAGTGCTTACCAGGATAGCTGATTTGTACAGGCCCACCTCTGTGAAAAATTGGATCAATATGTTCTGATAATCTGTTGTCACAATGGTCAGATAACAGCCAATACACAAATAATTAGAAAATCTAAGTCAAGAATTGCTATTTTGTATTATAGTCTTATTCTTGGGCCATAACTTGCATGCTATTTTGCTAAGTGCGAAATATTTGGAGTCCTTACTTTTCCTTCCCAGCAGTGGGAGAAACTGATGTGAAATTCAGATTTCTTCCTTGCCAGCTGATAAGGCAAAGAAGCAGTTTTAAAAGTTACTGCCTTTCTTCAGAGTTTTTAAACTCCCACTGCTGTTTGTCAATAGCCATTACTTTATGTCTTTTATAAATGCCATTTCCTTAAAAAATTGCTTTATGACGAAGAATGTATCTTGGCAAGATGGCCTCATAGAAATATAGCTGTGAGAAATGGAGAATGATGTGTAAAATAAATTAATATTTTCTGTAGGTTGGAAAAGTACAGGAAGGAACCCAGAGAGCCCAGAAGTTTTTGGATTTTGAGTCTGTGCTGCCTCTTGCTCTTTTTAAGAAAAGTGCCCAACTGTTTCTGATGTAGAAAAGCGCTCTGGTACCATTGATATTCCTGCAACCCTTTCCTTTGAACTCCTGTTTTGGCTGCCACTATTTCATCCTGCTGCTGCTGTCTTCTCACAGACCTGAGCACACATTTGCTCCTGCCTGGCGCTCCTTTCAGTTGTCCTCATCTCATGGCTGATCACAGCCTTTTATTCCTGCTGACAAAGTCTGGCAGATGGGCTGTGTGACATAAAAGCCTTTGATTCTGAGTGGAAAGGGATGCTAGTTGAGTCTTATGGGAGGAATGGATTACTTTATTTACATGGCTCATGGGAAATACACCCTACACCTGATATTCATAGGTTAAGGTCCAACCTATGAACATATGTAGAATTAATTTGAACATGATACTGCTACCTTTATTTTTCAAAGAGTTTGGAGCCACTCATGGAAATCTGGTTATTTCATAAGGTATGAAGATAAATTATCCATTCTTCCATTCTTTGAAGGAATAAATGCATTTATTTATCTGAATGAATTATCTATTCTTTAAATGGCCTTCATAATGTGAATGTGAAGAAAGGATGATAACTTCTTTGCCTTTCTGAGTTTCAGGAGTAGCAAAGACATTATTTTTTTACAACATCTGTTCCTCAACAACGTGTGTCCTTTCTTTCTCCCTGCCCTTTAATGTGGGCAGCCTGAGGATAAATAACCAAAGCAGAGGTTTGCTATTTCCCCTCAGTGACAAATACCTCAGAGACCATTGCCAGCTGTTATGGTTCTGTCTTGAGGCAACTGAGGATTTCCCTACTTGAGATGATTATAATTAACTCCCTGATGATCCTGCCACCCCCCTCCTCTGTCATACCAGGTCGATCTTATATGAGGTCCCTCAAGGCTGTTCCTGCAGCTGGCTGGATGGAGATAGGCAGACTGCAGCAGTACAAGATGTAACATGTTCTCCTTTCTTGGGAAAATTCAAAGTATGATTCTGACAGAATTAGTACTCAGTTTGAGGCTATGCATGATTTACATAAATAGTAAAAAAAATTATAAACTGTTTACTGATAAAAATCATGAAAGACACAAAAACCCCAGAAACAATAATTAAAAGAAGCAGATGGTTAATGTGAATTTGTGACTGGATATTTTACTGGAACCAAAGACAAGTCATATTTAAGGTCAAGGTATTCAGCCCACAAGTTTAGAGACACTGTCCATGAAAGCAGTGACTTTGAAACCCCTTAGGTTTCATAAAGTGCCTATGTTGATACCTTAGTTCAGATGAAGAACATGCTTTTAAAATCATCCCGTTGTGAAACATCCAGTCTGAGAGACCAGCCTGGATATAGTCCAAAGTAATATCTACCAGAAAAGGGTGCAGTGTGGGCATGCAGCTGCATGAGGGTTCTCTGAGTGACCTGATAGCAAAAAGAGTTGGTGTGTAAGGCAGTCTGTAGGGTAATACATTATTTTGCAAATAGTGTGGGTATATTTATGGTCATATGACCAGGATATTGCATACAGTTCTAGTATCCATAGTTTCAAAGGATTATAATAATGCAATCAGAAACTGTGAAGCTGATTCAAAAAGATATTTTGGACTAGAAGAGATAGCCATCTGGATCTGCAAAGTGGTGGGGTTTTTCTTTGATTCATATTCTAAAAAATTTTATTATTGTGACTAAGAATCATCAAGATTATTATGGACTAAGAAGCTTTTTAACAGACTTGGCAAAAGGTATGTTCATCTCTTGATATCCCCAGATCAGGACAGAATGCCTTCCTGGAACATGTAATCTAGCTAAGCACAAATTACAGATCCTACCTAGTGCAGGAGAACTGTGATACACGCCAGGTTGACCTAAACAATATCAAACAAATAGTCCTTTCCAGCCCTAAAATCCATGAATCTGTGTTATTAATTTTATACATGTCAACCTCTTACACAACTTCCTCCTCATTTTGAGTCACTTCATAACCACGAGTTACCTGTTAGCTGTGCTATCTGGTTTCCAGCATGCTCCTGTTTCTGGAATCAGTAAATCTCTGTCCTGCACATTCTCAAGGCACTTCTTCCAGGCAGTGCTTTCCAGGCAGATAAGACATTCTACAAACAAAAGAGCACAATGCTCTTGTGACAGGTGGTGCTGTGATGTAACCTTAATTAATCAAACATACTGCTTGGGATTTTTTCCAGAGAGCCTTACAAGGACACTCAGTAGCTGAGGGTATGGGGGGCAGAATGTGATTAAAAGGAGATCCGATACTATTTCAATTTCTGTCATTATTTAAAAGACAATTGATTTTGTCCTTTCATGTTATCTCAGGATATTTTCAGCACCTAATAACCCTATAAAATTTTAAACTTTTCTGCTAAAATCTGCCATTGGACTTTTACATTTTATTTTCTACTCAACCTCATCCCAGCCTGGGGAAAGAGATTAGGGCCAGCAGCTGTATTTTTAATAACAATATTTTTTTTCTTAGGAAGCTACGGTGCTCCATATGTCAGCATGGAGTGGCAGTTATGTTTGAAATGAAGATAAGAGATTCTGTTGAGTGGATGGGGTTTTGCCACACTGTTTAGAGGGAAATATGTTTTATTCTGACCTCTAAATATTGACAACTTAAAGAATCTTGGAGACTGGGCCATTGATGAAGGGAACAAGTCAAGGCATTTTCCATTCTTAGATCTAGTTTTGAGTGATTTAGGGTAGGTGCTACAAATAGAACTTGATCTATAAATAAAATTTATTAATATAGGGCTTATATTAGAGAATGGTGCTAATATCACCAAGTTCATGGGTTCGATTCACTTAAGAGTTGGACTGGATGGTCCTTCTGGGTCCCTTCCAACGCAGACTATTCTGTGATTCTCTGATCTTTAGCTCTCTGTAGACTACTAGACATTTATAGTGGAATACTAAAGAGCTCAAATGGACCAAATTCTCACAACAATGAATAAGAAACAATTTTACTTGAAAAGTTTCACAATCTATAACATGAGTAATGGAAGAGAAGCAATTCATGTATGATGCAAAAAATCTGTACGATACATGAATATATAACATATGCAGTTGGTGCACATATAAATAATGAAAAAATAAATATATTTGTCTAAATACAATAGTTGAGACCATTTTGAAGACCAGTAATAAACAGTTAACTTTTTAGAGCAGAAAAATCTGTATTTAATCTGTGCTTAAAGGAGCTTTTGGACACTGCAGACAGAATCCCCGGCATGGACGAACACTCAGCACCTGGGGACAGCATCCTGGTGCTGAATCCTGATTTTACTGTCTTTTATAATGGTACAATGGCCTTAATCTCTCTGAGGTAATCCAATATTAGCATTTTAATCCAAATTATTTTAGATTTAAGGCTACTTTGTGTGCAAACTTCTTTGCCTGATTTTCACCTGTAAAAAAGGTCTGTCTCTCACAGAAGCACCTGCCTCTAGGATCTCTGACTTTTCCCTCTTGCCTAACTTCCTAGTCACCTAAGTAAAACTAAGAGGATTTCAACTGCTTGGTTAGCAGCTTGTGCGGACTTGTATACACTAATTTACTTTCTTATTTTATCTCCAAGTAGTTATCAATTATTATTTCTAAAATTACCTTAAACTAAATAGTGTGTGGAGTTGTGTGTACTTACACAACTAAATGAATGATGATTAAATTATAGATTCATACCTCTGCTGCAGACTAGAAATATTCAAATAATGGACATAAACCCAACAGTAGATAAAGTCCTTCAACTATATCAGTCACAAGTCAATGATATTCACTGAAGGCTTTGACTTTATTTCCTTCATAGTGATATGTAAATTCAGATACAATATCTCTTTCAAAAAGTTACTTAGAAGACTGTTGTTGGTTTGGTTTTTGTTTTTGCTTGCCTGTGTTGATGGAAGCTCAAAAACTAAAATTCATTGCTGAAGTGCTTTATTAGCATTCTTACTGCTCAGTGACATGGTTTGTTGTTTTATGTCCTACAAATTAATAGCATCAAGGCCAATTGCTTGGAGACAGCATAAGTATTTCTGTGTTTAGAAATGAAAGGAGCTCTGGGGATTTTATGAAAAATATGTTTAATTAAGTAGGGAGAAGTAGGGAATGATATGCATTTAATTTAAGACATTGTAGGAAGTGCCTCACTTCATGTGTTTGCAGCTAGGGAAGCAGATGTCCTGTTAAAGTGAACCTGCTGTCCAATTCACTCTTGTATTCTCGACCAAGCACATTTTCAGCTCAAAAACAATACAAGTGTTGTAGGGAGTAAATTTGGTCAGGAGATTGAGATATGTTTTTTTTATTCCAGTCGATTCTACACAGATTTACTCCATAACCAGATATGTTTCTCTCCTGAATCAGTCACTGTAACTCTGAGAAAAAGCTTTGAGTGGTATAAACTGTTGCTATTCACCCTACCTCTTGCCAAGTATCTCTGTCATAGTCACTTTCCTCACTTCTCAAATGGGTTGTGAGGCAAAAAAATCCAACAAAGCAGTGCTCTGAGTAAAAAAGTAATAGGGGTTTCTTTACAAACATTCTTCGCATTAAGATACACTTTTGAGCCTATTCTGCAAAGTGATACAGTCTAATTCTGATGAAAGATGCTCTGCATCTATGGCCTGCAGCCAGCTGAGAGCAGCTCCCCAGGAACACTGAAGCAAGGGCTATGTGTTCTTCTGAGAGTCAGGGACATAAGTCGCTGCTGCAGGTATGTGCTTCTCCTTCTTACTGTGCTCTGCCAAAATACCGTGGTCGAGGGACATGGCAGACAGCTGAGGTAGCTTTGGGGAAGTTCATAGCAGAGCTTTATTCATAAAAAAAAAATTAAGAAGGGTGAAGCCTAACAGTTATGAAGGCACATCTTAACAACTGTTATGCCTGTTACACTTCTAGAAATGTGTAATAAGTACTCTAAACAATCAAGACTTTTTTTCTTGCTTGAAGTATGATGAGCTACCTAAAACTTTGCTGCTGATCAATGTCTGATTGTTTTAAGTATGCAGCACTGATCACACGCAGCCCTTATTTCCCAGTTCAGAAACAGACTTTAAACATCAAGAATATGGATTTTCTCCTCTTCATCTTACAAGGGCCATTAGAAACAGAGCAGAAAGGTTCAAAGCCCTTGACTCCTTTTTGTCTTTAACCTCCAGCTTCGGAAGCAGCAAGCTGAGTAAAGCGTTGCTCTGCCCAGAAAGTGTGCTGACTGGGGAGTATTGGTTTAACTGCTGGATCATTCTTTTGAAAGGGCTGGATGATGAGAATAATAAGGTGAATTTATAAAATGGCTCAATGTTTGAACTGCAGTATCACATCAGCATTCGAGTGTGTCAGGTACAGACCTTGATCAGGTATGAATAAAAGTGGTGCCATGCATTGAGATAAGGACAGGGAGAGATCACTCCCCAGTTATGTCGTGGGCAAAACAGACTTGACCTGGGGAAATTAATTGAATTTATTAACAATCAAGTCAAAGTAGGATACTGAGAAATAAACCCAAATCTTAAAATCTTCCCCGACCCTTTTCCTGGACTTTAATTTATTCCTGAATTCTCTACCTCCTCCCCACCAGTATTGCAGAGGAATGGAGAATGGGGGCTTTGAGTTCATCACGTGTTGCTTCTGCTGCTCCTTCCTCCTCAGAGGGAAGGCTTCTCGTACTTTCCTCTGCTCCAGCATGGAGTCCCTCCTACATGAGACAGTCCTCCATAAACTTCTTCAGTGTGAGTCCTTCCCATTGGCTACAGTTCTTCACAAACTGTTCTAGCTCTCCCTTCCAAAGGGTGCAATTCCTCAGGAACAGCCTGCTCCAGCATGGAGACCCTACAGGGTCACAAGTCCTGTCAGCAAACCTACTCCAGCATGGGCTCCTCTGTCCACAGTGCTGCAGGTTCTGCCAGGAGCCTGCTGCAGAATGGTCTTCCCATGGGCTCACAGCCTCCTTCAGGCATCCCTCTGCTCTGGTGTGTTCTCCATGGGCCATAGGTGGATCTCTGCATCCATGGGCTGCAGGAGGACAGTTGCCTCACCATGGCCTTCACCATGGGCTGCAGGGGAATCTCAGCTCCGGTGCCTGGAGCACCTCCTGCCCCTCTTTCTCTACTGACCTCGGTGTCTGCAGGGCTGTTGCTCTCACAAATCATCATTTCTCTCTTCTCTGGCTGCAATTGCTATTGTGCAATAACTTTTTCCCTTCCTAAATCTGTTCCCACAGAGGCACCACTGTCACTGCTGGGCTCGGCCTTGGCCAGCGGTGGGTCTGTTTTGGATCCAGCCAGCATTGGCCCTGTCAGACATGAAGGAAGCTTCTGGAAGTTTCTCACAGAAACTGTCCCTGTAGCCCCTCAGCTACCAAAACCCTGCCGCACCAATCCAATACAGGAGGTGTACACTTAAAGCAATGAAAATATAGTGAACCTAGCCACATTTCCTGAAGGAGAAACGGACAAAAAGAACAAATATTTTGTAAATATGTATCACCAGCTATCTGTTCATCTTATTTAGTTCTGTGATGAAGAACTCATCATTCTCTGAGTTTTGATATTTTGTATTTAACTACAACTCACTTTACCTTTTGGTTGGGGTAACTCCTTTTCCTGTAATTTTAAAGTGACTGAGTGATTTACTGACTGAATGACCAGTTTCAAACCATGACAATATCATTAAAGAGAAGGGAAGGTGTGGTTGTTGAAGTACTAATTGAGGAGACTTAAATCAAGTTCTTAACTCTGTTGGGATTTTTTTGTGGCTTGACATAGACCTGCTAACAGAGAACTGGCAGAGAAAGCCTAAATCATTCGCTCATGCTTCACACAATGAGAAGAGCCATATGGCAGATATCTCATGTAGCAAGGGTTCCTAGAATACTCTTTTATGTGCTCTCACTCACTGCAAACCTCAAACTCATCCCAAAACTGATACAAAACTCTGTCTATAAAAGGTAAAGGTTGTGTTGGTGGTTGTTTTTCCAACTCTGTTCTTGTTAGATGTTAGTTTAATATGGCGTGTATTTGACAGAGCTAGATACAAAGGTCTCTGCAGAAGTGTTGTTGCAGTCTTGCTAGAATTTTGAAATACCAAAAAGCTTCTGTGCACACATGCCTTTCTTCCAGTATGAAATAGAAGCAGCAAACGTGAAAGCTATGGACAGACTGAGATAGATACAAATCACTAGACACTCATGGATTGGCCTGACTGAGAGAACAGGTATATTAATGCAGTAAATATCACTGTATCCTGCAGCCATAGAGAGGAGGAGAGAAGACCCAAGAGGCAGGAATTGTGCAGCAAGATTGATTTATTTAATTATTTTACAAACTCTTTTATAGACTTTTTCTTCATAGTCTAATTGGACAAGGATCAGCCACCCCTTGGGGATGATTGGCTAAAATCCTAAAACATCCGTTGTCAAAATATTTTTCTACTATACCATAAACAAGACTTTGCAAGGTTGCAGGTGTTTCATTGTTTACAGAACTCTGCTACCTCTTCTGTAAGAGAGAAAAGTTTCTCACGGACTTAGAAAATAGCAGGAAAAGTTCTTGCTAACGGCAATATTGTATCCACACAGGTATAGTGCCTATGGGATAGATTGGACATGACCAGGGACAAACTGTTTTAGGATGATGATATTTTCATTGCAGGGTAGGTAATTTTATTTCCAGGATTTGAAACATCATGAGATTATTGTGGAGAGAGATTATTATTTGTCACAAACGCAGCACCTATATTGGATTCCTGATACTTGGTAGAGTTATAAAGTGCATTGATAAAGAGTTGCATTTTGAAGATGTTTTGTATGTCTCCTTCAAGGTTTAGGACAGAGAGGTACAAGATAAAGTGACTGTTTTGTGTGTTTCCTTTTTGAAAGTCAGGTCTGGATTATTGTAGCTTTGATTTCAGCTAGGGTCTAGAAATAGAACATCTTACACCTGATTTCCCTGGAAGGCTCCATGCAATAGCATTATTTTAATGTCTAGGAAGACAGACTTGCATTGTAGCATCAAGGCCATGACATTTTTTACTCCCAGCCTGCCACCAGTTTCGTATACAATAGCATTCTTTTGGGTGTCTTACCTTGGAAGTGAAGTTTCAACTCTTTTTTTCCACTGGTTTTAGATGGGAGGAAATAACAAATGAAGGTATATTTCACTATATAATACAACCTTGATATTTTTTCCTTTTTTTAATAAGAAGCTTTGAAAGCACAAGTTTTCTAGAAGGGGTTTTGGATTGTGTGTATTAGTGAACCAATCTGTGGGGGTTAGTGTCCCTAACATTTTCTCCTGATTAAAAGCTGAAAATGTAATATTATGGCTTGGGGTTTTCTTGTGTGTATCCCACTTGAAAAGCCTGTCTTTTTCAATGCACAGTGGAGGATACCTAGGCACTTGCATAGTTTTAGCGTGTAATCTCTCTCTGACGCAACTTCACATTTATAACATAATTGCAATGCTTTCTTATCTCACACGGGGTTGCATGGCTAGGTATACTAAATCACTATGAGATTCTGAAGGTCTGTAAACCACACTGAGAAGAATAAATGGAGAACAGCTTGAACTTTTCAAATGGCGGAAAAGTAGACACATAAGATGTTAGTGTTATTACTGCTGTCTGCCCTACAAAAATAGGAACAATGACCTTCTCATAGAAACAGCTCTTACTTTGCATTTTAGGAGGAAACAAAAGGAAAAAATAATTAAAATTTGCATGTGAGAGCACAGTGCAACTCCTTAGTAAGATGTTGTGCTATTGTCTTGGGGTGAAGTTATGATGTGTATCCCCTATCGGCGCTCCGTGCCCGGACATGGTTCCTGTGCCTTTCTGAGAGCACGGGCCCCGCCGGGCCGCGCTGACCGCAGAGCCCGCCTGGTGCCCGCCGGCCACACCGCGGCCCATGGCTCTTTCTCGGCTGCCTGCGGCTCCGGGGCAGCTCTGCCGGCCACCGGGAAGCGATGTATTCCAGCCAGACGTGTGACATTCCGGAGGTACTTTGCAAGTAGAAGTGAAGCGCCTCTTTCTTCTTTCCTTTTGGGGAACTCAAGAGGTGAAAAATCTGACACAGGTTCTAAAAGGACAAACCATTAAGGCTGTGAGAGGTTACCTAACAGCAGCTTTGACAAAATTATATTAACATGTAGTAAAACACTTAAAATACATTCTTTTCTCAAGTGTGCCTCACACTCATTCACGAGCTATTAGTTGCTGGCAGGAGTGGATTGCAGAGAAGCCCTTATACAGGTATTTAAATTTGGCATTGCCTAAATCCACCAGAGTACACACCACATAGATATTTTTGTGGGCTGAACACTTGGCATCTCCTGCAACCATACTCAGCTGCTCACTCACCAGTCTGCTGAGACAGAGGTAAGGAAGAAACAACACACCCAGGCTGGCCTGGGCTGCAGCAAGGAAAAATCCTTCCTAAGGATTAAATTTAGGATTTTTAGATTAAATTTTAAAAGATGACATTGTGTTAGATCCTTGCTTTGAGAACTCATAACAAAACTTCAAAAACTGTCAACCTCAGTTTTTTTAGTCATTATGCTGGAATTTCTAAAATGAAAATTGGCTGAACCAAGTTGCCAGCATTGCAGAATATAATCTACTCTGCCCTGTTCATCATCTGCTGCTATATATAATCAGTTTTAGACACACACATTAGACAACTCTTAATTCCATTTTCTTATTTGTAATAAGGTGATGGTTTCTAAACACTGAAGACTGAACCTCCAGAGAGGACTATTATCTCAAAGAAAACATCCTGATATAAAATGCTCATCAACTCTCTTCCAGATTAACAGTACTCTGTTAGCCATTTGATGTAACAAAGCATAAGCCTTTTTCTGTTTTCTTTTACATCCTGTGGTTTTTTTATTTCCGCTTACATGGTCCACAAAAATAATCTCAGCATAGGAAGAGTTAGCCACTCTTCCGACTCAGAAAATAAACACTCTGGAATGCCTTCCCTGAATATAAAATTTAACCTGTTTAACCTATTCACAATGAATTTTAGAAATCTTAAATAAACTTGACATCACCAAGAAAGCATATCATGCCACCCCATCCTTGGGGTGAAGAAAGACATCTTCTTGAAGTTCTAAGGTTCTATGGACAAATGTAAGCAGTAAGCACCATGTTATTTCTAAATTAAAATTTTTGCCAGATTTTATAGATTAGGAGTTCAGATGGAGATGTATTTTTTTAATATGTCAATTTTTCATTCATTCACATTATTACACTATGAAATTGCAGCTGCTCTCATCCCATACCATCATGATCAAGTAAATGCTGGAAATACAACATAATCATAACTTTTAAGGGAGACAGAAAATTCCAGGATGTGAAGCTTTTATGTATATACATTTCAGTTCTGCCTTTTTGTAACTTTACAGTCATTACTTAATAAAGGGTGAACATAAAGAAGAAATTCCGATTTACTCTTTTTTCTATTCCTCTAGGTGATAAATAACTCTGGGTTAGCACAAGGAATGGCACAGAAGGGCGCAAAAAGGATGCGAGACTCATTTTGCAGAGGAGGAAAGCAAGGCAGAGGTTTTCCAGGGAGCTCACTGCAATGTCAGCTTTTCCAGCAGTGTTGCCTTTTCTAGGCAGCTTAGCCCTGCCTTGTTTCACTTTGTTGAAGCTGCCTGTGCTGCTTAGGCAGTGCTGACACACGGGCAGCCATGGTGTCAGAGAGTGTCTCTCCACACCTTAGATCCCCTTGTCCTCCAGGTGACCCCAGCACCAGCTTTGTTAGTGAGGCTGAGAGTTTGGGATGGGCTAAGAGCATGTTTTGGGTTTCATACTGTCCTACTGTCATTTGCCGAGCTGGGCTGTGTCTTAATAAGAACCTAGTGATTAGATTAGATTAAATTAAATTAAATGACTGCAGTTATTTAATTTTGGTTCTTTGTATTCATTTATAGTTATCAACTTCTACAACAGTATCTTTTTTCACAAATATATTTTCTGATTAGCTTCCTTATTATTCATCAGCTGCATGGTTAGCAGAGAGCTTTTCACAGTTGTCAAGGAAATTCTTACTGGATTTGGTTTTTGTTTTGCTCTTTCTTAGTGACATTCTCAAAGCAAGATTTAGAGTGCGAATTCACGTTATTAAACTACAGTTTATCTTTAAAAGTATAGAGGTATCTTTTTGTTACGACTTCGGTTTGTGCATCTTATTACTAAGTTACTTCAGGAGAGGGATTCATTAAATGAACATCTTGGTTATACTGTATGAGCTAGGTACTTGAAATCATGCTTATATTTCCTGTTGTCGTCGCAGTTTTCCATATCTTACTTTTCTTGTCTCTCCATTTTAAAAAGGAAGCCTAGTTTCATTGTATAACTCTATTCCCCAGATTTATGCATCATTCAGTGTTCCTTTTACTTTCCTTTCTTCATCCCTTCCCATATCAATTTTATATCAAGGTGACCTTAATTGAGCTTGGTAATATAATGTAGTGTTGTTGTAGGACCACCAGGCATCACATTTATTATCTACTAGCAATTTTTCGCTGAAAATTCTGCTTGCCACCAGGAAAAGAGTAATGGAACTAAGATGTATACTCATTCACATATTGATGTTGCTCTGAAGGCTTTTTTTTTTATTCCATGCCTCTAAATTCTGCAGTTCATAACTCATCATCATGGAAGAGCAAGAAGTTAGGTGAAATTTAATTGTGTAAAATTTCAAACATGCAAATTGGTCAGGGAAGGGAATATTTAATCTATTAAGTTTTAAAAAGCATCTGATGCTAACATTAAAAAGGCTCTAGAGGCAACAGAATTCAGTATATGATGAAGTTCTTCCCTGTGAATCTGTTTTGCACAGTCTCCTCATAAACTGAAAAAAGCTTCTATATATCTGCATTTGCAAGTGGGGCAGAGAAAGGCACTCACTGCAGTAATGACATTAAGCCTCTAATTCCCATACTACTCTCTCAAGCAACTTGTGAAACATTATGCTTATCTGCAGCTTTAATTTAAAGACGGAAGTAAGTTTAAACCACTCAATAAATGTGCCAGCAATGCTGTGTTTTCCCACTGGTAGCTGGTGGGTAACTGTAAAAGCCTCTCACTTCAGGCAAGCTGGTTTGTCTGCATCTTAAATTCCCACAGAGCAAACCTGTGGATTTTTCCAGTGAATGTGGTTTGGTTTTGGGTTTTTTTTGCCAAAAAAGTATGACTTGGAGAAGTACATCAATCTCAATGAAACCTTAAGCAGGTGGATGAGGGAGGGAGGGTCCCACATACAGCAGACTGAGAGGCCACTTCTCCAGCAATGAGATACAGGGGAGTCTCATATTTGGTCCTAGCTACTTGACCTAACTTGAGAGGGAAAGAAGGGAAGGAAAGGGTGCTGCTGTGCTCTGACATGAAATTTGAATGGTTGCAGGAAGGAAAATTGCTCAAGATGTCTAAAAGTACTTTCCCTTATCTCCCAATGATACTGTGGTAACCTTAGCAATAGTGACTGTGAGCCGTTAGGAGTAGCATTAGGCCCGAAGGAAGGAATTGGCTATCCAGACGCTTAATAAAGAATGGATAACCAACAAATTATTCTGGGAAAGCACCTCTTCGGCCTGAGACTTGTGATAGCTTTAAAGTTTGATGTGTAGTATGTAATAAGTTAATGAATGAAAGCGGAATGCTTTGTGTGAACAGAAATTGCTCTCATTGGTGCAGTGTGTGCTCATTTAATAATGTATTGTAATATGTCTTTAGGATTATTTTTTAAAGAGGATAATTAAAAATTTGCAGACCTAGAGATACTCTGCTCCTCTTTTAAATTGGACTTGTCATGTAAATTTCAATAGAAGCTTTTTGTAAATAGGTGCTGCAAGAAAATGTTGTCTTTGTGTAAGCTCAGCCACCTTGTACAAAATAAAATCCATCGAAGTGGTACAGTAAACAGCTAAGTTTAAACTTGCATTTCGCTGTAAGCATGTGAATTGTGATTAGTTTCATTGGCCTTAGGGCAGCTCCCATGCATGAGTTTTGTTCAGCAATGTCTGCAGAAACTGAACAAGAACCACTTGCTAAACACTAAAATAATAAAGGTAAGAAAAAGGAAGGTAGTCTTGGTTCATTCCAAATAGCTTTTTTAGTTCACAAATGTAAAAGTAATTTTTTCCTAGCCTCCAAGCCCATTCAGTGAGCAATAGAACTGTAGGAGTACTCTCTGAATTTTTATCTAAAGTCTTCGTACTATTTTCCCTTTCTTCCCATAATGCTTTATATACCTCACAGTCATTTAATCCACTTGAGAACAGTGATCAACCACTTTGTCCTGAGATTTCTTCTTGAAAGTGTCTCCATCCACTTTCCCTACCACTTCACTGGTATGAGTGCTCTTATGCAAACAGTGAGTGAAGAGAAAAAAATCCTTTACTTGAACTTGCTTTCTTTTGTTATCTTGGGCTATTTTTCACTATCATCATTGTAAATTGGCCTGATAGATTACAACTTCTCTATTTTTTATGTAGCACAAGGCTAAGTTTTGAAGCTTGGCAGATGAATAATTGAGAACAAAAATAGTTACACTTACTGCAGTCCCAATGTTTGTAGTAGCAAAATAAACACCTGTGTGAGCTGGAGGGTCCTAGCTCACTGACTTCAGTTAGATGGTGGTGATTGTGATGCTCTCTCCTTCCCAGGATTTTTAGCTAGATTTTTGGATAAAAATGGCTGTCTGGAGAAACAGAGATGACAGCTACGAGATATTTCTACTCTTTTTGTCTTTTTTTTACTTTCAGTCTTACATGTCGTCTCTGATGTGCTGCCAGCTTTGGTTAGTATAATTTATAGAGATGACAAGCCTAGTTACCAGACTTCCTGAGCACATCAATGATCACAGGATTCAATCCAGTTTATACTTCAGTCTGTGTCCTAATGACTTTATAGTAATTAACCAGCTTTCCCTAATGATCAAGTATAGCAACTCAGAATATGTTTTTCGTATTAATCTAAACTTTCTGCCAAGGAATCTTGAGTCTTATTCTGTTGCTGATTTCAATTAGACAGTTTTGTCACAGTGATTGCTAAAAATTAAGAAAAAAGTGAACAATTATTATGAGATATTTATAAATTAATAATCATGATTACATCACAGGAAGGCTGTGTCAGTTGTCAGAGTAGAATGAAATTGGTCAGAAACTATCCAACATCCATTATGTTGGTTTGCTCATGGTTACTTGTCATTGAAAGAGCCACAGTTTTACTTCAGCAGAAACTCAGACATGAGGAAACATTCCTTTAATGTGAAAGTCAGAGGATGAGTGCTGCCTTTCATACTGAAATGTCCAAACCTGCATAGGTCACTCACATTTATGTAAGTCCTGCATTGGCAACATCATTAATATCAAAGAGTTAACACAGCTGTACTAGCATTTCCTTTCTTTAAACACTTGGAGTCAAAACAGCTTGCTATAATTCCCCACTCACAAATGGTAAACTCATAAACATTCAAGGTGATGTAGCAGCTTCTGGTTACCTCCTGGTAGCCCCTGTATTAATGTCCCATGGGTTTAATTTTTTCTTTTTTCCATTTCTTTTCTTCTTTGTTTCTGTTTCATGAGTTCTTTTACTCAGAGTTTGAATTAAAATGCAGGAGACCGAGAGTTCATCTTCGGACTTAGTTGTTTGTTATATCTTATCTATAACACAGCTGCACAGTGTGCCTCTAAGTTAACAAGGTGGAAAACGGCCATGAGTTCTAACTTCCAAGGCTTTTTAAGGTCTAAATTAACCAATTATGAAATACCAAGTAATATGTTTTTACTTATAATCCAATTACTAACTTTTCATGACCCGCGGTGTGGGTTTTTTGACCCAATAGCAGAATCCCTAGATTTGTGAAGAAGAAGAAGAAAGGAAGAAGAACAAAATCCACACCCCAAATCCTCCATATTGTTACCTATATCCCCTAAACCTAATTTTCTACATCTCTACATATTCCACCCAGTGATGTAACTTTTAATTACACAGCAACAACCTCAGTGTTATCACACAATTTAAGAAGCCCTTCCCAAGGTTTCAGGTCGAATACAGCGTGCTTCTGAGGATCACTGCTTGTCAGCACTGAAAGGCTGAAATTCTCAGAACCCAGGGTTCCAGCACCCCTGGAACGCTAGTGTCCCATCACATCCCCTTTCTGTAGTGTGTGGGGCCATCCCTGATGCTTCTAAGCTCTGCCAGCCTCTCCCTGTGCACATCTCCGGGTGCTCTTCCAGTTTGCCGGGCTGCCCCGCTCCCCGCTCTGCCTGTGGACCACAGCAGCTGTGCTCTGTTAGCACATGGCTGTGCGGGGCACTTTGGGAGCCCTTCCCTGCTGCCTTGGTAGGAGGCTTTTCCAAACCCACAGAGACTGGTCTGCAGGGCCTCCAAGTTTACTTTATATCATAGCAATAGCCCATCCGCTTTTTGCCTTCTTTGATCTAAGCTGTAATTAGTATAACAGAAGCACTGCATCATCTGGCTTAAGTCTAGGTTTTTAAATGAAAAATTAGATCTTGCATTCCTCTTTTCTTCCTTCTCCTTGAACATGCTCCCCATGGGCCTGAGGTGTTACCCTCCCTTCCTCACTCTGACATGCTGGTAGCACAGGCAGCAGCTCAGGATAGTGCAACTCCACTCTCAGTCTCCTTTGTCATGAGCCTGCTCCTCCTCCCTCTGCCACCATCATGGCTGGTGCTCCCTGCTTGGTCCCGCTTCCCTGCTCTTTCACCCCTTGGGCTGCAGTTCCTGTGCTGTCCTGACCTCTCTTTTACCACCTTCAGGTTTGGCCACCTAGAGACTCAGTGCCACATAGCAGGGGGGATGCCTGAGCCACACTGCTTGTAACCAACATGCAAGGCTACACCTCACATCATTGCCTTTAAAGTCTCTCCAGGAAAGGTAATAATGAAAATACCTATTAAGCAAAGTATTTAGTAAGGAAAGAAATCATTGTAGCTCATGCTCTTCTTTATTTCATCAAGACTCACTGTCTTGGTATCTGGGCAACTCTGTGCATAATATATGTGTAGTAAAAATAGCAATACAAATTACTTAAAATTCAAGTCACTTTCCAACAATTTTTTTAACTCCCTCCCTGCATGACTTCTTCTGTGCTAATTATTCTCCCCTGTAGCATTAATGCTTTAGTCATTTAAATATGTTGTAACAATATTGTCACCAATTATTTTTACTGCTTCAAAAGGCAAATTGCTTTATACCAACAATTAGAAAACAATTGCTTTGTTTTTCCTTTATGTAAATTATTTGGCATTAGCATTTACCTTTCCAAGCACTCATTTGATACAGGACAAGTAGCAGTATTACATAAAAGGGTAGAAAGCAAAAAAATATTCACATGTCTCAAAAGAGAGAAAATTATAGTAGTCTGTGTAATAAACAGATAATTCTTAGAAATCAGCTACTGAAGTTACATCTGTTCTTGGGAAACCTGATCAGCAGATATTGTACTCAGCAGGTAGAGCATGTTCTCACAGCACTTAGCGAAATTACAACAGCAATCCTTACACCTGTAAAACACATGGTATGCCTGATTTATTTTTAAACTTACAATTTGCTTCTCTTAAAATGTTAGGCACTATATGCTTCTGAAGTAACATACAGTCTCTACCAGCAAATTTTAGGAGCAAGTACTACTTGCCTTACATGAACCATTGGGTTGACAGTCCTGAACAATTGTTCACTTAAGGAAGATTTGTTGCCTCTCCTTGTCTGTTCTTTTAACTTCATAATTGCTTAACTGTAAGAGGAAAGGAGAAAGAAGAGCGGTGTCTCTTCCATAGAAACACTCACATTTGTTTGCTTGTTTGATGGAAAACCAGTGTGTATACCTAGCAATTAAACAAAGATTATAAACTGAAATTGACAGGGTAAGATCTCCCTTTTGGGCTTTGATTTTCAGTCTCTTGTCCTTTCATTTGCTGTTTGGGATTATGAAGCAGTCACTAACTGAAGATAGAGACATCCATTTTAAGGCACTGGAAGCATTTGTCAATTCAGCTTGAGTGCAGTAACTGCCTGATGCTGAGGCTTAGAAATGGTTTAGTGTGAGTGCAGTAGTTGAGGCTCACTGCTTTATTCAATCAACATTTGGATTCTCAAAATATGGTTGGGTTGGGAAATGTCTGGGAACTGCTTTGGTGGGGTTTTTTGGGGGGGTTGTTGGTTTGTTTTTTTTTTCCCCCTCTCTTAAAAATATTATCTTTACCTTTCTCACTTAGGAATCAGAAAAATATATGTGTCCATCTGAAATAATCTTGTGGAAGAGTTGGAGTGTTTGAGTCTATAAAACACTTGTGTTTTTAAGTAATAGAACCAATTTTTCCTATTTAACCATGGTGTAAAGAGCATATGAAAAAAATTATTCTTTACACTGAGCACACTGACATTGAAATTGATGCAAGAAAGGTGCCTGGGTAATCTGCATGCCCAGACTGCACCTGCAGACTGGGAGTCGCTGGTTTGTCTGCATAGCAGTGAGGTGTCTGTCTCCCAGCAGCTCTGGGCAAGACTCACCTTTTCAGCTGGGAGCAGATGTGGAGCTGTAATAGAGCAGGGCACTGTGTGCCAGCTGGGTGACACCAGCAAGGGGCTCTGGCTGTGCCTCTGCCCTCACAGGTCTGTGCATGTGACACAGCAACCCCAGCACAAGCTCTTTGCCAGGACTTGGAAGTGGGTCTCCTTGATTGGCAAAGTATCATAGTAAACCTGAGCTGTAGCGTGGTGCAAAAGAACTTCATCAAAATCAGAGTGCCCAGCTGGTCATGCTCAATAAGTAGTACCTGAAGTTGTGAAGAGTCAGTGAGATGCTTAATTAAGGCCTGTGCTACTTCTAAAAACAACAGGTAAACATTTACTATGTACTGTGTATGTCTGAAAACAACCATTAATCAGTGGCCAGTTTACCTTCCTTCTTATGAACAAGTAGGATTTATCAGCTTGGTTTGGGAGCATGTGCCCTTAATCCCTGCAGAGCAAAGCCCCTTCCCCTGCAGCTCTGCTTGTTTCTGTTCCTTGAAAGTCAGCTGGGCTGCGGTTTGGAGCTCTCTGCAGGCTGATGTAAGATCACTTTAAACACTGCAGAGCTGGTGCTTAAATAACATTCAAATGAACTCCACTCCGCCTCTAAGCTACTGTTGTACCAGGTCTGCTTCACAAAGCAGTGCAGGCTTTCATGTCTTTCTCTGGAGGAATAAATCTGAGGCTTCATTCACATGAAAAAATCTCAGTATGATTTATTTACAGGTTAAGGGCCCAAGCACATCCCTATAAATAATGCTTTAGCCTTATTTTTTCCTGTGTGAACTTTGCATTTTTTGTGTGTCTCCTAAGGCCTTTGGGTTATTATCACAGTGAATATCACTATATTTTATGTACCGTGTTGGAAAAGACATGTTGTTTTCCTTCAACCTAAAGAACTAGCACCTAAATCTAGTCTGTGTAGTACTGATACTTGAAATCCTTTCTTCTATTAATTCCTATCATGATTCTATTTGTTTCCAAAGTAGACACCTAACTGCCACTCATCTATCTGCTTTGATACGTATTTCAAGATGCTCCAAGTAGTCCAAATAAAAACTGTTAGGTTAGACAGGTTTCTTTCCAATATTATTATAGTTATACAAAAATAAGGAGAAAGTGAAAAAACACATTACAGAATACAGAGGAAAAAACCAGTACTTTATTTTCATAACTTTCTTCAAAGACTAAGTATTTTTTTTTTAATTTTTAAATTAGAGGTATAAATATGGTTTGCTAGAAGTCTAGCTTTGACACATTGTACTACCTGCTACAAAATATTATTAGTCATCACATAAATTATGCATTAGTTTTCACTAGCTACTAACTATAACTAAAAAATTATTTTAACTGAAGTAAGAGCTACAAGTCTGAAACCAGAACATTAACAAAATTGCAGAACAAAACCAGAGTCATGTAATACTATACAATTTCCTTGGAAATGGGTTTCCATAAAGAGATCATACTTTGGCATTGATTTTATTGTTGCAATCAATATAAATATGTCTTTCTGATATTTTAATATCTGACACTTTTAGCCTAGTGTGTGAGAATAAAATACCATTACATATTTCTCACTGGGCTACCAGATGATCTCTTGGTGGAATGACCCCAAGGTCAAAGATATAATGGACTACTTGCTGCTTTTAATGCTGTTTTTACTGGGACTGTTTTTATTAGAGTACAGTGGATGCTGTTACGCATCTAGTGAGTCAGGGCCTTGGGACGTTTATGCCACCTGTCATCCCCTCTTAACAGCTTTGATCTTGCATGCACTGGCTGAAAAAATTATTGTGCCATTTTTCAGTTTCAGCTTGCAGTGGTTTAACACAGCTACTGACACTTTTTCACAATATGAGTTGATACAGACAAGCATTTTTGAAGAAAGCCCCAAGGCTAACAATAATATTTATATCTTCTGCCATTCATGGAAAAGCAGAGCCAATAAAGCAGGCAAAAGAACCGGTATATGTTCCCTTTTGCTCATTAATGTTTCAGCTGATTCTGTGGGTGTTCTGTGGAAGAGTGGTTGCTTTCATTTTCTCATGAAAAGAAAATGCTATATTTCTTATTCAAATCTATTGCCTTTGAGATTCTGCTTTAAGATTTTTCTTGAAGGATGTTCTTCATCTCCTTTACACAGAGAGATGCACAACACAGAAATATATGTGTATTGAACTATGCTGGATTTGCCTTGAAAAAACAGATGCCCTGCAGAAACAGTGTATGAAAAATGCAGATGGAGAAACAGAGTGCCTGGCACAATAGGAAGTGTCTACAACCTTCCAGGCTACATAACTGTTTGAAGGAGGAGGAGAAGGGTTTTCAGAAAGGCAAATCTCTCTGTGGTTGCCTGTAAAGGCTGCTATGCTGTATTTCTCATTCTGAAGGTCTGTCTTTGACTCCCTTGATACAAAGAATATCCAGCTCTCACTGCTCTTTTCCCTGGCTGAGTTGCAACGTGTGTCTGTTCTCTCCCAGTGTCCCATCACTGTGAGGGGCTGTGGATCCTTCTCATATTCCCACAAATTTTAAGAGTAAATTTCCTCTGAGTTCCTGTTCAGGTGCTTAAGCCTAACATCACTTTCCCTTCTTTAGTAACTACTCAATCTCAGAAACCTTATAGAAGCATTTGTGATCCTAAAGTAGAATGTAGAAGAGAAATAGAATTTGGGTTGCAATATCCCATGTTGTATCTGTTGGTACCTGTTTGGGAGATTTAACAAAAGGAACCATTTTATGCCTATTTTATTCTTTACTGCAGTCCAAATATCCCCTCTACAACTTTAGAACCAGAATTTTGCAGCAGGGTGGTAGCAGAAAATTGTGACATAGGGACAGGGCTGATGCTTCACTCCAGCATCTTCTCGGGAAACAGAAAGATTTGTGATCCTGAGACAAAATTATCCTTTCTGCCACTGAAGAACTGAGAGCAGCAGTCAGGGATGTCTGTGCAGGTGCACGGGAGCAGAGCCACAGCACTTTTCTGTCCAGCATATTTGGATTTGTATTGCTTATAAGGCCTTGTATGATGCAACTTGTTGAGGGGGGGTTGTTTGTTTGGTTTGGTTTTTAAGGTAATTCATTTAAAAAGAGCTAGGAAGATCATTATGTTCACCCACTCACATCTGTTTATAAAAATATCACACGTGCATTTGGACCCAAAACATTCTACCAGATTTTTAATGAAAAATGTCCTTGACAGAACAAACAATACATAAATTATCCTTTTAAGAGAGAAAATATGCTGTTGTAGATAAAATTGGCCCAATTAAGACTGATTTAGAAAATCAGAATCTAATTAGATTCTTAACTGAATCCAAGAGAAAAAGGTCCTAATCTGTGACTGGGATGTCATTTGTGTGTAAAGAACTTTGATAAAGGCCAAAATAAATAAAATTATTTTTATCATTTTAAAGTACCAAAATACATAAAGTAACAAAATAAATGCCATTGTTTGTATTGTGAATACAAAAGGCACATGGGGGATTTCTATGTATTGTTTGATACACATCATACACACACTTGCTCACATACACGGTGCCTTACTATTTTAATACTGGTTTTATGGATGTTCAATTTCAAATTAAGAGTACCAAATCTGCAAGAAAGAAGTCCATAGAATAATCCACAGGAAAAATTCCAACACATTGATGGATACATTTAAATTGTTTTTTCATTGTCATCTTTTAAAGTGCCATTGTGTGGAGAAAAGTTTTGATTAAGTTGATTTCTATTACTTATAAAGTAATCACAAAAGTTCAGGATAATTCCACGTAAGTGTGAGCACTTGGCTGTCATACTTAAATTAGGATTCTAAATTAGAAAGTTGTGTTCTAATGGTAGGTTGGATATTCAGTGGGATGAATAATGTTTGAAAGTGATTTTACTTGAAAATCATTGATACTATAAGAAATAATAGTAGATTTCATTTAAATGGTGAAAATGTAGTGATGTGAATCTGGAGCCCCTATGGAGCAGTGGCATTCCAGCTGTTTTTCTTTTCGCCTAATTTCATGGTGGTCAGTGAAGTCAGTGTTTCTCACCAGCTTCATATATTGCACCCACCTGTTCTTTGCCACTGGTTCTCAGCTGTCCATATAATCCTAAACAATGAGAAACAATAAAGTTCTCCTGAAATGTCAGGGGCCACATAGAAAAATCTGGTAATCACTCAAAGTTGAGAGAAACTGAAAATTCACAGGAAGATGAGAATAATACATAGGAAGATCAGGGTGACCTTAAAACAGCATTACTAGAAATGGAATGAAATGTTCTAGTACAAGGTCAGGTGCTTAAGAACTGCTAATAAAAAGTCTACTGTAAATTAAAAATGATTGATACAGAGATGCGTTAATAATAGAATCTCTATGTAATAGAGTTTTGAAAAAGACAAAAGCCTTCCTAGAATGTGTAAGTTCAGAGATACAGAATGTATTTGTGCTTTTGTAAAGGGTCTTGGTGAAATGATGGTCATATTCCAAAACTACTAGTTTTCTTTCATGCATATAATTCAAGAATTATCTAGTCAAAGAAAAAACACAAAACCCAGCGAGAATAAATCCCTGCTTCCTAGTTCACAAGCATGACATGTTATATGTTTGTTCTTGTAAGACAACATTAAATGACAGGCTGATGACTTCAGAGTCTTCTTTTTTTATGGCAGGTGCCTCTCTCCCCTAACATTTTTATAGCCACAGCCCTTTTTCAGACTACTGCTCCTGATCCAATCCCATCTCATTCAAGTCATTTGCTATTTTAAATGTGCTTGTACTTGAATATAGTTATGGATTTTAAAATAGTGAACTTTTAAACTGTAAGTTTCACAAAAGAGCATGTGGGATGATTGGGACAACAGAGGACATACCTTTGGAGCAAGACTGAAAGATCCCTGCTTAGCTTATGTTAAGGAAATTTTCCAGTCTGACCATTCACGAGACCCTCTGGCATTCACACAGGAGGGTAGGATTGCTTTCCCTCCAAGTCCCATTGATACCTTCAGTCAGGTAAGAAGTTTGACACAGAAAGTTACTATTTAATATAAAAGTTAAAGAAAACTTTAAATAACAATAATAGTAATGGGCCTGAGTAAATCTATTTTCTATTCTAAGAAAAAAAAAGTATAAATACTGTAGGAGTTATATTCTGGAATAGCCTTGAAACAGGAGCAGTGGAGAAGGAAGCCCTGAAAACTAATTGCTCTTCTTTGATTAGTTTAAAAAAGAGATTAGTTATGTGCATTGTTTGTCATAGCAGGAGACTGGGCTTCATGGCCCTTGAGGGAGCTTCCAGTTTTTAGTCTTTATTTTTTTTTTTCTGATAAAAAAATCCATTTTTTTCTTTGCCAGACACCAACTTTTAAATTTTTACTTACCTTTTCCAAATTTCAATTCAGAAAGGCACATTCAGTTTTCTTAACACTGACACAGACTTTCTTCTGAGTTAATAAAGGAAGAGTTATTTATATTAGAGCAAAAACTACTTGATTAAATTGGGGGTTATGTGCTATTTGTATGTCAGTCCCAGGCGAGTTAACCTGAGCACTTAGAATGTTATGTAGTCTTTTTCTGTTCAGAAACTGCTAAGTATTTTACCAGGAGTAATTAAATTCACAACAGTTCAGTGACCTATTGACCTCGTGCAAAGATAGCTATCAAGTCAATGACAGAGCTCCAAAAAGAATCTTTCTCTAATTCTACAACTTAGTAAATCTGTTTCCACTCACTAGAAGGTAACAACATAGGCATATTTTTACTGTTTTGTACTGTATTTTATAATATTGTATACAGTGAGGTTCTCTGAAGGAAATAGAAATACGGTTTTACTTCATAATATTGGAGAAATACTATCTCATGATGCAAGAATGAGAGGTTTACACAGGCTTAATTTGTAAAAAAGTTCACTCTTGATATCTTTATCTCAATTTTAGAGTTATTGATTATCCCTAGAATATGCTACTTGGCTGGAAAAGAAGTTATAAAACAAAAATAGAGGCTTTTTGAAGGCTGACAGTAATGAAGAAGCAATGTTGCATCATCTGTCTCTTTGCATCATTGAGTGTTGACACAGCCTCGTTAATTTTTCCTAAGCTGACGTTTCCAGAACTAAACACTTGCTTAATTCTGGTTTATGTCCCAGAAATATTGGTGGTAAAAACATCTTTCATACATCCCAGTATCTTGACAAATAAGTACAAAAAATGGTACAAGTGGTGGATTGCCTAGAGAAGTATGTGGAGTCTGCTTTCATTGTCAATCCTTCGAACAGTGAAGTCTTAAATAATTTGTATGAGAATTATGTTAACCTGAGTGGTACTGGAACTCTGGAGATTTGTAAATGATAAATAAATTATTTATTTATAGTGGCATGTGCCCTTACTATGTGCTGTCATGCTGAGTAGTTGAAAATGAGATAGTGGGGACATGATGTCATAGTGATATAAGCTTGGATTGAAAAAAAACCAAAACCAAAACAAGCCCAAAAAACCACAGAAATCTGAGACCAAAACCATGACTTATGAAAGTAGGTCTTTTTCTAGTGTGCAAGTAAGTGTTATGGTAGGCTATTTCAAATGAAGCCATAATTAAACAAACCATTGAGAAAGGCACTTTGGGAAATATAAGCAAGGGTGAAGAGTTACATTACAGACTTACTCTAAAAATGTGTGAGCCGCAGGGGGCATCTGCTGCCTGCAATGACCCATCTGGAGAGTTGCAAGCAATCAGACTTCCAGTAGGAGGTAGGCACCATTCTTGATATCATTTGCAAAAGTGAAAATATTTCTTTCAAATGTCAATGCAAATACAGTCTTGCTTTTGATTGCACTAAAAGTCGCTTCATGTGCAGCATGAAATAGTGCAAGCCAGGGGAATGTGGTAAAAAATATGTGAAAGAGGTGAATTTTTTTATTTATAGTTTAAACAAGCCTGTTCTCTTGGGTGATAAAACCATGTCATCTCTGCCTTGCCCTCTCCCACCATCCAGGAAGGATGTTATAGTAAAATTTCATGCAGATAAGTTTTGGTATACTCAGATATGTCTTTCCATCAAGACAATGGGAAAAAGTCAGATGCTTATATCATTAATTTGTTGTGTCCCATATATTTCTTACAGTTCAGTACCTAAAGAGGATAGCCTAGCACAAAGCATAAAAAGATCCAAAAATCTCGCCTGTTCTATCTATTACTCATATGATTCCAAAAGTTGCCAGGTACTTCTGTAGAACAAAAGAGCTTGATTATTGTCAATCACTTGCAACCTCTTAGGTCAGGTACAGGAAGAAATCTAGCCATTAAGTACAGTGCAAGCTGCAAAGTTCATCTAGGAAGCATGGCAATTTATTTTTTACTACTCTGTTTTTTCTAAGTTTGGACTTATTTGACATGAAATCTTTAAATTCTCTTTCACTCAGGATAAAGTCATGACTTCTGTGTTGATAAAGTCATTGTTTAGGAAGCTTGGCACCTCATTTTATACGATAAGGAATAAGAACAATAATGATAGGTGTGTACATATGTTGAAGAGGTATAAATGAAACAGTAAAGAAGACTGTTTCCTCATTCTGGGATGCATATATCTTGATGTTTATCTTTGAGAAAATTGAAGAATGTAGTTGTAATTTGCCATGACAGCTGCATCTGTTACAAAGCACTAGATTTATCTCTAGAAAGTGATGGTACAGTAAAACACATATAGCAGCCTTTTCCCCCAGTAAAATACCTGTTCAAGGCCTGAAGCTGTGGATTCTGTCAAACTCAACCAGTCTGCCCTGTAGCTATCTATAATATTCCCATTGAAGATTGAGTTTCAAGTTGTATTTCAAGTGGCATTCAAATTCTCATGCATCTGTATGTTAAACTCTCTTGTCTGATTTTTGTGTGTGTGCTGTCTTGAGAAGAAAATCATGGCTCCGTTTTTAGTTGTCTGCCTTCCCAAAATGCTGTCAAGCTAAGGCATATTATCTTATATGTCATCCATGAACAGTTCAAGATTAATTAGTCTTTCACCCATTTTAAAGGTATCATCTATATCCTGAAGGCAGAGAATGATGTTTGGCAGCCTCTTCAATCACTTCAATTTCTTCTCTGTGTACTGTATAAATAATCTGTGGAAAAATTACACTGTTCTGTGAATAGAATAGCTAGAGGTGGCATATTCTGTACAATTCCAGTCTGAGTCTATGCAGATTACCCCATTTGAACATTACAGGAAGGATTATAAATATTATTCACGCGTCCTATAATCCTGCAACAAACCTGACATATTAGCATTCATTCTGTGGTTTTAGGGCTTCATGCATTTTTTTATTTTGCCTAGTAAATGTTATTAAGTGCACATAGAAAAAATGGGAGAGCAAATGGTATTTAGTTGCAGTGACGATATTAGGATGCCTTACCTATATGGGGATTATTAGCTACTGTTGTAAGCAGATTTAATAACCCACTTGTTTACTTCCTGAAGTTCCTGCTTATTAGTTCTATTTCTGGTGAATTTAAATATCTGCCCAATATCCACAAGTATGAAAATACACTGTCTGCTGTAATGGTTGTGTCTGCAGTCTGAAAGTACACAGAACACTTTATCTAATGACTTCAGTTTCGTGTATGACTTGTTAGTGATGTTGAGATTTTACTGCCCTTAAAAGCCAGCAGTGAGCAGGGAGCAGCACAGAATGGAGACATGCTCTTTTCCTGTGCAATGCGCTGTGAACTGGCGCCTTATTATCCCACTGTACACTAGGATAAGCCCTATTATTGGGCTTGGCTGTTTACGTTAAACATTGGTAACCATTGCCTGAGGGTAAAATCCTCAGTAAAAGCTTTAGAGATTAGAAAAATCTGGAGCTCTTTCTTTCCTTGTAATGCTGAAAGGAAGAAAACTGTGACTGTCTAGAGAAGTGTTTTAAGACCAGTGATTCTGGGAGAAGTCTTTACCAAAAAGGTGCATTTTACAACCTCCTGTGACACCATAAGGGTTGGATTTAACCTCATTTCTGTCTTGGCCATTGGTTGTGCAGGCAGGATTTTCTGCCAGGACATGGTCTGGCCTCAGCATCTGTGAGTCAGCTGGTTGTTGCTGCCTGACAGTACTGCAGCTGATAGTATCTAAGCTGTCTCTTATAAATAAATAAACAGGCTTCCTACATTGCAAAACCAGCATTCATAATGTGACCTGATGTACCACTTTCTCAATAAATTGCCTTTGCTGAAAATCTTTGTGAGCCAAACAGTAGAATAATGGAAGTATGAGCTTAATTACCTTATGTTTCAATATTGCTCTTACTGCAAAGCTATTTAAACAAGTTATACTATTTTCCACAAAAAATGTGATTTTTTTCCAAATGACTTGCACATTAGCCAAAATGTCTTGGCCTGGTAAAGAGATGGAATCCATGACCCAGTGCATATTCTCTATTCTTAATGACTATGAACTACTTTTGTTGGAATCATTAGGAAGAACAGAACTTACTGCTTTGTTACGTTGCTTCTATATTTTTGGTTAAAGCTTGACCTCTTCTTTGAGGTCAACATAAAACCAACCAAAATCCAATATTTTTTTGTCATTCTCTTATAGAAACTGTTTTACTTAATTTCCATTATATTTGGACTTTTTTTCTGTTCTACTGTGATTTAATCAATACCATTTTTGTTGAACTGAGAGATATCAGAAGGCAGTATCTGAATATTTTTTTACAAATGAGTTTTGAGCCCCCCGCCTTTTTTAATATCCATTTTAAAGATGAGATTGTGAAATATCTTGGAGATTTATATAGTGACATTGATATATTCAAGACAATACTTTTCTTTGCATTGAGGCAAATATTCATTGATGCATATATTTATGGATTAAAATTATGGATGAGAGAAATGGTTGAACCCTTTTGAGAATATACCAAGAAACAAAGCAGACATTTATATTAATAAGTCCCAGGCATACAAGCATACATACCTTTCATCCTGGATTGGATCATCTTTAAAACTCCTGGTGAAGACTCACTGAGGGGAAAACATGAAATTTACCGACATCCACTTTGGAGATTGCAGCCTGTGACCTAGTGGGTCCATGCATTTCAACTGTGTCTCTTATGCTCCCAGGAAGCTGAGATAACAGATACACCTAGTAGGACTACTCAGCCTAAAGTCTGTAGCTCTCAGTTTTCCTGACTGTTTCTGCTGTAAGTATGAGAATGACTATGTGTGAGTGGCCTGGGGCGAGAGCAACAGAAGGTCATCTCATTACACAGTGCACACCTCTCATTTCAGGGGAATATAAAATTTGGTCACTGGGTGGATTTTGAATGTTTTCCACAAAACTGCCAGAAGAAGGCCATGGCCTTTAATGATCACAGCATCTATGCTCAGTTGAGTGTGACTAGATGAAATAAGAATTCAAACTGAGTCTACTCAGTGAATTGTCTGCTGATTGAGATGTAGCTCAGTGAGAGTAAAATGGTCCCATGAGAACAAACTTCTCTTGAAAAAGCAAGCGGGAAAACCTGATTTGAGGCTAGGAAGTGTTTTCTGGACAGGCTTTGATGCAGAATTCTGATAAAGATGGAAGGGAGAGTGATACAAAATGCTTGCTTACAGTTTTTATTTTTTAGAAGGAAAAATTCACATCACTTGTTTATACAAAAAGCCTCCCAACTCCTAATTTCTTGCTCTTTCTGTGTAAATATATTCTGTATAATCTGCACATAGATCTGATGAAAATTCTCATGACTCATGTTGCTCAGACTTTAAATATTTCTTTTTGTGAGATACTTTAGATTAGCAACTGGCACCTTGAGTTGAATTAAAGAGCAGCTTTCAAGTCACATGCTCAGAGTTGCTAACTTTGTTAGGCAACTCATTGGGTGAGAATTGGCAGAATTTCCCTTAAATTCTACCTTTCTGTTGTTCTTATTCTATATTGGATAGTAAAATACTAGAAAACATAGCAGAGAATTAAAGAAAAAAGTGCCACATGAGGAGAGTTTATGATACAGCACAGGAAAATTCCCCTAAGATACAATCTCTTTTTACATAGAGAGAAAAATACTGTCTGCCTAAAACAGCATAGTACTTTCAAGCCTTTGCAAACCACTCTGCTTCCTCACAGACTGGGAAAGTGTCTCAGAAAAGGGTGAGCTTTTGGGGTGAATGATGATCTGCTCTGAAGTTCCTTCCACACAGGGAAAATTCTTAGACCCAGTCATTTAGCTCATCTTCATCCCAAATCAGAGGTGTTTAGGAGAGAGCCTGTTTGACATGAGTGATAGCTGCAATGGTATTTTTACTTGTCCAGCCAAAACATTGTCAGCAGTTTTGTAGATTAACTTAACGATATTTTTTATAAGAAGTCTGACCATTCCAATTCTTATTTGAGTACAGATGATTCTGTGTAAAAATTTATTGGAATTCTATCTGCCTTTCTATCTGAGCATATTGTAAATGTGTAATTGTCTGCCCTGAAGTGTGCAATAGATAAATGCAGACAGAGCACAGGTAATGAGAATGGTTTGTCATAGCTGTATAGTCTTCAGCGGCCTAGTATAAATCAAGGGCTAACTCATCCCAGGGGGCTCGTAACTTTTAGAGTATAGTTTTATTTTCCATTTGTATTCTGATAACAAGTCATATTTATTATGATCTTACTAATGGCAGGTCTTCACTCAAGTATTAAAGAATATATAATTCACAGGTGACTAGAATTGAAAATAAAAAGGCCCTGAAGAACATCATCCCTATATCATTACTCAGGCGATTTTAATGAAAAAAATGTGCGTTTTGATGAGACAAATAAGCAGGATGCAAATTAAGATAGGAAAATTGAAAATTTACAGTACACAAACAGTATTTGCATAAAGGCTACCAACTTATAGGTGATTTACATTTTTTTGAGAAATCAAACTATAGCAGAAAAATTGCTTAGTTATTAATATAGTTAATTACCTGGCCATACAGCAACTGTTTTTCTTATTATATTAAGTCATTTGAAGGTTGTCTGCTACACAAGTGACATATCATGTACTCGGATTAAACCCAGTTTTAAATCATGGTTAAACTGCACAGTGGACACCAGTTGAAACTGTATCAAGAGCTTTAATTTGGAAAATGTACTTTTGGAAAAGTAAATACCTAAACTGGAAAGAATAAAGCCAATTATTCTTCCATATTTGGTTTATAACAATGTAAGTCCCAAAGCAGTAGATTCAGTACTGCTCTGCAAAGTTCAGCAATAATCTTGGCAATGCTGTAATGTCCTGTAAAAATTACTGTGAAGCCATTAAGTTACAATATTCAGATGGTGGAAGGCCAGTTTTTGCTTTCAGTTGCACTCTGCTTCAATTGCTTATGTACACTTATATAGGATCAAGTTCAAACCTCAGATACAAACCTGAAACTTAAAAAATTTGTTTATGAAAACTGTATTATTCCCATGTTTAAAGCTGTCTGCAAATGTTCACTCAAACTTCTGAAAATGGCAGTCCCATTTGTTTGGGCCCCAAGGCTGAGATTCTGAGATGTTTCACCCTAAACTAGTGTTAGTAGGAGAAAGAAACTGGTGATACTACCACAACCACCACCACCACCACCACCACTACTACTACTACTACTACTACTACTACTATTGCTTTTACTATTACTTACAAAAATTAAGTGCATTTGTTTACATTATATGATTCAGAGCTTTCCTAGGAATGTTTATCTATCTGTAACCTATTCATACAGCCATTTTTTTTCCTAGTGGAGGAGATTATTACTATGGTATGAAACTTTTTAATATAAATGCCTGATAAAATAGAATATGCAGTACTGGATGAGAAGTACTTCTAATAACTCAGCAACTCCTATCAACTTTCTATAAGGAGTGCTGAATATGTTATTCTTCCTTCATGCCAGCAGACTGAAGTGTATTCCTAAACAAAAATGGTGATTTCCAGACTAAGAAAATAAATGTTTTTCTGGGACTCGTGCATATTTATATACATTCAATAATTTGTCTAATGGGCTGTCATTATTTATGTTGCTGACATTCTTAATATATGTTTGAAAGATCTGGAATTTCTTCCGCAGTACAAATATTTCTTTTGATTATGATGACAGTTTACATGAAAAGAAAATAATATCTAGTCAGTAAATTCGTTGCATTGTGAAAATTAAGAGAAGACTCTAATTCACAACTTAATTCTTACTTATATATGGTGAAATAAATGTATAAGATTAAACATGTAGATATATTTTTTAAAGCAGACTTTTTGTAATTTTTCACAGTTTTTCTTGTTCTTGCTGGCAGAGGTAAATTGCCTTTTTTGTAGGTAGCACACACAGAGTATATTTTAAATCTCAAATATAATATATAATTTCCAGAAGCATAAAAAACATTCAGTTGTAATACACTATCCCAGTTAACATCTGCTTTAGAGGATTATCAAAACCTGATATAACTGCATCTTGGGAATATTTATTCACATTTGTCTATGTATTCTTATCTACCATGCTCACACGCATTTCTTGCTCACTTTGACCAAATATTTATTCAGCTGGATCTCTTAAATTTACAGGACAACACAGTCATTCAATCAAAGGTCTGGTGCTGTTCTCAGCAAACAATGTTCTTACCATGAACATTGTGTTAGACCAAAACTGAGTAGGAGCTGAGTGAATAGCCATGAGATTCATGTTAAACTGTCAATTTACATGAATTTACATTAATCTATTCTCACTCATAAAATTCTGTTATTTATTCCTGTAGTTTTCTTTTGCCCATTCTGCTCTCTTTTTTTGGAATTTTTTACACTGAAATTTTCTTTTCCACAGTAATGTTTTTGAAAAGTTGCTTTTTTTTTACTATTACAGTGAAGTTTCTGTGTTTATGCCAAATAGAATGTTTTACAAATACAAAAACAAATACCCAAAGTAATTTTTACATACTTTAAACCAAGAAAATGTCAACTGTGCCCAAAAAATAAGGGTCCTTTGCCATTAATGACTCATTGGAGTTATTTATGATAATTAAGCAGAACCTGTGTATTGATTTTTATGCTAATTAGTTCCTGTTTCAATTCCGCTGGAGAAGATCGTTTCTATCAGGTGATTGTCATGCTCTTAGTGGAGGTTCTGTTGGAAGCACTTCACAGGAAGGTCACAGTGGAAGAAATTATAGCTAAATTACCAGGGTTAGAGATAAGCTTCTGCTTTTCAGTTTTAGTCTTTTTGCATATCTAAATCACAGACTCCCCTAATTGAATGTCTTAACCTTGCTAGCCAAGGTTTACTGTTACTGAGGATGGGCTCTTTGTGCTTTAAGCCTGTGAATCACTTGCAGTGACAGAACATCCTCTAGGAGTATTCCGAGTGGAAGACACCAAAATGTCACAACTGAGCTCCAGAAGATTGATGCATGACTTCAGTGTCTCTTCAGCTCCTCTTTTTCCTGTTGGCTACAAGTGTCAGGTAACAGGGGTAGCTGGCGTGGGGGGAAGTAGGACAGCATGGCCTGCACCTTTGTGAGTAACCTGCCTTTCCTCCAAAGTCTGGAGCTTTTGTCTGCTCTGCCAGGAGGGAGCCCTTGTTACCTTGCCTGAGCATTGCTCAAATGAGTTTTACACTGAAGAAGCCAAACTGTCTGACGGAGCACGTTAACAATTGAACAGTATGGACTGTGTTTTGGTTGCTTTCCTCCCCTGGCTCTTACCCCCTGAAAAGTAGCATCTCCATATGTACACCCATGAATCTTAATAACTGAACAAAACTCAGTTTTAACAGTGAAAATGATTCATGTTTTTATTGGCATATGGTGTTGAAAAAAGTCTGACTGTGGATATTCTTGTATATAACACAGTGAGTAGGGATTGGAAAAGATCTTTTGGGTCGTGAGGTCTCTGTTCTTCTAGTTCAGGTTTGTTCTTCATAACATATTTCTTAAAAATAGATGTTTGTTTTGTCTGGTCAGGAGTCTCAAGCAGTAGGAATCAAAGAGAAATAGCATTTGAAAGGCTATTTGGCAACTTGATTTTTATATGTGTTGGGAAAGTTTTTTAATAGGGTTTCAATCTCCTCTCTTAATAGTATTTGGTGCGTCATATGAAATTTTTTTCATACTGTGTTATACATGCCCTTGGTGCACATCCTCCTCTAGATACTCACAGGCTCTTTCCTACTAATCATCAGCTATTGCCAGAGATTCACAGCCAAGGGTTCTATTTGCCATAGTAGGGATTCAGTACTCTGTCTTCCTTAATCTCATTTGGAAAAGATAATTTTAAAAGGTGAGTGAGCAGGTCAAGTTCCTTTATTCTTTCATCTTTTCTTTCATTTCTAAGGGTGAAATTTGGTTTCCCATAAATATTGGCATCTAGTAACAGTTTATATATATTAAAGCATCCTGCCTGCCCTCCAGTGAACACTGAAAAGTAGTGTGGGTCTCCTCTGCCCTATTCACCTACTCTGTATGGGTCATTGTCCCCCAAGGATGTAACAGAGAAGATTAGATAGCTAAATCATAATCAAAATGTCTACACTAGGCATGGGCAAGTGAATTTAGACCATCAAGCAACACATTCAAAATTTCCTTCTGAAATAGTGTTAAGGACAATGATTCAAAAGTATCCATTTAGAGCAATAGCTGATGATAACCAGTAAAGACTCAGTAAGTATGCTAATACAGAGATGTCAAATTGGCTAGGGAAAAGGAAAAAGCATTAAATGTGGGAGTGCAGAGTAACTATGCCCTGCCCCCCCGCTCCCCCTCCTCTTCCCTTCCCCCCACTCCCCAATTCCTATGGGTCAATTTTGAGTCTCCTTTCAAGTGCAAAATTTAGAGGTTTCTGTTATTCATCTAGGGATCAGATTATAATTCTCTTTATAATTACTACTGATAACAAGTGTTAGCATTCGTTTGGATGAGTTCAGGTAAAGACAGTATCTGAGGAAGTGCCATGACTATCGATAATAGTGTTAAAACCTAAATAAAATTTAAAATATGTGAAATTAATCTGTATCTTATAGGAAATCTTGTAGGACAACTGGAATGAGGAAAATAGTATTCTTTAGCTCAATATTGAATTAAAAGCAAGACTTTTTCCAGTAAAAGTGTTCATATTAAGTTACATTAATGTACCAATTTTACCCCTTGTGGTAATTCTTCTGTTGTTCTGAAAATCATACCAAATCATTAATTTGATATAAAATAGTGCTGATGGGGAAAAATATGTAAGGATGTCTCTGCACTACTGAATAGTAGAATCAACACTTTTTCCATTTTTGCTATGAATTTGACAGCTATGTCTTTGCAAAAGCCAAACTAATGAGGTCAAAGTAAAACATCTGTAAAAAGAAAACGGCTGGTCCAGCAATATTTCATGGTGCTGACACAAGCTATGAGGTAGCTCTTCAGCTTGCTTAGTGCATATATCACATTCTATTTATACTGATATTATTTTTTTACCTTTTTTTAGTTATACTCTCTTTATTACCTTTTAGCTGCATTTAATTTTGATGCTAACCAACAATATGCTTCATATATGTAGGATATTATAAGAATCAATTTTTCTCTTCAAAACCCCCATCTATTTTGAATAAACTTTCCACTGAAGCAACTACTTCCTACTTGTTTGTTTTGTTTCTAAAACAGTTGACATCGTAAGACCTATCTAGCCACTGAGAAACACCAGCAATAATCTACAATAATACAAATATTATTTATTATTTGCTTCAGGAGCTATTAGTGTCTCCCTCACAACTTAAAAGGCAATGAATTCCCTGTAGTGAATGAGTTGATTCAATTGATTTCTGGCAACAACAACTTTGTAATAAAAAGGAATTGTAACTTAGGAACATGGGAAGTAAAATAAGCATTGAAATACTCTTGTACAATATTTTTATTGTATAAAAGTATCATTGAATTAAAAGCATCCCCTGCTTTCTTGAGGACTTGAACTTTATTCTGTTGGTTTTTGGGTTTTTTTCAAAAAAATACAATAAAGTAGTCTTTTTAATTTCCTTGATGGTACATTGAGAAGGTTATTGAAAGCCTATTAAAAATGTTCATAATGCTGTTGAACACCTAAAATAGCCCATATCTAGTGATAAGCACACGCATTACAAAACATAAAGAAAATACTGCTTCCAGTGTTTGAGGAAATGGGAAATATATAGCTGAACATATATAAAGCACTGGCAAAAATTATGTATTAATTCTATACTGTTCCTTGAAAGACAAACCCAAGGACAGTTGAAGAATCAGTGTGATTTACTTATGTCCACTGAAGCTGTAGTCTCAGGGACACCACTTTTCAGACACTTGTGGACGACTTCGTTAGAAAAGGAACAAGCAGCTGATTAGAGCGTTTGGTGTCCCAAGAGTGGTGCCCGTTAACAAGGAGAGCTTAAATGGGTACAGGGGTAGTCACTGACTGCATTTCCCTTTCCATCATGGCATAATAACTGGCAATGCTGGCAGAGCAAACAACAGAGCTGTGGTTAAAGCACAGCTTCTGAATGTCCAGGTTTTACTGACTGTTCACACTCAGCTCACTGCAATATGTGGGTAACTTTGGGAATGGGTCATGGACCTCTTTTCTGGAGGTGTCTTGAGCCACAGGGTTTTGTGAAGTGAGTCAATATTTTTCCTCTTTCCAGGTGATACAGAAAACATTAAGGGGTGTACTGAAACTATTGCAAATTTAGTTGCTAAAAAAAGGGTGCATTTTTTGTAATTTCTCAAACATATTTTTCTTCCTGAAAGTCAACTTAATCTATTGCAATAGAATTGCTGGGGAATGGTAATAACACAGTTCTCTTGAAGGGAAAAGGTTTGTGGAAATTGGTTTAGATGGATAACCAAGGAGTATTTCAAGACATGGTCTTATCTAATTAGTCATATGTTCTCTTTTTATAATTATTTGAATGGATGTCTTTTGTGGATCTGTTGAAGCTTAAACTCTGCTAGAAAAAGTTACACCCTGAAAAATTTTGGATGACTAGTACACGTAATAAATGCCTGGATAATCCAAAAGAGAGATGTGTTCCTCTACAGCACTCCATAGAAATCTGCTTCTGAGCTATTAAAATGTAAATTGCCTACTGGATTTCTAGCTTAATATATGACATCTTTATTGAACACACAAGAACACAAGAATTATAATCCAAGAAGTGAGTGCCCTTTTTTAAATTGAAATCCTCCAAATAATTACAATATAACTTCCACTCCAAATAATATTTTTTCTTATATTTTAATTAAGTAAAATCAAACTCAGGTTTTTTTTCACTTTGCAGTCTATGCACTTCCCTAGGGAAACATCATCTTTACAACAACTGAAAACAACAGTTATGCTTAAACATGTCTGTCATTCTACCTTTCAAAGATAAAGTCTTGGATTATTATCTCCAAGCTCATAATCACCTCAAATTTTCTGATTAACATTGTGTCTGGACCCAGTACTAAAGCAAGCACCAGAGTACTAGATTGTGCAGATGAGAAATTCTACTCATCATCAAAATGGGCTAAGAATCTGCTCAGTGGTTTGCCAAAAAAGCACTGCTCAGTTCCTCCAGAGTTCTATCCTGATGATGTTTGGACTGAGAAGGGGCAAAAAAATGGGAAGAGCTGACTTCAAGGACCTCATGGTCCTAACATTCTCCGTAAAATGCACACATGGAATGCTGGTTATGCTATGGAACCAACTCTTGTCGTATATATCTGAATGCCTGAAGTTTGTCAGCTGGGGAGAGAAGATCTGTGGATCAGAAGCTGAAAAATGTAGTCTGGTCTTCTTTCCTGTCAAACACCTGCTTCTGTAAGTCTTTGTAACTTTATATTTATGAAACTCAAAATATACAGAAATATTTTGTCTTAGAATCTTGTACATCAACAATGATGTACAATGATTCTAGCGGAGTAAGATAAACTTGTCTTTAAAGCACTTCCTCTCACTGGTTGTTGCAGCCTTCAAACTCTGTGTTTTGGAAGGCTTGTTGATCTTAAGGCACTCAGCTTGCATTTCTGATTTGCCACACAGGCCACTTTGGAATTAAGAAGGCAAGGATCTCCTGGTGGCTTCTCTGAACACATAAACTCATTGGTAGAAGCAAGGGTAAGTGTTTACTGAGATAGGGCTTCAATGAAAGCCAGAGACACTATTGATCTGATTTTAGTATGTATACACCAGTTATTATGCTTGTATTTTGAAAATGATCATTATATAAGAAAAGATTATACATTTAAAGTAAATCAGTAGAATATTTTCAAAAAGTCTGTTAGACGTAGGTTCCTTTTCCATAATATTATTTTCCCATACAATTTTCTGATCTTTCTCTGATTATTATTTTCTGTTTAGCTGATGGAATGTTCCCCATGTTCCAGAAACATAACAAATACTTCATATTGATAGCCACACTTTTATTGTTTGTACATGAGGTTTTATAGCTTTTGGCCAAATTATCCCCTTGCTTACACTGAAGACAAACTTTGGTGTTTAAATTTGTATGAACTAGATATGAAAGCCCATAAACGCTTCTTAGTGATTTTTTCCTAATAGCAGCATAATAGTTCTTTTTTTTCCTATCATGTTTGTGGGAGAGATCATAGCCATTAACATGGATTGGAAGAGCATACAGTGATTTTCAATAAAGCAGTACAGAAGGTGTATCCCCAAATTTGTCTTCCAAAGTTCTGAAATTGCTGTGCCTCAGCCACTCCCCTTACATAATTTAGTGAAACAACGTGGCACTGATATTTTTGACTTCTGAAAAAGCATTATTTATGGTGAATTATATTTATCACTAAGTCAGTGTATTTTTCAATACATTTTGAGCTTCTCAATATCTTTTTCACTTCTGAGATTGTTCTCTTTACACTTGAAGGTATGTAATTCATATTGGTAGTAAGTTCTTTGCTGTGGGCAACATGCTTAGCTGAATGATATTCTTAAAATAGAGAGAGATGTAAAATCCACATCAACAGAGTAGTAATTTCTTTAAGCTTAGTGATGACACAAGAGAAATGCTGAAAAATAAGGCATGTAAATACTAAATGTTTGTATTTTTATTGTAACTGGAAAAACTTACATCAGGAATGAAACTGTGGCCTCTCTGTAATGCCTAGTGTTCCTATCACTAGCTTCAGGCAGTCAGGAATTCACATCAGAAGTCAGGAGCTAATGGATTAAAAGCATCGTGTTCTTAACGGAGTCACTTCCAAAGATGTTTCTGAAAGTCCTGCTCTTCTTCATGATGTCAGTTGTATAACAGTAATGCACTCAAGCTTATTTGTCATTAAAAAATAATCGCTCTGAACTGTTTAATTTGCCATGTGTTCATTAAAAAAGAATAAACTGCTTTTATATTGTACTAGACATCCTTGAATGAAAAATTAAGAGTTTTAAAGTGAGCTGTAACTGTCCGTGACCCCAGCCAAAGGACACAATTGTCACCTGCTAATTTACACTTCACTTGCCACAGGTGAAGTTTAGAGATCTTGACTGTAGGTGACAGGACACATGAGCTAAAAGCAAACCTGTGCATGATGCAGGGTTCAAATCCATTGTAAATCTTGGCTGTGCTGCTGCTCCCTGACAAGATCTTGTTTGTCTGCTTTGGGCTACAGGAACAGGGCAGCATGAATCTTTTTAGCCTGTCTCAGCTGCAGAGAAAAGCAAGCTATCTGAAATTCAGGTTAAGTCTCAGCTTTGCAGTTTGAGGGCTAGGGGAGAAGCTCAGGGGACATAGACCTACCACTCAGTTTGGGGGCACTCTTTGTTTCTCATGGTAGTGGACCTTTCTGGCAGTCTGCTGTTCACACAGAAAAACATTGTCAGGAAATACTCTTTTTGTTCCAACTCTGCTTCCTCACGTTCCTCGACAGGAGAACCCCAGTCTTCCTAGTCAAATAACTAAAGCATTAGATCACAGAAATTTGCCTGTTGCAGTTAAAAAACCTAAACATATTGTAGTGACTTGGTTTCTTGCTAAGCTGTTATAGGTGTTCTGTAGCATCCTGGTTGTATTATCATGCAATTATCTCACGCAGATACAAAATACTGGGGACAAAAAGGGAATTCAGAAGAGATGTTTGCTTTTCATTTCCCAACTTTTCTCATACTGAAGACTCAGTTTTAAACTTGTAAGGCTAAAATACATTGTCATTTCATTATGACAGCTGATGAAATTTGATGACAGTTATTAAAAATTATTTTATATAACACCTGCAAAAAATACCACTGGGTTTCTGAACACTTACTCAGTGGCTTATTTACTGTCCCTTCTCTTGAGCACTACAAACCATAATGACAGATTTTTCTCTTGGAAATCATTCATCATTGCCTCGAACTTGTCAAGATGAGTATGGCTGTGCTCTGCCCTTCTATAATGGCATTCATATTTTTAAAGCCAAAGATTTCACAAAGATAAGTCTCCTGCAGGTAGAGATGATTTGATCAGGTTCTTTGAAATTGTTAAAATCACTCCTTAATTAAATATGTAAACTCTTATAACACAATTGTTATAATTTCTAAGAGCTCCTAAAGAAAACAGTTTAATGTTACTTGTTAATTTCTTTTAGAATGGCATAGTAAGTAAATCTCAATTATCCATACTGTGAAATGACAACAGGTAAAATATGCCCTTTTAGCTGCTTTTTAGTCTTGGAGTTTTATACCAAATTCATTTTCATATTTATGTTGAATCTAGGGATTTAACACAGCAAATCAAAATTCTGATGAAGAGACTATCATAGGTGATAAAGTATACTAAAAAGAATGTAATTCTTCATCGAGGATGTTTGGGCATGGAGCCAGTGTATAGGCAGCCCCTGTAACAGGGATGGCCACGCAGTGCCCCATCTTATTGCTGAGTGTTCAGCTGGGGGGGAACCAGAATCCCCTTCACCCTACAACTCTCCCATGACAAATCTGTCCATATGCTGAGTATGATTGGAGTGGGCAACTTTGCCCTGTTCATGTGAGGTCTCAGACCCATAGACTGAAGTTTTGGTTCTCTGAATCAAGTAAAATGGGCAGGGAGTACATGGCTGGCTTGGATTTCTGGTGGGTATCAGCATTAATAAACAGCACGCATTTTGCTTCTTATATAACCTGCATTAAGAGGCAATTTAGGCTGGAAATCAGGAAATCAGGTAACCTTATTTGGTAAAAATATATAGCCAAGAACCTGCAACAGTTGCTCTTGGGCTTCAAAAATATAAATAGCTTTATAGGAACAGCAGCAGCTGGCTGTGCCTGGGGTCGTTCCAAGCAAGAGGAGCCATTCCTGGGGAAGGGACAACATGCCAGCAGCCATTAGATCAATCTCGGTTCTAGACTGGGCCTTCCTTTCTGTCTCTACCAGAAGAAAAATGACCCCAGATTACTGTGAGCACACTAGATAAGGCTCTATAATTGCAATTTGAATTGCATCTGGATGCCATGTTGCATTCCATTGCATAAAAGTCTGCCTGTTTCTCTGACAGATGCAAATTCATGCAGCTTGAAAATCCTTCAGAGTTTGAGGTATGTAAGTTCATGGCAGGCATTGCTCTTGCTCCAGATGGCTGCAGCTTTAGGTTTGTAGCATTTTTTAGGAGTTCTCTTTTGAGTTCTTCGGATATGCCTCCACATTTTTGAGAATGTATGCTAATACAGAACAATGACGTCGGCCAGCAGGCAGAACCCCTCAATACCCCAACCCCAAACCACTTAATTTTCCCTTATTTATTTAAACATAAAAGAATGGAACTGGACAACCTGACAAGATGATTTTGAAAAAGTGCAAATAGGATGACTGGAATTTGAAAATACATCATATGAACAGACAGGAGAGAAATGAAAGTATTTTTGTCTATTTTTTGGTAGTTTGTTCTACAGATGCCATTTTTTCTATGGGAATAAAGTAAATTATAAACAGCACCATGATTTTATAAAAGTGGAATTCAAAGACGATTCTATGATTATTTCCATTACTGAGTTTATAAATACAGATGATAGAACTACTTATCTCTACAGTCTGTATCAGTATCTAAACCCCTCAGCCTTTAATATACTGTAGTATTAACATTCCTGTCAAGTTTGAAAATGTCATTTTGCCATGTAACAAATGAGAAACTGAAGCAGAGTAAAGGAGAGCCCTACAGAAGGACAAAAATGTTGTCAGTTACAGGTACAACACTGAAGCTGGTTCAGAATGTGTTAAGTATACTCTTACACAGAGGAAAATACAAGGTAGAGGAATATTTCTTTTAGAGACTGTCTGGAGGCAACAGGGCTTATATATTTTCAATGCAAGATTTTGAGAAAGAAATTACTTTGCTAGGTGTCTTAAAAATGCATTCTGACTTATGGGAATATGTCCCCTTTATCAACTGTATATTCCTCCTATTTTCATCTTTGCCCTTTTGAGCTATACTAGGATAAGCCTCAGTAGTGACCCTGCATTTACTTGCTCCAAGGGGTTTTGGTGCTCCATGTAATGTTTTTTTGCCATTTAATGGTATAATTTGGCTTAAATTTTTACCTTACCCTTTTTCTCTTTACCTACAAGAATTGTATTATCTCTTTTTTACATATCCACAAAAGCAGACTTTAAGTAGTTTCAGGTAAGGCAGGAGACCCTTAGCTAATCGGAATTATTTTCTGCCTGCTAATTCCCTCTCCCTGCTCTACCTCACCTGTCTGACTGGGGAGTTTTTAAGGGTTTTACTCTTGAATTTTGTCTGGAGATATATTACTTAAGACTTTCAGGTAAAAAAACTACAATATTAATACTTAGTTCATAGAATCCCAGAATCACAAAATGGTAAGTTTGGAAGGGACCACTACATGTCTTCTAATCTCCCTGCATAGGAAGTCTCCCATGAGCATTCTCTTTTCCAGGCTGAATGGTCCCAGCCCTATTGGCCCATATGAGAGATACTCCAGTCTCTTAATTGTCTTTGCAGTCCTATGTTGGACTCACACAAACAAGTCCATGTTTTGCATCTTCTGAGAAGCCCAGAACTGGACTCAGCACTTCAGATGTGGACTCATCTTTGTTGAGAAGAGAGGAAAGATCACCTGACAGGAAGGATACTTATGGAGCTGGGGATACTGTTGGCCTATTTTTGCTCCAAGGGTGTAGTGCTGGCTTCTATTGTTCCCTGGGACACTGAGACTCTTCTTAGGAATGCTGCTTTCCAGCTGGTGAGCCCCCAGGATATAGAGATGCTTGGGCATATTCCTCCCTGTGTGCAGGACCCTGCATTTCTTGTTGAATTGCATGGTGTTCCCATCAGCCATTTTCTAGCTTGTCCAGGTCCCTCTGAAAGACGGCACAACTATCTGTGTACCAACTACTCCTCCCTGTTTTGTACCCTCTGTGAACTTGCTGAGGCTGCTCTCTGTCCCACTGTCCAGGTCATCAGTGATGATGTTGAACAGCCTTGGGCCCATTAGTGAGCCCTGAGATGCAGCATTCAGGACTTGCCTTCAGTTGGACCAATGCCTCCATAAAACTGAGGTAAGCAACATCCACAGCTCTCCTCTCATCCACCAGTGTAGCCTCCCCCATAGTAGAAGGCTATCAGGTTGGTCAAGTGTGATTTCCTCTTCCTGAATCCAAGCTGACTATTCCCAATCAGTTTCTTGAGCTTCATGTGTTTGGAAATACTTTCCAGGAGTATTTTTAGCCATAAAAGAGGAGTTAACAAGACAGATTTTATCTGTGTTATTTTCATATAAAGTCACAAGGTCAGAAAGTAGGTTTCTGTTAAAGGGTGACTTTTCTTGTATCAAAAGTGGCAGACAAAAATAGTTAATTTTTTCCAGTGTTCTGTAGTTTGCTGAAGATACTACGAGACAATAGCTACAACATTATGGGCAAGAAGCAGGAACAGAAAAATACAGATACTTTCCAATTAGTGCCTCAGTATTTATTTTAAAATATCATTACCAAAATTAAACAATACAATTATCTCAAATAGCTGTGCTGTGTAGAGCAATTACTTTGGACATATTTTAGTTTGGGGGCGATCTGTCAGGCATGACCACTGTTCTCTCAGCAAATGTGTATGGTTATAGTTCATAACAACTTGAAAAGCAAAGAGGAAAATTAATATGGTTGATTGTTGCAGAGGTAATGTTAAGCACTTGTCTGGGCTGCCTAAATTAGGAGTCACTCTAGCCTTTGTGTCCAGAGAGAAAAGAGAAAAATAAGTGTCTTCAGAAGGTATTTTTGATCCTAAGCAAACTGTATTGCTTCCTTTGCAGCCTTTCTTTCAGCAGATGATAAGAGCCCTGAATGGTCTCCACATTGAGGTGAAGTTCTCAAAAGCCTAGAAGCAGGAATGAGAAAATATAGCCTCTGTTCAAATGAGAGACATAAATGTTAAACATGTTTAACGTGGCTTCAGCCACACCATTGCCACACACCACTGCCTCGTGCCATAAAGATCCTCACTTGTTCAGTAAGGCATTACTGCTGTGTTTTGGGGTGCTTATGTGAAACCTGAGTGACCTCAGAGCATCTCTGCATGAGCCTGCAGCAGAGCTGACTGCAGAATTAGGGAAGGGACTTAGACTTTGCAGGTGGAAAGCAGCATCAGTTAGGGCCCCCCAGAATAACATGCTTCTCTCAGGGGTGCTGAATTGAGAAAGAGCATATTCCATAAAGGTGTGAAAAATGGAACAACTTTAAAGAAATAGAACACATGACAGAATCTGTAAAAGAAGCTTTATTTTCTACCTACTGAGCTGGCCACTGGCTATCCATTTGAAGTACAAAAAAAATTATCATTCAGTCTCTCCTATTCTGTCGCAGTTTAGGAGGGGCTATTTACTGTCTCTGCATTAGAATTTATTAATTAGCAGCTCCAAGATTTTAACAGTATGTACCAGGTGGAACCAATATAACCTCAAGCCTTCAAATATCACACTTCTCCTTGAAATAAAGTAGAATACTTTAACTTCTTTATCAATAACTGGGGAATTAATTCTAACCTCAAATTCAGGCAACGAGTTTTTATAGATTTAGTGTTTCTTGAAAAACTCTGAGGCAGACATGGATTGTGGTGGTGTCCTTTCCTGTTCACATGATGAACAGATATTTGGTTTTGAGATGTCTGGGTTTTATAATATACAGTATGTGACTGGCAAGTGCACTACAAAAATAAGTCAACAAAAGATTTATGTCAGAGACATAAATATTAGGTCATTCACTAGTTTTCATGAGATGGCTGAATAAATGAATTTTCTGTCATGGAAATCCACTTAGACCACATTCCTCAGGAAGGGACGTAACTCAGTCTTCTATACAGGTATGTTTCTCTGTAATATGAGACAAGTTGTGGTTTTGGCTTAGCCAACCCAGTAAAACCTTTATCTTTCTCTATGCCTACTGATTCTATAGCTCAGTTTCTTAAAGCTATGAACTTTAAGTATCTAACCAAGATGTTTAAACTGAGAAAAAACTTGTCCTCTGCTCCCTCTGTATACTTTGGTGATGCAGCAAGAGGCCCTCAGAGAGTGACTCCTGTAGAGGCAGGTGATGTTTGTGCTCCTTTCATGACAGAGAGTTTGGGTAGCCACACTCAGCTCAAGGCACCTAATTAGATGTGGGTTGGAAATTATTAGCTAAATGCTAATTGATTGATAGAGATGACTAATTTAAATTTACAGGCCTTTAACTCCTTCCTGTGTCATGTTATGGTTTCAGTAGGAGGAGTGTCCTTGAATAAGAATAAGTGATAGTTTGGGCTGAGGACACTGGCAGCAGCTTTCAGCCCTCCTGGCTTAATTCACATTTCTTGCTTTTGTTGTTGTTTTTTGTTTGTTTGTGGGTTGTTTGGTTTTTTTTCTGTGAATTCTTTAACTACTGAAGACAAAATGGTGAGGTAGGTGAATAGAACTGCTTGTTTTCTATTTTGTCTTGTTTTCTTGAATTGTTTCTCTAATTCAAAAGATGTGTGTGGTAAGCCTGTTTACACAGAGGGGCTCTTTCTACATCCTATAAATCAATGTCTAAACCTGGGAAACAATAACATTTCAGCTACATTCCTCTTTCTAGCTTCCTTTACTGGCCTCTTCAGACAGCTTCCTAGCAAAATTTTGTAGCATATAGGAAATCAACTGTAAATTCAGTTTTGAATAAAAAATAAGGAAAAAAAAATTAAAATTACACAGAGCTCTTGCCCAGGGTTGTAGAGTCCCTTTTGGAAATGTGGCAATGATGGAAGAGCAGTTCTGAGCTGCCTTACTCTCTCACCTCTCAGCTTCTTTGAGCAACTGTGGATATTGGCAAAAGGACCAATATGGCAGGTCCTATCCTGTGTATCTTCAGAACATGGTCTCTTTTCAAACCAGTGAAGTATCTGAGGTTCTTATTCCCTTCCTACAGGACTTACATAGCCAAAGTAAAGGGTTTGGTCATGCCAAATATATTATGTGATACCACACCAAAGAGAAATACCAGTGCAAAGAGTTTGTTGCTGGCTTAATGGTCCACATACAGAGGTAAAAAAACCCCTTTAAACCTTGATTTTAAGGTAAAAAAAAAACCCAGAAGGGCTTAGTTATGCCCAACTCTTGAGTGATCCTCTTCAAATTAATATGCTGTTCAAATCACTGCCCCTCCGCTATTTCTTACAATTACCTAGGTTTATGTTAGGTAAAGTTTCTGAAAACAAAATCACTGCAAATCTGTGGGGTTTTAAGTAAAAGTTTACAGCTTTTAGAGTGCCTAAAGTTACTGTTTCTAAGGGAAACCTATTTTCTCTTTACTTTATTTTTTTAGCTCCATCTTTCCCTAGTTGTTTAGCCATAAGTGTGGGTGGTGGGAGAATCTCATTTAAGCTTGCTGTGCCAACCCATTGCTTTGAATTTTTAATGATGACAGCTAAATAATAAACGCTCCCCAAAGGTAACAAAATCACAGTAGCATTCTGATGGCTTCTCTGTAGTCTGCTTTGGAAACAAACATCTGTGAAAGATGATTTCCTTTAATGCTGCCTGATGAAGATGACCTTTAGAGTTATCACAAAAGCAATGCTTTAACCACCTGCAGAGGAATAAAAGGCAGATATTTACATGGTAAGTATTTTAACTACTGCAGGGGAAAATATCCAAAAAATTATTTAGGTAAGTCATCAAATGATATAATAGTTGGAAATTAGGCATTAGGAATTTCTCCAATGTTAAATTGTTCGATTTTATGTTCAGTAGGTAATAGCAACACAAAGAATAACTCAAAAAGTGCCAAATATGTAGGATTTTGAATAGGCACACACAGTATTTCTTCTGCAAATTGAGAGAGAGAGACATTTAAACAAATATTAAATATGGAATAAAAAGTTACTAAGACGTTGGTAAGCTGTGCAAAGTAATGGCTGCAGTACAGACTAAAGGAACCTGTGCTAGAGTAGCTCTAGGGTAGCAGCTGGAAGGACACTAAGTGATGGTGATACGGGCTGATGCAAACTAGCAAATGTCTTCTGAAAAATTTCCTAGGTTAAGCTGCAATGGGAAGCAGAGTTTACAGAAGACTTCCATAAAACATGAAGCAGACTGGAGTTTGACATTTCTGATATTCAGGACAGTGGATCAGTAAGCTTTGAGTCTATGGCAGTATCATTTTTCAAGGGGAAATAAAAAAAAATTAATTTTAAGTTTGTTAAATATTTTTACTAAAATCCAGTTATATTTGCACATAGGCAACATTATGCAGACATATCTACATAATTCCACAAAATATTCACAGAATGCTAAGGGGTTGGAAGGGACCTTAAAGATCACCTAGTCTCAACTCCCTCTCCCATGGGCAGGGACACCTCCTACTGCACCAGGTTCCTCAAGGCCTTATCCAACCTGGCCTTGAAAAACACACTTACACAAAATGCAGGAAAAAAACCCCCCATAAATTATTCACTTTATTGTGAGATTTAGTTCTAATTTTCCACTAAATTATAATTGTTTTTAATCTTTAACTTCTGAAATACTGGACTTCCTAAAAATCCAGCACTCCACCCAGCTGCAGCCAGTAATTTTTCGTGCAGTGAAAAAGTTTGTACCCCCAGAAACACATTTCTTCCAACATTAGTTGGGGACATTGATTAATATTGCCTTGAAAACAAGATCAGCCATAAGTAAAGCCTCAAGAGTTACAACACCCTGAGCTACTAGCATTTTTGGGAAATCTCTCCCTTCATGTCCTTGCTTATGTTGTCAGAAGAGACTGAGCCACAGACCATGGCTCAATGGATATCTTTGCTTCTTGTTTTTTGTTTGTTTGGGGTTCTTTTTTGTGTTGTGTGTTTGGTTTCCCTTCTCTTTATTTCCTGTTCAGATGGGACTGATTCCTAGAGAAGAGATGTAACAATCTCTAAACTATCTGTGATGTTTTCTTGTTTGCTTAGTTTTTTTCCTATTAGCATATAGATTTGACTTTCACAAAGTAATCTTTAATACTTAAGGGACTATGTTCTCGACACAATAGTATGTGGGGAGAATGCCTGTAATTATCAAGAATAAAAATACATAATAAATCTAAAGGGAGGAAAATATATCTTTATTTTTCCCAGAGATTGATTTAGTGACTGGAAAAGAGACAAATTTGATTTTTTTTTTTTCCAGAGAAAAGCAATTATCAAAGTTGGTTAACTGTTAACTGCAGGATTTAATAAACCTTAAATGATCCAGACAGAAGATAAAGCATTAAAGTCAGCCTTTAATTACAGAGGCTGGGCATTCCTGGTAGGAGTTCATGCAAAATATCATCTCTGTACAAATGGTGTAGATCCCTTTCTTTTAGTATATCAGGTATGCTGTAAGATTTTGAGGATGGTTTGCTTAGACTCATTGTAGGCAGATTAATGTTAGTGGAGTTTTTAAAAGGTATTTTTGGTGAGATTTTTTCCTCCTATCTCATCATACAAGCTGAGTTTGGAATAATTTTTCTACAGTTTTCCTGGCATGATTTTTTTACCAGTTTACAGTTCCTTGAGAACTATTCTTTCAGCTGAGTTCACGGATACATTTTTTTCTGATGCATGAAGCCCATTTAGATCTTGGCTCTACAGGAAATACATGCTACAAGATCACCCATCTTCTAACATAAGCTGTTCTAAATTTTGAGAGATTATTTCTGGATTTTCATGGACCCATTCTCAGAAAAGAAATAACTTCCCCTTTTTCCAAAGTTTTGAGAAATGCCTATTTGTATGATGTCTGGATTTCAGGTTGGAAGTGGTCTGGGTAGGTAAACATGAGAAAAGCTCCCTTTCAAGAGCCTAAGGTGGATTAATTTAAGATCACAGGTATCCGTAAGTACTTGTTAATCATGGACTAGAGCCACTCTTTGCTTATGGGTAGCTTGTGCTTGTGAGAGGATTTTGTCTGAGATTAAGATGAAATGTGTTACTTGGAGATGCCAGAAATGAAGAATTGCAGCTAATGTCACAGGAATTTTAGAAAGAAAAAATTTCAAGTGTATCACAATATGTGGCAAATAATTGAAGCATGCTCTCAACTTCTACCTTAATCATAAAACTAATAAAATTCAATTATCAGTTATCAGAAGCAAGAATGTGTGAAGTATCTTCCTTAGGGATCAATCTAAATTTTAATGAAGGATTACATTTGGGACTTTGAAAACAATATAAAGCTCAGTCTGTTGGTCTATGGTGAGAAAAATCATGAGGGCTGAAATATTGATGATTCAAGGATTTGGTGTTTAAGCAGTTTGTCTGTGCTGAGATTGTTTTATAAGACCTTCATTAAAATTTTGTTTGAGCAGCTAAAGGAGAGAAGTAGCATTGCTAAACCCATTTTCTTGTAGTAGGACTATTACATTATGATCCACCTAAATTCTAATTGAAGCATTTAACCTGTTTAGGTCTGGGACATAGGCCTATATCCACAAAGCTATTTGAGAACCTAATTCTTATTTGACCACCTAACTGTCACTGATTTTTGAGAGATGGGACTTGCCCAAATGGGAGTTAAGTGCCTAAATACCTTTGAATAGCTGACCAGTAAAGCTGATCCGTTCTCTTCAGAGTTGTAGCTTATGCGGGTACTTATGTTCTAATTCTTTGTCAAACTAGGCAACACCTTTCTAACCTTTTCCATTCAAACGACATGTACCTGCAAATTACCCTCTGACATGGTTTAACAGGAAGGCTTTTATTGCTTATTTTTGTCTACATTGCTGCAGAAATAGAAAAGCTAGAAATTTATGTAAGCAAAGAGAATGCCTTGCCTGTCCATTTCTGCAATATGCTTTGACTTTGTAATTGTTAATGCTCTCTCTCTGAAATGTTGGTGCCAGCAGCTAGATGAAGCTCTTGTGAATAAGCAGGGGATTCTTCTTAACTGGAAGTGCAATATTCAGCCAGCAGAGCCACCTGATAACTTCACATTTTTATGTTTATGTAGCTATACTCACTTGCATGTAATTGGGCCTCTACTATTAGTGGAAACCATTCAGACTTTATTAAACATATTTGTAACCCTCCTTTTCATTAAATATGCGACAACTGCATTTTTGTCTGCTGAGTTCTGCCTTCCTACCTGAAACAATCAAAACTAGACACATTATACATCTGTCATCTTTCATAATCTGGACTGCCTCAAGCAGGAACAATCCATTTATATTTTATAATGAAAAGAAAGCCTCTGAATGCCAACTAGTAGACACATAAGATTATCTTTCTGTTTGCCAGACTCGGATTGTCAGACATTAAATTTTTTAACAGCCACTTCTGATGAATTATTGATGTTCTCACTATTTAGAAAATGGATCACATCACTAGAGTAATTAGCACTCTGCCACTTCTGGCTATTGTATTTAATGTGTCACAAGAGAAGGCTGTGTTGAACTATTTCTTTTTAAGTGAATGACTAGCTTTGTTTCTCATCCATTGCCCTGTTGCATGTCATCCAACTAGTGTAGATAGATGGTGTTCCATAGGGTTAGGATCTAACATGCATATGTGGTTTCCATTTAGTATAAGTATACATGTTTCGTGTAGGAATTTAATGACAAAGATTTTTCCTCAAGATTAATTTTTACATGTAAAACAGAATGGATGCCTTCTGAAAGTGTCGAAGTTGCAGTAAGGGAAGTAATTGGGGTGTGTGCAAATTCATATAACAGTGTTATCCCCTGTATGTAAGATAACTCACTTCAGGACATCTAAATATTTAGAAATAATGATGATTATCAGACTTCTATACTTTAAAATGAATAAAATAGAATACTGTTTTGAGGTTTATATTCAACAAATAACACTTCGTGAAGAAGTGTCTACAGATTCAGATTTTAAAAAAATCCCAAAGCCTTCAGCATAAATACAGGCTGTTGAAATCTCATTAGAGTAAAAGTTCCTTGCCATAATTTTCTATCCTTCTGCAAAATTAAGATGCAACATTGGTGGTTTTGCTTTCTTCTTGATTTATATACATCTATGCATGTTGGAATTTGTTATGCGTTAGTCATCTGTTTCTTCCCAAGAGCCTGCTAGAAATGACTGAAAACAGAGCTAAATGTATATCAGCAAAGTAATTTTTATCAGGTCAATAATTTATAAAGATACTGCATGCTACTCAGAAATTCAAATTTTAGAGCATGTCTGGAACTGCATATTTGCTTGGGTTATTGTGCGCTTAACTGAGCACTCAATTACTCTCTGAATTTAAAGTATATCAATACCTGATACTTGGGAAAGCAGTAATAATAACAGAGATATTTTTTCCACTTTCCTATTTTCTTAAGTATCTCATAGAGCTCATGCTTATCAAAGGTTTTTTTAAAAATCAGTAGTTTTGTACCTAAATAAGAGACTGCAGAAAGAAGCTGGCCTCCTTCGGGTATTTAAATGGACAAGGGCATTGATCAGCATAATTAGATGCTTAACTGGACATGCTAGTCTATGAACTTGAATGTGTAATTATGATACACAGTATTGAAAAGTAAGTACTGAAGGTGTCCTGTTTCAAAGTGCTTTTTTTTCTGGTTTTAGGCTATTTATATTACTGAAGAATGTAGATTATGTAACAAGGACAATATGGGCAAAAAAACCAGACACAAACAAGAATCTATTCAACACAATAAATTAAAAAAAGCTGAAAAATTAGAAGGAGAACTAAGCAATAATAAACATAATGACCTCCTGGCACTTCTTAAGATAATTTATTCTCAATGATAGACATGCATTTAAAATGTGTCCTGCAATTGGAATGCGAAATTGCATCCTTATTTCCAAGTTTAAGTGGACTTTGCTGGAAGAAATGATAGAACCTGAAGGAAATGGAAGCTTTCCCTCTTGACATCTAGCACATTTGGGGTGGAAGAACTGCCAGATAATTTCTTTGATCACCTGTCTGAAGTCTCTAATTTGAGTTGCATTAAGCCTTAGGATGCATTTCATGTGTGAGTGGAGGATAGAATTATAGAATCACTTTGGTTGAAAGAATATCAAGTCCAACCATTAACCCAGCACTGTCACACCTACCCCAAACTATGGCTGTAAGTGTCACATCTGTGTCTTTTAAATACTGAGAGGGATGGTGACTCTACCACTTGGCAGCCTGTTCCAATACTTGACTGCCCTTTCAGTGAAAACCTCTGGCACAGGTTGAGACTCTTTCCTCTTGTCCTGTCACTTCTTATCTGGGAGAAGAGACCAACCCCTCCCCCCGGCTACACCTTCCTTTCAGGCAGTTGTAGAGAGCAATTAGGTCTCCCCTGAGCCTCCTTTTTTCCAGGCTAAACAACCCCACCTCCCTCAGCTGCTCCTCATGGGACTTGTGTTCCAGAATCTTCACCAGCTCTGTTGTCACTCCAGCAGCTCAATGTCTTTCCTGTAGTGAGGAGCCCACAAGTGGGCACAGCACTCAAGGTGTGGCCTCACCAGTGCTGAGTACAGGGGGACAATCCCTGCCCTGGTTCTGCTGGCCACACTATTGCTCACGCAGCCAGGATGCCATTGGCCTTCTTGGCCACCTGGGCACAGCTGGCTCGCATTCAGCTGCTGTCAACCAGCACTTTCCAGGTCCTTTTCCTCTGGGCAGCCTCCCAGCCACTGTCCCCAGCCTGTAGTGCTGCATGGAGTTGTTGTGACCCAAAGGCATGACCTGGCACTTGGCCTTGGTGAACCTCAAACAGTGGCCTTGGCTCATTTATCCAGTCTGTCCAGATCCCTCTGTAGAGACTTCCTACCCTCTGGCAGATCAACACAGATTCTACTCAGTTGGGTGTCTTCTGCAAACTGATTGAGGGTGCACTTGATCCCCTTGTCCAGGTCATTGACAAAGGTATTAAACAGAACTAGGCTCTGGGGAATGCCACTTGTGACTGGCCACCATCTGGATTTAACTCTTTTCAGTACCACCACTCTTGGGGCTCACCCATCCAGACAGTTTTTCACCCAGCAAACAGTCCATGCCACGAGTAGGTAGTTTGTCCAGGAGAATACTGGCGGAGACAGCGCCAAAAGATTTATAAAACTCCAGGTATAAAACCTCCACAGCCTTTTCTTTATCCACCAAATGAGTCACTTTGTCATAAAGGAGATCAAGTTAGTCAAGGATTTACTGCTCTTCATCTCTCAGCACGGTGTGTCTATTTTGCTGTTGAGCTGCCTCTGTGCTGGTAGGGAAGCTTATGCTGTGCAACAAGCAGAGCTCACAGAAAGGTGGCAGAGGTGGTGGTGTCTTCACTGCCTGCTGCTGCAGTGGAGTAGCAGTAGCTTCATTTCTGCAGCTCAGCACTGCGATTTGCTTAACTATGTGAAGGGTCTGCCAAATCTTTCTGTATGCCCAAGCCATCTTGATTCCTATAAAGACCTGCATCTCGGCAGAGTTCTTTGCCAGTGTTAGATGTTGTATAACCTCCTTTCTGGTGGCAGAAATATGTTCTAAATTGTTACCTCTACCTGAAAGTATAGTAATTTCTGGTTAGTTCTTATGCTCATTGGGAATAGGGCAAAGGGAGATACTGGTACAAGTAATACAAGCTACAACAAAGTTGGCAAAGAACATGTTAGTGACTAAGGCAGCACTAATCACGCTGCAAATGAGAGCACACTACTCATCTATTCGCTTTGCTGTTGTCAGACTGAGCTGTTTGCTGCACATTGGAGAGCTGATACAGTGCTCTATAAAGGAGATGTGCATCCTTGCCAGGCTTACTTTAACACTGATGTGGGAGGCTTTGATGTCAGGCTAGATTTCAAGACCAGAGAACAAGGTAGCAGATGTTTTGGACTGGTGTGCTTGATGAGCCTCTGCAAGCTTGTGTGTTTTCAGTAGAAGGTTGCTCCTGGGGAAAAGCACTTCCAAGGAAGCTGCTTCCATTGGGGTGTTCTGTAAGTTAGGGTGGGGGCATTGCTCCAAGAGGGAATTGTATTCTCATGCAACCAAGTTTATGGGTTGTGAAGCACTTGTAGTAAAAAAGCAGAATATTTGATTTCTATGCAGAATGGAAAATAAGTGGTAAATCCTACATGTACTGGCTGGTATCAGAGAGAGACAGATTGAGATATTTGCACTGGGCAAGTCACTTGGCCTCCTTGTCTTTCTCCCTTTCCTATTGTCCTTGCCCATACATTCTTTCATATTTACTAAGTTTCCCTGAGCAGACGAAATTCTGTTTCTCTACCATGCTAAAAAACTCACTCTGCTGCGTCCCTTGTGCTTCCTGATTCTGCAGCTGAACCTCTTGCTTGCTGACTCTCAGATGATTGCAGAGAAAAATTTGCTTTCTGTTGTAGACTCAATTTCTGGAAGAGGGTCTGAAAGTTCTCCTTTTATTCCAAAAGTTGTAGTGTACAAAACTAGAAAATCTTTGATACTTCTCACAAGGTGTGTTTTACTTTTCCCTTTTGTTTCACAGTTCACAATTCAAACCTGAAGTCCTTCTCCAGTAGCAAATTGCAGTAAGAAAGGAAAAAACCCATTGAAATGTAGTATTTCTATGCTTAATGGCCTGCACTCCCACAGTTAGCAGTACCAGGCTTATAGCACTCCAATGGAATCTCTGGTCAGTGGAGGAGATCACAGAGAACAGGAGTCGCTCTGTGAGCTGTCATTTGCTAAGTGCGTATCTTGGTTTGCATTCCAAAGTGTGTACTACCAATACCTTTTCAGATTAAGTCTGTAGGAGAAAAGGACTGCTTTTATGGTCTCAGAGTACAAATTGGGAAGTTCTATAAACAAAAAAGGAGTATGTGTGTGTGCTAAAAATTGCTTGAATTAGGTTGGGTTTATATTGTTGTTTGTGTAATTTGCTTGGATGTACTTCAAAAAACAATTGTGGTTTACAAATCCTTTTTTTCCTAAGTACAGCCAAATAATATTGAACAAAAGATGTGAAGGAAAAAATAATTAAAAAATCAGTTGTGTTGCTTTCAAAAAGTAATTATGTACACAGAGAAAAAATAAGAGACATTGCAGGTTAATAATTGAATGTAATACTTCCATTTAGCTTAGATAGCTGCAATAGTCCAGAAGACTACTTAACTCTTCTTTCTATTTGGATTATAAAACTCATGTAACATTCTGTTTTTACTCACCTAATGTCAGCATGAAAGTCTTGTATCCCTCTGCTGTAAAAATCTTGCTGTAGTATTTGACATAAATAATTACATCACACTGTCTAATGGAAATAACAATAAAGAAAAAAGTACTTTGGTGACTCAGGACTTCCTTGTCATTGACTTTCAATAATACACAGGCGTCTACAAGTCTTACTGAGTCATACAGAAAGACATTGAACATTAAAATGTAATTTAAACAGACTTCAAGCCCACACTTCTGTTAAAAAGTCCTATTTAGCAGTCACCTTCCCCTAAAACTGAGTACCTCCTCCTTATGTGATCTGGCATTTACATAGGCTCTTCCTTGATATAGCCATACAGCTGCCCCAGTGTGACCATCTGACTCTTACTTAAGTTTTGCAAAGGTCTAGAAATTAGGGCAAGTGATGCTTTAGTTCTTCAGAGGAATTTTCTGGCACTTCTGCTCTAGGGGTGCCCCATAACTAGGCCTCAAACACTGGCTAGGCATGACAATCTTGCTTTTTTTTTTTTGTTCAGTAATATTTTATGTAGGTGGTTAAACAGATTTTTTTTTTTCCCCCCTCTCATATAGCCTAGCTGCCTTTGGGGGACAGCACCTCAGGGTAGAATCTTCAGATGCCTTGTGCCTTCTGTGGTTTCTAATGGTGAAGAAACAATGAGGGGGTGCCAGAACAGTGGCTTCCAATCTGCAATCTGAGTCCTCCTGGTCTCCCTGAACTCTTTTTAAAAAAAGAATCCAAAAAAAGGAAACGTAGTAAATTTAGCCTATTATTTGGTGTCAGTTCACAGTATAGAACTACTCCTGCAGAAAAAAAAAAACAAACAAAAACCTGAAAAATAGTTTATTTGCCTCAATCTCACTGCTCTATGGACTTGATCCTGAACATAGATTTTTGAGTGGTTTTAAATGTCTCATCTCTTTAACATTACAGTGAGATATAAAGTATTTAGGGATACATATAGGCTCACTAACAGCACATTTAATCCAACATGTAAGGACTCAAACCAGTTTATTAGGATCCTGAAAAGCTTTTTATTTGCTAAAGCATCATTTTGAGCTTTTAAATAGAGGACTAGAAAGACTATCAACATCCTGCAGCATTAAAAGATGGCTTCCCTGCATACCTGCAGCTCATGCTTAGGAGCCTAACTTGCAGCTTTTCTCAGAGTGCACACACAAATCTACAAAGACTTCATGTCCTGAAATAATGTTTAGTAGGTAATATAGACACTTCCCCTGCAAAAAAAAAAAGAGAAAATAATGCTTGTGTTTTTCTCTTTGGTAAACTTTCTGTGAAATAATGAGGATAAAATGTGTGTTTTCTGTGATAGGCTGCCAGGAGGGTAATGAAAAGATCTGGGTATATAAAGCTGCTCAATTATTTCTAGGTTTTGTACACTGTAGTTCTGCACCCATGTGTTTATTGTTTTACACAGCTTATGTTCAAATGAAAGCTATGTATGTGTGTGGGAACATTCTCTACCTGGGGAATTCCAGCACAGAAACTAATTATTTCTTCAAACTCATCTGACACCATGCACAATTGGTACTGATGGGTGATGAGTTTATAATTTTCTTGTGACTAAACTGATTGTAAAAGTAATGTCAGCTGTTGGTGGGTAAGGGTAGCCTGACATTGTAATTGAGTGATGGCCATAAACTTATTGTCATGGTATAGTTGTGTTGTTATCTGTTCATAGTAAGAACCTGTTGGACTTAAAGTTCGATAGCAATTGATTTTTCTTTTTAATGTGCTGCCAGGCAGATACTAATACTGGTTGTACTAACATGACCACATTTCCAAGTGATTGTGGTAAAACCACCTCAGGGCTAGTCCACGTGGGAGCTAGGTCTGACATAGCAGCAGGACCTTTTTCTTCATGGTTTTGATTACAAATGGGAGCCCAGTAGCAGTGGTGTGAGGGGCAGGGAGCAGGGTACTAATGATGTGTTGTTATCACCATGAACAGTAGTAGATTTATTTATTTTTGCGTTGAGGTTGGATGAGGACAAGGCAAAAAAACAAACCCTAAAATAAGATCATCTGGACATCTATTTTATCCTGATATAAGCTTCATTTTTCTTTCCTGTCAGCCATAGATCTGCTACTGCACTGCCTGTGTGACACATTTTTTTAGGCCTTTGTGTGTCTGAAAGGTAATAGTGTAGCATTTGGGTTATTTACGTATTTTGAATTCAAGGGGAAATCTCTGCCCTTTGGGAAAATGCAAGGGTAGAGGATGAGGAGAAGAGCATCCTAAAAATGTATTAGGAGGCAGACTGGCTTCTCTGCATTAGTTATGGCCTAACTTGGAGCCTTTTAAAAGAATTTAACATTATTTCTAGAATTGCAAAGTCAAATACTTCAAAGCGGTTACTGCCAAGATCATTTCAACATTGTCATTTTGAGCATATGAGTGGCAATGACCTTAATGTGGTCACATACTGCTCTCTTAACCCCTCCAGGTCCCTGGACTTACTCAATGTGCAGAATGTGCTTTGCAATTAAAAAGTAGGAACCATTAGTTAACCTTTTAATGTTATTTCTCAGTATATGGCACTGAAATTTATCTACTGTTCATTATTCTAACCCTCCTAGAGGTATAAAATTATTTTACCCATATGCTTTTCTGTAAATCTTCATTATCCTATCCAAATGAATAAACTCATTTTCATGATACTGAGAAAAGGGATATTATTCCATTAGTTCCATTTCCCAGATAGAAGATCTGGGACATCAAGTAGCATCAATATTGGAACAGCTTCTGGCTTTCTTCTTTGGAAGAGCTTGCATTGCAAACTTCATGCCTTGAAAGCACAGTTCTGATCAGCTTTAGACACAGTTGTGACTATTCAGCAACTCAAACTCCACAGTCTCTCAGGATATGTGTGTTTGTAAGTAGAAAATATATTGGTATCCAACTGTGAAGCTTAATATCAATGACTATTCAATCAAGTCAGCTTGAATCAGTGATAGTGTGGCCAGCAGGACCAGGTCAGTGATCATCCCCCTGGACTCAGCACTGCTGAGGCCATGCCTTGAGTGCAGTGTCCAGTTCTGAGCCCCTCAGTACATGAAAGACATTGAGGTGATGGAGGGTATCCAGAGGAGGGCAATGGAGTTGGTGGAGGGTCTGGAGCACAAGTCCTAAGAGGAGCAACTGAGGGAGCTGGGGTTGTTTAGCCTGGAAAACAGGTTTAGGGGAGATCTTATCAGTCTCTACAACTGCCTGAAAGGAGGGGTATTGTAGAGGGGTCGGTCTCTTCTCACAGCTAACAAGTGACAGGACAAGAGGAAAGGGCGAGAGGAGGTTTAGATTGGATATTAGGAAATATTTCTTCACTGAAAGGATGGTTGAGCATTGGAACAGGCTGCCAAATGGTAGAGTCACCCTCCCTGGAGGTATTTAAGACATATGTAGATACGGCACTTAGGGGCATGGTGGTGGCCTTGGGAATACTGGGTTAGTGGCTGGACTTGATGATCTTAGAGGTATTTTTCAACCTAAACAATCCTATGATTCTGTGATTCTATCACAGTTCACATTAGTGTGCTGCTGAACAGTTACATCTCTTTGCTTACATGCAGAGTTCAGCAGGTCTGCATTAGTACAGCGTTCCTACTTTGTCTGCTTTGTTTCGCCTCAGTGGAGCCAGCACAGCACCGTGTTGTGCTACGGACATAGATCCTGTCAGATGCAGCAGTAGCATCCAGCTCAGCACTGTGCTATTTGTGTCTTTGTTCACAGGAGCAGCTTCTGCCTCTGGGAAAGCCCTTGTCTTTATTCACTACACGTGTTCTAAATCCCTGAAACCATGTAATATCTGGTGGAAAACAGGTCCACCTGTTTATTTAATGCCATGTGGAGAAAACTAGTCCAAAATTAGGTCTTGGAAGATTTTACTTGCATGCATTTTTGCAAGGTTCTTGGTTTGAAAAGCTTGTCTTTATTCAGTGGAGTTTCTATAGGAAAAAGCAGTCCCAGGGAATTCTGATACCACTTGCCTGATTTATTCCGTATTCTCATCCTTTTCTTACCAAAATGTATTTAGTCTGTTGCTTACTGTGGTGATACCATCTTGCTCACTTTGTTTTCTCTCTGTATCCATCTTATGCAATCCTGTCTCTTGCCCAGCAGTTACCCACTTCCTAACAGGCTAAAAAAATCCATTTCTCTAAGTGGATTCAAAATGGTAGACCTGTCCAATGCATTTTAAAATACAATTTCCCTACTTTGACAATAATTTTAATTAAAAGTACCACACTCTTAAAATAATTACAGCAAAAGCAGCAAGCTGTGTTTTGGTTTGTGTTTGGTGGTTGGGTTAATTTTTTATTGTTTGTTTGCTTTTGTTTTCATTCCAATAAATTTATTTGATCCTATAAACCCACCTTTGGCAATTCTGGTGCAGCTCTGTTGAGGACTCTGATGACTCATCAAACACTAGGAAGACAGTGCGCAGCCCTGGCAAACGGCAGGGATCAGATGAGAACTGAATCACAACTCACTTATTGCTTAGCATCAGAGGGGAAGTAAATTCTCTCATTCTTACTCATGGGGTATCTTGCATTTCTCTTCTCCTTAATTTGTCTCAGCTTCACCTCCCTGTCTGGGAGCAAAAATGATACTCTGTATGTTGCAGGAGTCCTTTGCTTCACATACAATGTGCCTGGCATTCCCACACAGAGGAGTTCAGGAGATCAGCAGAACACCTTCTTTGCTTCCTCATGAGGGCATGTGGCCTGGCCTGCAACCCAGTCACCAGCTTCTGTTTGCTTCAGCTCTGTTCTTACCCTGCAGGTGGTGCTGGGATCTTTTGTTATGCTTCCTTTTTTTGTTAGGTGATATTCAGGATATGCCCTTATCAGATGCTTCTGAAAAACTGAAGTATACAGTATTTCCACACGCCTGCTCTAATGGTAAGATCTTAAAAAATTTCCCGCAAGTCACTCATGACATTTATCTCTTAAGTTCACATTTGGTCTCTGTCAGAGCATGCTTTTCATGACCCCTGCTCACTGTGGAATAGATCCTTTATACTTAAGCTGATATTAAATTAACATGTCCATAACTCTGTTCATCCTCCTTCAGTAGCGTTCATCTAATTAAAAAATACACAGAACCTGTTTTCTTATGGCAAATATGACCTTATCCTTCTAAGAACACTCTCTTAAAACTGTATCATCTGTCACTTACGGGAGGGTGGCATTATGTTTTGTACAAAGAAAATCTTAACATATGGGATGTGAGCTAGTTCCATTAAACGCCTCAAACCTCCATTTACTTCTCTGACAAAGTAATAGAGTGGAGATATCAATACCGAAGCTTCAAGGCAAGAAAATCTAGCTACCAAGCTTTTCTCCTTCTGCTTTTTCTTCAAGCCAGACTATGGTTTGTATGTATCTGCTCTGCAGTCATAGGACTTCCAGAAGTCAGAAGTTTTGTTGCCATATCTACAGATCAGTGGATGCACCAAAACCTGCTGGAATACCAGGGTAAGTAAATTTATGTCATGACAGCACAGGAGACTTCTGGTTTTTGCTCTCTGCTGTCAGGGAAATTACAAATGCATATCTATTGTGGTATTTCAGGTAGTGCTAGGAGGCTCATTCCCTGAAAAGTTTTTCTTTTTCCTGGCTGTGTATTGAGAGGGTGTCATGATAGTTTTGTTTCAGACTGGGTAAAGTGACCGGAGTCTCTTCTATGCCTATTTTCTGAGTAGTCATAATGTTCTAATATTTTTCAGGCTTTTGATTAGTGCGACAAAAAAACTTTCTCCATTTCCATCTTCATTTCCTTCCAGTCTCTTAGCAATGTATCGCTAGACAGAGTACTTTGTCTATTTTAATACATGACTAATCTTTTCAGACCCATTTCCATTGCTATCTGTGCACTACAATTGCTAACTGTATTATACCATTCAATATGGTATGCAGCAGTCCATCAATCCTCTTTCTTCATCTAAAGGCAGAAAATATATAGTAATTGCTTAATAAATCTGCCATTCCTTTATCTCGGTCTCCAATTCCCCATTTGCATTTTTAGTACTTTTATCTTTTGGGCTGGCTGGTCATTTAACCGAGACAGGACGATAGGTAACTTTTATAGTACAGAAAGCAACAGGATCCTATGGTGAATTAATATTTTTTTTATTAATAACAAATACTAAATCTTGATGGAATAGTTAATGTCATGCATAGCTCCAACCCCTGCAGAACCTGGGTACCTGGGATGGATAATACTCTCTTCATTTACCTCAGGCTTATAACCCAAAGAAGTTTCCTGCATTTTTGGCACAAATAACTTGACAACAAATTCAGGGCTGAATTCCAGCAAGGTCAGCTTTCCCTGTATCCTTAGCAACTATTCTTTTCAAGAGGATTACCATATTTTTAATGACAATAGTGGCACATTATTGTTACAAGGAATTCTTTTTTGTTTCTTGCTGAGCAGTGACAGGTTCACCAGGTGTGATCTTATTTTTCTGCTATAGTATCAGAGATATCATGGTAGTTGATACTATTAATGATTTCACTTTTTTATGTATATAGTTATTTATGAATTGACAAGTATTGTTTGCCATGAAGAAATCTAAAAGTTCTACCTAAGAAAAAGGAAGGAAAAGAACAAAGGCTTTCAGTTTGCATATTAACAGCACTTGTGATTTACACCTCACTCTGTGCTGCATTGAAGCTTAAGAACACTCCATTCCCTAACTGATGTTTAATTTTCTATTAACTGTTTGCCTTCTGAACTTTAAGCAGTGTGATACGGAGGATGTGCAAGGAGGCATTTATTACTGGTCTTGCTTATATATGTCCTTCTTGCCATTTCTGAACAGGAGCTTTTGTTGAGCAAACCTTTTGATTTGATAGTGAAAATTTTCAGCATTTAGGAAGCATGAACCTCTGCACACTCATAAAGCATATCTCATCAGCAAAAGAGCTTTTTGTGAACATATTTGATCCATCCCATCCCTCCTATTCTTCAGGCTTAGGCCAGAAAGTCAAAGCAAGTTCAAGATCATCTTGAGAGAACTCCATAAGATAAGTCTTCAGATATCTAAAAGAACTTTAGAAACTACAGCATAAAACTTGTTTTGGAAAACTGGCATGATGCACCGTCCTACTTAGGATTAAATCTCTTTTCTGATGACAGTGAAATTCCTTAAGGCTCTGCTTGAGACTATGGACTGAATGGGGAATTTTGACAAATGCAAGTCTCGTGTCTCCTCTCTTTAAACTATGCCCTTGCTAGGACAAATACATAGCAATAGACAGAAATGAAGAAAAAATACCCAAACCAAACGCTTTTAAGAGCAAATCAGGAAAGTCACTAAATCAAGACGTTGATTGCCTGTGCTCCTGAGGGACTGTTAATGAATGAAAACACATGGCTGATATTTAGTTATTTATATTTAGTTATTAAATATAAATATTAGATATTTAGTTATTAAATAAATACCAAGGAAGTATTAAAAGCAACCTTTGGAGAGTTTCCATAGAACTGCCAAAATGCACTGCTGCTTGCTACTATTACATCAAACTTCAGAAGCAATATAAAATCCCTCATTTATTTTGAATAGAGTGCCAAAGCAAGAGGAATAAGCAATTTTGCACTAAGTAAGTACAATAATATGACACACAGCTCCAGTCTTATGCTTCAGAGAACCAAGGAAGTTTTATTTCTGGGGGAGTAGAGGTACATCAGGGAGTACACAGTGGAAGAATTACTGCTTTAATGTTTACATTTTCAAAATAATGGGAAAAATAAAAAGAGAAAAGCTTTTCTAGTTAAGCTGAACAAATATTTCTTCATGGACTCTTCTAGTGTAATTTTTTTCAGACGTAGAATGGACCAAATAGTAAGTATGGGACATAAATAAGGCTTTGTGTGGCATGTGGTCCTACACAAGCTGCATATAAGTGGGAGACTATCTCAAATATTAAAAGACAATATTTTAATGCTGACAAATGAGCACAGCAAGAGACAGAACTGTTTTATATGGAGCAGAGACAGATTCTAACACTGTAGATCTTAAAAAGTAGTTACAAGAACACTTAATCCACACTCATGATAGAATTCCTGCTTAAAGGTGGGACATCCACATCCAGTTAATTTTCTGACTTTTAGAGAACTAGATATGCATACTATAATCAAAGACCTTACTGCAGTGAGATTGCTGTGTGTGTGTGAATATCTCTTTTCTCCTCTCCTATAATGGAGAGACAACCTTCTTCTTATTCTTCAGTCTGCTTCTGATTCACCTAGGAATTTTAAATTCCTTTCAATTTTTCAGAATATTCTATATTTAAAGCTATTCTCATTGCTTCTATTGTTCTTGATTATTCAATTATACTTGATAAAATTGATCTTTGTTGCCCTATTTTCTTTTAATTTCTCCTTGGGTGAATTTCAGTATTCTTGCTCTCCTTGCAAATTTTAATCATGTTTTCTTAGAGTATTTTACATTTTTTCAAAGATACTTATATTAAAAAAATAGCTTTATTTTTCTTGTAGTGCTTTCATTCTTGGATGTTTACGTTGAATGACAGTGCTTTATTGAAGTATTCTCTAATACTAAATTCACCTGCTTTACATAGTCTCAATTGGCATATGAGTTCATGGGCAGCCTTTTTCCCCATTGCCTTGTAAAGAAACTAAAATGATCCATCTCACTCCCTTTTAAAGCCACTGGCAGAAATCTTTCTGATTTATCTAAGAGGAAGATTGGAGCTTCTTGTAAATATCCCTAGAAATGTATCCCAGGTTTCAGAAGTGTTCTTCTCCCAAACAATACCCCTGCATTTTTCACAGGTCTCATGGAACCTTTCTACAAACATACAGCAGTATACATCATGGATCTAACAGGCAAAATGAGCAGGGTAACTTCCCTGTATTTCTTACCATCTACCATTCTTTACCTTTGCCACTGACCTCCTTCCTGCACTGCTTTACTCGGTACATTTGATAAAATGTGCATTCTTGCATTTTTTGTTCCATATGATGTTTGTTCTTCAGTCAACCTTTGATACATTACAGTGAATAGGATATGTGGGAAAAGGGCATGTGTGGGTTTTTTGCCTTTTTTTTTTTTTTTTTTTTTTTAAGTAATCAGTGTTTTCTATATGTCTTCATGGAGGTAAAAAGGAAGCCAGCCTTTGCTATCAGTGTAACAGTTGAATATCAAGGCTTATACCTGTAGCTAAAGCACAGATGAGTTCACTAAATAAAATCTCTGAAGTCTGTTTTAAATGGCTATGCTTCTGCAATGACAGTTTCAGTAAAAGTCTGGAACTGCTGTGAATAAAACAGATATAAAATGGAATCATTTCTTTTTCTGTCCTGTAACAAAAAGCTATTTCTGGGAAAAAGAAACTTAAAATTGTTTTGTGTCAGCAATGTGTATGAAGTTGGCTTCTGAGTTCAGGAGGAGAAAAAAAGACTAGAAAGCAGAAGGCAAAAGAATAAAGTAGTATTTTAATTTTTTTTCCACATGACATGTCTATGAGCCACTTAATTCTGTATCTGTGTGGGATTTAAAAAATAAAGACCCATATAACAGAAACAAAAAAATGAGCCAAGCTGAGACATGAATCATAAATTAATTCAGGGATTTCTACAGAAATTACCACTGAATATACTTGAAAAAGCCATTGTGCGGGATGTATCTTCCTCTAGCTTGCTTTGACTAATCAGCTACACAAGTGCAAAATGTTTCAAGTAGAGGCTCAACGGGGACAGCAGAGTTGTGATCCTAGTGAAGTGCTAAACTTTAACTGATTTCAACAGAGACAGGGTTTCACCTGAGGAGCCAGGAGATATTCCTGGTTGTCCTGAGTGCATGCTTGGAGCTGAGAGAGGGGAGAATTAACATGAACTGTACCAAGACACTGCAGTTAACGACACGCAGTGATGGCAATAAACAATAAACTTTCAAGGAATCAGTTTACTGTGTGAGAAGGGAATGCAGCAGCGAATGCATGCTCACTCTTTCTCTCCCTTGCACTGCACGCCTCTCTCTCTCCCCAGAGAGAGACTGTCTTTTGTAGTGAGCACAGGGGTACTATACTTATAAATAAACTTGAATTCTGATTTTAGAAAGAACTGTTTCCCCAGTGGCCTCAGAAATGTTATTCCTTGTTACCAATCTTATTGCTGGAAGAGTAAGTTCATTTCTAAGGCATCAGGAAACATGATATTTGGTATGGAGGTTCTCTGAAGGTCCAGGAACACTATTTCTCCAAGAGGGAAGAATCCACTTGTTAACTAACTGCTGAGTGCTATCCCTGTAAAGGTTTGCTTCTTGACAATGAGCAACAGCAGAAGGGTTCAGATCAAAAATCAGGCTGCAACGTTAGGTCAGGGGTGATTTAAAAGCCTGATATATATGGTCAAATATACCAGGCAAGGAACAGAATAGGACAACTATGAAGCATATGTTGGTTTTGAACTATCTTGCAAAACCAACATCGATATAAAATATTCTAACCTATAATGATACAGAATACAAATATATATATATATATATATATATATATATGTGATGTTAATTATGAAACAAAACATCCATCTAGGGCATCTTTGTTTTGTTTAGGCTGTATTCAGTTTGGACAAATGGGAATCTGGAAATCACTTTACTGTTGCCAGTGTACAATACTATCTGGTTCTGGGTTTTATTGTATTTCCTTTACAGCTGTGATTTGTGACCATTTGCATTTTTGCTGACAGGTACTAAGGGTAAGTCAATATTTATAAAGTACTTTTTCCTATGTCTTCCTTTTACTAGAGACTTTCCCAATTGTAATGAGCTCTTTCTTCAGAAAGTGAAATGCAATTTGCGTGCACATGCCAACAATAATTGTACTTGTCAAAAGAAACAGATAACATTATAACTGCCTGAAATTTAATCACAAGAAATGCGATAATTCATATGGGAAATCATGTTTTACAATTTCTTTCTTTCCATGTGGTTTAGAATAGTTAAGGGAAAAAAAATTATCCTATTTAGGCCAAGCATGCAGAATGGCCTACAAAGGCAATTTAATGCAAAGCTTTTCAAATGTATTGGTGTTTCCTGCCAACAGAAACATACCTGAGACTACAACAATAAAAACACCATACGAGAAGTTGGAAAAAAAAGTAATTATATTTAATTGTCGTCTAATATACTTTGAATTCATTTTGAATTTTAAGATTTTCTTTTAAAATTTTGGCAGTGCTCCTGGGAGCAAGTATAATGTAGCGTATAAAATAACATTTCAGCTGTATAGTATGAGATTCAGTTCTGTCATTAGTGTAACTCTGGGCTAATTTGTTACATCAGATTTGTTCCATATTGATAGCCATATAAGTGAAGTTTGAATCTGGGCCAGATCTTGTATACTAAAATCCACCACAATTTTAAATTCTGCTTTACAATAAAAACCAAATTACTTTTTAACAGTATCAGCCCATTGCTCTAAAAGTGAAGAACAAAAAACCCCAGACCAAAATCTCAACAAAACCAATCAACCAGTAAAACCCAGCTAATCAATCAAAAAGTTATTAACACAAGATTTTTTCATTTTCACATTTCTAATTAGCGTTTTCATACCAACCAAGACGTGTTCTTACTATGTTGCTTGGAGAACCTCATAACCAGAACAAAGGCAGACTTTTAGAGACAGATTTTAGATGTGTGGGCCTGGCTGGAGGGAAGCCCAGAGAGCTGCTGTGCTTGGTTACCCTACAGAAAGCTAGAGTTCCAGCTGGGACCAGGCACAACAGCTTAGCTCTGAGCCTTGATTTGCATGCCAGCTCCTCCCAGTGAACATCTTTGTCATCCGTCATCTTCTGGCGGTATTCTGATAACTTATAGTATCCCTGTTTGCTGGAGGCATCTTGGTTAGTGAGAGGGAGTGGATGATTCACTTGAGGTATGTCTAAAAACTTTGGAAAGAACGGGTAAAAGTGCATTCATTACTCAGATATGTATCCAGTCTTTGCAAGAATACAGTCAGGATGGGGGTTTGTACTTGTTTGCACTCATGTGTGTGTATGTTTGGTTTGGCTTTTGTCAGTGTTATGCAAAGTGATATTCTCATTGTACAGTCCAAATGAAATATAGGTGAAGAGTCAGTTAGTTGTTTATCATAGTGTTCCTCTCAGAAATACAAAGAAAATTAACACTTTTTTTGCCCTGGAATGATTTCCTTGAATTTGGTCAATGAGTAATAGGGGTAGTCCATGTGGCTTGGAACTGAGATTCTGCCTACTTTGCTTTATACATACTGATTTGTCCTGCAAAGAGGGAAACTTAGCAATTCAACAGTCTCTTGAAGTTTTTATAGTTGTGGTGTTCTGTCGGGGTCCTTTGATATGCATGTTGCAGTATCTGCACTGTAACAGTGTTCCCTGCCTAGAAATGGAGTTCTGGAGCAGAGTGAGGAAATGAGCAGCAACAGGAGGGTTTAATGAAAACAGGCCATGTCAAAGAAAAGCAAGAAGTTAAAAATGAAGATGATGATAAATGCAGTTCAGAATAATTATTATATACTTTTCATCAAGACTGATAGAGATTTCTTTGCCCAGCTGGGAAAATTATCAATGGCAATGCAACAATCATGTCAGGAGATTCTTTGTACTCAATACTTGCTACTGTGTAAAGAAAAAAAAAAAAAGGCTTGTAGGCTAAGTCTCGCCATAGTCTGCTATAAATCCTTGGTTTTGTTGAACACTAGAAAACCACAGAAGTTCAGAATGAGATTTTTTTATACTTTCCTTTTTATTGTTAGATATAGAAAGTGAGCAGTTGTACATGAAAACTGTTCTACAAACTGATGAATTAAATGTTGGTATGGCCACAGTAACCTAGCATAGTTTATATTTCAAGGGAACTTTTCTAAGAACAAAGTTTCCTGCTTCAGAAAGAAGGTCACGAGCAGTATACAGTGACTTAGAGTTGATATGCTGATATATCCCTAAAGAATCCAGCAAATAATTCTGAAGAAACCAGCTATTTATACTGCAATTTCATGTGGCAAGACCTCTGGAGATGTTATCTAAGAGTTTTGAGCTCTGTACAAGTAATAATCATCAGAAGAGCTTGACAGTTCTGTAATTTTTCTCTCTGTGGGTTCCCACGGCACATTAGTAAGGTGATTCATAAAACAAGTCAGAAGGATATAGGATTATAAATATGTCAGCTAAGAGAAAATATTTTAATCATTTTTCTCTGTATTTATATGTAGCTGTATTTACGATTGAATTTGAGGAGCATATACCTAGAGAACAGTATCCCCTGTAAAATACAGGCAATGGGATTTATCACCAACAAATTTCACATTGTTGCAGATGTTATATTACAAAGTAGTCTTAAGTGAAGGCAAAGCAAAACCTCCTTCAGTCATGTAAAAGCACATAGAAAGAGGGTATAAAATTTAAGCTTTTGCCATTTTATCATGCTTTGGGTTCATAAGTTTTAGTGCTATGACCTCATTTTTCAGAGAGATGTCCACAGTGCTCTGTGATCTATCTTTCATAATTATATTCAGCATTTGAGATACCAGTAAATTTTGCTTTAAGTCACATGGTTATTACTTCTTCTTTTGTCATTTTTGCCTTTGTTGGTGACTCCTGAAACAGTAGCAAGTGTTGCCTCTGATATTATCACACCGTTGGCAGTGTTCATCTTCCATCGTGTAGGGTGTAGACACCAAGGGTGTAATAACGCTTTATGAGAGAAAAGAAGTTGAGAAGTGTGCGTATGTGATTTTTAAATGCATCATTCGTGCCCTGAACCGTGCCCTGTGTGTTTTAAATAGTGACACTTATTTCTAGCCAGCTGCCACAGAATATAAAGAAGAAATTCATGAATGAAAGAATTTTTATTAGAAATTTCTCCTTCCATACCGAGATGAGAGAAAGCTTGCTGTCCCACCTGTTTCCCAGCTGGTTTGGGAGAGCAAATAGGAACTGCTAGAGCTTAGGGAGATATCAAAATTGATTTTTAAGCTATCTTGACAGTTTGAAAATACATTTAACTGGATCACTAGGAAATTAAATTAATTTGGGACATCAGTAAGTCCATTAAAATTTCTCTATCTATTACATAAAGCAACAGGGAGCAAGAGCATCTAATTTAGACCCACATATTCCAAATTCAGCAATAAAAAGTGAAAGACCACCTTTTTTCCATTTCTAAGGCCTGTTGGAAGTAGATAAGGGAGAGATTCATGTGTTTTCCATCCATTTGTATTCCTTCCTCCTATTAACTCTTAGTTGCTTTAGTACTTCAGGATGCTGTATTGCATTAAACAGTAGGTCCTTCCACTGTATAACCTTCACAGGGGTTACACAGTGTTTTCCAGCCTCTTTCGTAGGTGGACTGGAATAAGTGAAAAGGGGTCTTCCTCTGGAGAATAACATACTGCTGCATGGGAGTATGAACTTCTTCCCAGGGAATTGAAGTAGGTAAAAGGGGTGTAGCACCTGACAGGAGCAATTGCCATATGGAACCTGGAGAACTGAGGAAGGAGGCTTGAAGCTGGTTGGTTTTGTGTATGAGGGTCAATGGAGTTTATTTAACTTACTTGACAAATAAAGGTGCATTATGTTTTCCACTCCATGAAATAAAGATCCTTCAGAGAAAATGGGGAAAAACGCAAGGTGGGCGTTTTAAGCAAGTGAGAGATGTGTACGTAAGGTCAGCCATCAGCTGTGTGTATGCAGGCAGGTAAGGGCTGTGCACTCAGTTTTCCCTTCAGCATTTGGGAGATGGTGGATATCTCATAAAGAAACTTTGTAGCCTGCCTATTGCATGGATAACCTTTGATGTCTTTAAATTACAAGTGGTTAGAATAAAACCAGAGGTCCAAATATCCTTGTTCTATTCAGAAATTCAGAACTGAATCTAATCCAATCTAGTATTAAGACTTTCACCTGCCCTTGATTGTCTGATCAGCCTGATAAAAGAGAAGAATCTCTTAATCGATGTAATTAATTCAAGTAGTAAAGACCGAATCACTTTCAAAAATTAATCAAAGAAGTAAAAATCATTTTGGTAGAATAACCATCTTTTGGGTAAATTATTAAAGAACCTTAAAATAAAATTCAAAATAGTTGGAGAATTAAATAACAAAATCCCCTAGGAAATGAGGGAAAACTAATTTTTCAGGATTGTGGTTCAGAACATGTCCTTTTAGTGATGGAAAGCTGCAAGGAAGATAAAATTTTATAGCAACTTCTGGGATAAATTCTTTGCAAATCAGATAAACCCAGATGGAGAAGAGTCATATGCAATTTTAATTAAACAAATGCATCAGTGCCTTCTAAGTGTTAAATGGTGGGATGAACCACTTACCTCAACAGAGTGACAGAAGCAGTGCACAACATTACAATGCTAACATGCTATGATGATAAGAGGTTGGTGGTATCAGATACTGACTCTGAACAGGATCTTCTGAGTAGAGCTGCGCAAAGTTTTGGTATCAGAACCATGTGAAATGTTAATTGTATCTGAAAAGCAAAGCAGAGCTCTTAGGCCTGTGCTGACTCAGGACAAGCAAGGTCCAGGTGGCAAATAAGGTGGATTGTTCCATTCTCATGGGCCATTTCCTAATGGGATATAATCTAATGACATACTCATCTCTTCATGACACAGGGAACCAAGATCATTGTCTTCCAGTTCAGCTATTTTGAGAAAACAAAATTTTTTGGTTTAAAAGCTTCATGTTATATTTTGATTCTAACTTACGTGTATGTTTAAAGAAAAAAAGGAGTTTGTTTGGTGCTTGGATAAGTATAGAAATATTTTGGGGTTCAACTTCAAGTGTGGAGCTATCAGAAATTCAGTTTTGTAACTTTGGCTCATCTTTCTTTCCAATGACTCTTACACATTATTCACGGTGACTCTCTACTTCAACTATTTTTCCTTCTGATGTAGAAGGAAGTGGTGAAAGGCTATCTGATTATTTCAGAGAGCTATTTTTCTTAGTTTCCCTTATCTATATTAATAGATACATTTTCAAAGAACTTGAAAAACAACATGTTACCTGTTCATTCTGAACTTCGACATGTTCGTTTTTTCACTTTCCATTCATTACCAAAGCCATGGTGTCCTTTCTAAGAAATCCTCTAAAATGGATAGAAAACTTGTAGGATTATGGATTAATCTGTTTTTACACAGTCAAAACCCGGTGCAATTGCATGGCATTCTCTCCCTCATCTGCAATCACTTTGCTGCACAACAGTCTTGCTAAAGGAAATACAGCAGATGAAATTCCTCAAATACAAGGAAGCATTGTGAATGATTTCCACTTGGAAGACACTTTTCAGAAAATCTCTTGATCTGATTTAATATCTCTGAAACTTCTCACACTATTCTGTAAAGTATGCTTTGCTCTGCAAAGTGTATTTCTGTGCTCTAACTGTGCTGCTTTAAAGCTTTTGTTGCCATCGAGTAGTAACCATTTTTAGCTTTACTCCCCCCAGCATGATAGTCTAAAATTAAAATTTAGAATCGTATTTTCAGAGTGAACTTTCTGTTCATGCTTTTCCTGCTCTAACAACTTGCCTTTTCAGCAGTTGATTGGTATTTATGGGGAATTAGATGTGTCTCTGAAATGGCACCACTGCTCTGGTTGGTGCCTGTAGCACTGAGTGCATACATATACACCATCCCCAGCACCATGCTCCAGCCTGATAATTTGGATGGGAATGGATAAGCTCTTTTATTTTAAAAGCTACCAATTATTATTGGCTGCACAAAAACTCCTTATGTTTTTTTTTCCAACATAGGGTTTCATAACAGTCAGGACTATAATTTTGACATTACTGTGATGGTGATCAGTGCTAAGGACCAGTGCCCCAAGTGACCTCATTGTAACATCTGTGAGCTAGCAGGTTTTTTGTGTAGCTTCACATGCATCCTTCTTGTTCTTTTCAGTTTATTATAGATTCATAGAATAAAGGAAAAGACTTCCTTCCGTGTTATCAGTGATGCTAGTTAAGTCACAGACTTCAGATTTCAAATTGGATATTTTTCTTAATCATGCTATAGTCTAATGAGTAAAACACTTTTTTTCCTTTAAAATACCTTTTAATTAAATTTATGGCATTTACTCAGGAAACATTCAGATGTACTTGGTAACTTTAAACCTCTTCCTATTTTCTCAGATTCCCTTGCTACCTCCAGAAGCTTCTAACAGTAAAACCTTCTGTATCTTGTCTCTGTATCATCCAAGAGTCCCTTATCTCCTCCTAACATGCACAATAACAAGAAATTATTCACTTGGAGTGGAAGACTAAATAGGATTGTTGGTGTCTTAGGCACACTCTCTTCTGTGCAAAGGCTCAGTTAACACCAGTTAGCCACAGAAACAGCAGAGAAGGGAGAAGTCAATTTTACCATGATAAGAGGAGGTAGAAACCAGGCCACCAAGGAATTAGATCAGACTCCGTATCAGTGAAATATCAGCACTTCACAGGAACAGCTCCTGGTGTTCAAAACAATTTCACCTGTATACAGCTGTCTACTAAAGTTAGAAAAGGGATTTAGAGACTTTAGATAAAATCCATATGAATTTAATTTTATAAATATCAATGTCTTAACTTTTAAAAATATAAAATACATTAAATTTCCAGGTTTATTTACTTCGCTATGTTAGAACTTATGAATACTTATTTAGAAGCTTAATTTCACAATCTTGAATATAGATTTCTTTTCTTTTTTTTTCTTTCTTAAAGCAACCTCCCCTTCTCCCCCACCTCTGTGTAGCCTTCCATTGAAGACTTTTAAGAAAACGATGGCTTAAAAATTGATATTAACTGTGTATGAGTAAATTATGATTGACCATCATCATCCATGCTCTGTTAGATGCTGTTAGATCATGGGTTGAAAGAGGGATTTGCTAATTTCAGACACTTAAGTGGAGAGGTAGGACCAGAATGAGGTGGAATAAGAGATGTCATTTATTTTGCAAATAGATCCATTTAAAGTGCATGTAGATTCACTGACTCAGACAGTTCCACTTAGATGTACAGTAGTGTATGGAACTAGAATCAGGAATCAAATGTCTTAGACTCCTGGGACGGTTTCTCATTTTTTAAGAGAAGGAAGTAAAAGAAGTCACAAGTAGAGCAAGACTAAGTAAAAAGAGAAGGCATAAATTAAATATAAAATCTTATTAAACAGTATACACTATTACCTTCTTATTGCTCTGTTGTAAGAAAGTAACTAAAGCAAAGAAAACTAAGCTGTTAAAAAGGATAAAGAAAAATAAAGTCAGAATATTGTGGCTTATAAAGAGCTGGTGCATGTAGGCACATAACTGTCAACATTGGAAAGTGCTGCACAATATGTCTTTTCAGTTATTGTATTTCCAAACTTTGTGCTTAACATCACTGTACAGAATGTCATTCCACAGCTATTTATTAAACAAAACCTTTAGGATCAAATTGTTAGCTTAAATTCTATTATGAATGAAGAAAGATGGGAGTATTTACTCTGCAAATCATAGTTATTTCCCTAGCTGCCTCCTAGTTCCTGGATGGAAAGTAAATTGCTTTGGATCTAGCCCGCCTCTGTGTCTTGAGTGGGCCAATTCAGAGTGGTTTCCTGATCTATCTGCTAGTTTGTTCTCTTTGGCTAAACATAATATTTGCTTGCTTTGGTGAAAAAATCCACATGCTTTCTCCTTCAGACTTTCAGAAACTATAACCTGCTCGCCAGGAATTCCAAGAACTATCTCAAAATGAATTTCCCAGTTGTGCATCAGATAACAGTATTTGTTGTTTGCCATTCACAGCCTCTTCTCTGAAAAATCCATTTTGAATTGAGCTAATGGCTATTCAGCTGTGAAAAGAAATACAGTATAGAGCAATGCTAGAATTGATTGGACCATGGGATACCATCACAACCTGCATAACAATAAACCAAAATGTTCAACAAGCAGCATGACTTAAAATCTGACCTATATTCACCATAACTTGGGGGAAAAAATCTGGGACCGTACATTCTCACTATGAGACAATACACTGAAACTTTTTTTAAATCACTTTCTCAGAATATTTTGATTCTTTCCAAAGTGGTGCTATTTCTCTACTCAGATGTCCCATTTTTCATTTTAAGCATTCATTTACGCAGAAATATTTTCACTTCTCTCCCTGATTTGTTTTAGCTGCAGGGAAGGCTTCTTCCTATGACGTTGTGCACATTCTGAATGTTTCATTAGGTACTTCAAATACTCAGTCTGTGATAAACTTTTTCAAGGAGCATATTGCAGAAGAAAAAAATACTGATTAAACTTCTATTTATTTCCTTTTGAATTCTGAAAAATGTGTTTTCTGCTTACTTTGTGATTTTCTTGCAGTGTTGTTTTACAGATTCACTTTTGCTAGCAAATCATATTTTAAGACTGACAAAGTACTCACTTTCTCTTCATAGATCTTGTGAATGCTTGGAGCCCATTCAGTGGGTCTTGTGCTTTTGGCTGGGTTTTTATCATTCTGATTTGGTTTCTTTAATTTTAACTACTGAAATAAGATTTAACTATGAATTATGTCCTGCTTTTCTCCTTCATCATCTCCTCTGAATTGATACAGGTTCCTAGAATAATTTGTATCTTGGATTTCACAAGCTTTCATAGGTCCCTTTTGTTATGTATACACATGGAGTATATGAATATATAGAGCATAAGACATATAGCATATGAAAAAGTACAGGTGAAATTAATGCTAAATATGTATTTCATTTTGAAACTGAGCCTAGGTAGTCTTAAAAGTATCTTTTGTAGGAACACAAGGTTACAGCCAGCGATGACTGAAGTCAGTAGAAAACACTGTCATTTAGGGACTAGTATTTTTTTCTACAATGTTTTAAAGGAAAAATTATTTTTTAAACCTTAAACTGCTTTTACCAAACTATAGTCTGAAAGACATATTGAAAATTAAATTTTGCTTTTCACAAGTGTACTTCTAAAAATTATAGGATCTACAAAGTATATAAAGTGCAGGAGGTTATTGACAACTAATCCGTTGTAATATTAATGAAAAACTGTGAGACTTAAATAGCAGAATACAAAATAAAAGTATTGAATGGGATTTAAATAATCAGCTGAACGAATCATGTGCCTTGGAAGAACATCCTTAAACTGTCAGTGAATCAGTTTACAAATGATGCCCACTAAAGTCACAATGAAAAGTCTTAACTTAAATAGGAGAGAAGATGTACAAATAGTGGATATAGAAATGAAATTGATGGCTTAGTTTCACTTGGTCAGTCAGTCTGTCCAGAAAGGGACATTGTGTTGCCCAATAACAGCTCCGGCCTGTGTAAAACTTCAAATAAAAGGAAAGACAAGGAAGTGGAAGACTGGGGTTCATTTGAAAATACGGTATTAAAGAAAAAAAAAATAGAACATTCTGCTAGAAATAGGAGCCTTGTACCAGGGTTAATACACATTTGGAGATTAACATAGTCTTCAGAAGTATTTTATAAGGGATTTTAAATTTTGAAATCTAGGTTCTAAAGAAACAAATAAAAGAGCACATAAAATACACTGTTCTGGTAGTTTCTGTATCGATTTTCCACCATTATGTCCACAAACTGGAGAAATATTTGATTGATTTTTCCAGTATTAAATAGTGTAGTCTTTTTAGAAGAAATAATCAGACTATTGCCATGAAAACCTCCTTTAGTAATAATTATCTTAGTCAGAAATTAGATAGCCTTAGTACTAGGACTTAGATTTAAATTACTTCTACTCTTGCCTACCAGTTGTCTTTCAAAATACCATTATATGTTCCACAGCACTTTAATATCACTTTACATTATAATAAAACAATACTTTATGCTTTCTACCTCCATCTTAATTACATGTACATGGAAAATCTTCAAAGAAACTTCCAGCAAAAATGTGGTTGTTACCACTGAGATGAACTCCAGTTTTCCAGTTGCTATTCTTCTAAAAGTAACTACTCACATAAACAACCCACTAGACATGGAACAACAAGAAAACCCCAAAGAATGTAACTGACCTAGCAGTGTATGTGAAGTCTTCTTTAGCATACAACAGGCTGGAGGAATGGCAAGACCATATAATTACACTTTCTGGCTGTTACCAGATGTTGTGTTTACCAAATTGTGACTAAGAAAACGTTTACATAGTTATAAATTATACTTCTTTTTTTAGTTCTATCTGATGTGATAAACTTCTCTGTGAAACAGATATGCAAATACTAAATTTAAAAATATTAAGAAGTGTTATGGTATTATGAAAAATAAGAGAAAGAATAATTTTTATATTGTGAGATCCCACTGATTTTATGCTGAAAATTATTGTATTTTTTTAAAGTCTATTTTAACAGGGAAAAGCATGCAGCGTGGATTTCAGTAATATTATCTGGAAAACCTGAGCATCTTTTCAATGATATGCATGTTTGGTATGTACATTATTGACTTCAGAGTGAGTTAAAAATTTGAAACATCTAAAACTGTTTGGGACTCTGACTATGGGGTAAGTTTATATTGTTAATATAGATGTTACAGTAAGTTTTGAAATATGAAACGCTGACATTGAAGGAGGAAATGTGTCTAAGTTAGGAAATAGATCTGGTTAACGATGTTTGTGCTAGGTTTAAGCCATTTCCAAATGGTGTAAGGAAAAATTGAACATTGTCATTAAATTAAAATTATAGTCATTGTGGAGTGTAATGCTGTTTAACTCTCTCTTACTGGCTAAGAGTTAATTTTTCCAATTACAGTAGATAAAAGAATCAATGTCTTATTTCCGCTGACAGCTTTCAGGCTTCCCCTCTTCCATCTCTGTCACACAGTCTCTTAAAGAAGAAGACTTGCAAAGACCTTGCCTTATAGATGATTTTGTTATCTCAAGCAATGATGTGCATGAGACTATCTGTGGAAGGAGAGACCACTCCTCTTTAATTGGATGGTGGAATTAGAACTCCTTCATCTTAAAATGAGAGTTTTTCAGAGAAAAGAAAAAGTCATCAAACCAGTGGAAAGGAAGACATAGAGAGAATGACAAGAGATGAAATTACAAGTAATCTTTAAAAATGAAACAGTGTAACTTCCTCTAAGATTGCAAGGTATCTTTTTTCTGTTTTTTAAAATCTTGATATGGCACATCACAGTTGACAGTCAAGAGCAAGAAACACCTGGAGGCCAAGTCTTTGGGTGCTGAAAATGACCTTACTGGGGAGCTAGTGGAAAGAAGGCTAAACAGTCCTGTGGTGGATGAGTACTTCTGGAGATTTACTGTTTTTCAGTTCTGTTAGGTCAGATTTGGAACCATCAGTTAAACCATAAGTCTTGATTAATGGAAAGTTTTGATGATCTTGTACCATGGCACAAATAAGGTTTAATATTTCTTCAAAAGTCTTTAATTCACTGACTTTACTTCAATGTAACTGTCTAAGAGAAGGTCTTATTGTTCACAAATGATAATGCCTTTCAGATTTTGTTAGTGTTCATTTGCAAGGCGTGTTCATAAAGCTCAATCAAGGAAGACTGCATTAGGTGAGACACTGAAGGGATTAGGGGAACAGAGGGAAGTATGTATAGCACAGCTTATCTGGGAGGCAAAAAGCAGCTTAGTAGTGCTGATGTACTTTTTCCACTCTCCAGAAGTTGTTTGAGACCAATAGCTGTGGACAGAAGTTCAACAAGAGGCCAACATTTTGCTGTACCTCAGTGGAAAAACCCAGGTCCACTCAACCTGATTGCATTACAAGTGGCTTTCTACAAGGTAAGCTGAGTCTGCTATGCACTGTTTCCTGTATTGTGTTCTGGGAGGATGGAGCTTGTTATTTAAGTGCTTAATACTGCATCCAGAATATGCAGAAGCTAAATTTAGCAATGCCAATTTGAACTCTTGCGTTTGGCTTGTTTGGTTTTTTTTTACTGGCCAGAAAGAAAAACATACAGGGGTAAAAATGTGTGCCTTAAAATAGTATTGCATTTGTAGAATCGGAGTCTCTTCTATAAACAATTTAATGGAATTTCTGAAAATGTTATATTCATCTCCAAAGACAAAATTTAGAATATTTTATGCAGCAAAAATAAATTGCACACTTGTAGTGTTTTGCATTTTGTGATTGCTTTGAAGGAACATCTGTTCTCTGAGGATTATTCAAACTCTTTAGATGTCCTATTAAAATCTTAGAGACTCTGAAGCATGCTATTCTTGAGCCAAAGAATGGAGTGAGGGAGGAAGGCACATTGCCTCTTTTGACACCATGTTAGTGTCCAATGGCACTTGGGAAAAGTGTGCCCTGATAATAAAGTCACTGAATCGTTGGAAGAGGTATGACTTTAATGTAAGGAAACTGATGGACAGGTAGATCCTTTCTGCCATTAAGATACACTTTCAAAAGTTGCATACTCTTCTGGCAGCCTGGAGGACAGACTAAAGTGCTAATACAAGGAGAAAGGAAAGAAAGTGCTTTCGACTGTCATTTTACATTTAAGCAAAATTTGTTATACTAGCTGCTTTTGTGATAGAAGTCCATAGTTTTTAAAAAAAACCCAAAAAAACATGTGTGCAGTACAAGAGAACATGGTACATATACACTTGCTATTATCTCTGTCAAAACCTATGCCCTTCAGCCAGGGAAAGACAAACAGGAATCTGGAAAGGTCCCCAAGGTTCTAAAAAGTCTCCTACAGTTATAGTCATACCTATACTGGGAAATTCTGCCAGTAAACAGGTAACAACAGCATGTGCTATCTAGATATTATATTTGATTTCTCTTCTAGTTAAATCTTTCCTCCTCAAGAGAAATTCTGTCAGCAGATTTCTGTGCTTCCCATACCTTCACTAGTTCACTGTCAGGTAGAAACACTTCACCTGAAGAATTCAAGGTGCTCTAATCCAAGGAGTCATAGTTCCTTTTCACGTTACAATCTTACGACATATCACCTAGGCCTTTCCTCCCATGGTCCCCTATGACTGCCCTTTCGCCTCACTCTTCTCTCAAAGGTAGATCCTGTGCAGCTCAAAGTGTTCTCATTTCCATTTCAGAAACAAGGTGCATGGTTTCTACAGCATTTCAGTTACTAAACCACTATGTATTAGCTTGGAAATGAGAAACTTGAAGTTGATGAAAGTATGCAACTGTTTCAGGTTATATCAGACACTTGACCCCTAGTTCTGCACCCTGTGAACTGGGGCTTCTAAATTTTTTAAAAACATCTTGGCAGTATTAGGAAGTAGTAATAATATATTTGTGTATGTGCAAACCTTTCAAGTATGGAGCTTGCCTCATGTGAGACTCTTAAGGATGGAAACACTAAAATAGCAGAGCTTTGAAGGGGAACAGGCACACTGATATGTGTCTGTGCCCAAGAGGTTTCAACATGGGTGGTAGTTGTGCAGATGGAGAGACTGAGTCCTACAGAAAGGTGTTTCTAAACTGCAGAAAACAAGAGCTAGCACATCCCAAGATACCAGAACTGTGTTGATGGATGCATTCAACCTGTCAACCCCTGATGCTGTTCGTGTGTATAAAGTATTTTTGTGAGTACAAGAGAATCACTGGGAGATCTGGCTGATAGTAATACTGTTTTTATGGACCTTATCTGCTAATCCACAAATGTGGAATATGACATTGTTATAAAGAAAAAAGATTAAAATGTTAAGTGGAAAGAATAAATATAAAGCTGAAAGCAAGCTGCAATAGCTAGACAGATGTTACACAAGCCTTTCATTTAGTGTGCCTGCCTCAGGGTGACTTTAAAGAATGCCTTAGAGTGACAGGCATCCATCATATATTGTGGTTCAGCTCTAGCAGAGTCAAAAATGGGTAATCATTCTAATTGTTTGCTGTACTTGGCTCAAGCACACATAGTAAATGATTTGCAAAAGCCCATTTTAAATTTGTGTTCTGATGTAGTGTATCATTAGACACAAGCAACAACACACTAACAATACCCAGAGACATTAACAATAACAGTCAAAGCTTATGAAATGTAGACTTAAATGTCATATTTTAAAATTTTGACTGTGAGCTTTTTGCTCAACCTTATATCATATTTGAACTCAGCACTGTTTTCTAAGTGGCAGAGATAGTGATCTGACTGTTGTCTCACTTTGGGTGGATGGTGTGGCTGCTTTGAAATATATTTCCTAGGCACCTCAAGCGTAAACATTTCCACAGATGTGGAGGTTTTGTGGGTGTCTTTGCAGAATTTGTCTTTGCTGCCTGAAAGTGACAAACTATCCTGTTGCACTTCTCATTACATCTCTGGGCTGGGCTTCTTTCTCCAGGAAGCATTTCTTTTGATCTTGCCTCCTTTGCTATGTCAGAATTATGACCTGTACATAAATTTTCCTTTTGTATTCCTGAAAGTGGATTTATTATTAACAATGAATTTGCTTTTCTTAAATCTTTATCATAAAATATTATCCGTAGGAAAGAGTAATAAAAATTTTTCAGTCATTTCCTATGAAATTGCCAACAATATTAATATAGCATTTGATTATGTGACCCACATATTTTCCTCATAAACAAGAGGCAGCCTTCCTCTTGCTATATAATCTGGTTTACTACACACACGTACATAGATCTATTAATTTGTGACAGGCTTACACTTTGAAAAAATGTTATATTTTCTTGGTATCCATGGAACAATTGCAGATGCTTTTCAAGCACCTTAAGAAGATAAGGTGTTGTCACAGTGGTTTAATTCCAGCTTCTATTGTCTTCTAGGGCAGATTTGCAGGGAAGACTTTGGGACTTGGGTCTGGCATTGTGTTACTGCAGGGGGATAGCACTACTTGCCTGCTTGCTGCAGTGCTGTCGCAGGAAAATGACATACTGAGAGGAAACACAACTGATTCTAAAGACAGATCTACACAACAGGCTTCTACGCACATTAAAATGCTGGTCACTACAAGAATCTTCCTCATGGCTCTTACAGATACTCTTGCATTAGCTTTTCAAAGAACAGCAGTCCTGAAACACGCCTGCAATCACACTGGGTTGCCAGAATACCTTAGGATAATTGTAAAGGCACGAGTTCTAGTACCTGCAAGCAAGGCTTCCGGGATCAAGAATTTTTGTAGGTATAACTAGCAACAGTGTAAGGGACAAACAGAAACACATCCAGAAACACAAATAATATCCAGTTTCTCTAAATAAATAATTAGGAAGAAAATGAAATAGTACTGTTTTTAAAACGAGGAATGGAAAGATTGCTAGGACGGCGAGCAAGTAGCAGGATCGTAATTACTCAGCTTTCATTCCCACCTGGACCCGGGTGCAACGGAACCGCTGCGGTTCCCCGCCGCCACCGGGGGGCGCTCCTCTCCCAGGTACTTCGGGAAAAGGCGCCAACTGCGCTTCCCGGAGCTGTCCTGGTGAGATGTCGGCATGAGCGCGGCTCTGCTCAAAGAGGTCTCTAGAAGTAACTTCTGAAAGGTACGAATATTTTGGTAGCTAACTTTGAGCCACATTCCTTGAATTCTTGAATATTTGACTATTTTAAATTCAATTTAAAAATTAATTTAGAAATGACTGTGTCTTAAGGAACTGGAATGTTTAATGTATTCTCCTTGATTTCAGTTAATGAAGATTATTATTAAATATCTTATTCCTGCTTAGAGCTCACAGATACTCTCACAAGACCGTTATGTTCTTAATCTTCATTGTCAGTTTGTAACCATTAACCTAACATTAGTTAATACTTCCCTATTTATTATCCATATACTTTTGAAGAAATTTATAATTTAATACGCTTTGACTTAAAGGAAAAAAAGACAAAAGCTTTCCAAATGTCCAGAGTATATACATTGTTAACCACTACTGTTCTTCAGAGCTTTAACCCAAACGTGTTTCATTCCCTGCGAGTGCATTGTATAAAGGACAAAACAACCTCATTTCCAGCTGCATAAAGCAGTTGGCTAGTGAGTATATCCAAATAGGATCAAAGAAATGGAGAAATGAAAAAAAAAAGGGAAATACCTGCTATTCAAAAAGTAAAAGAATAAAAATATAAATAAATATAAATAAAAATATAAATATATAAATATAAATAAAAAGTAAATTAAAAGGGAGTAGTGTCACCATAAAACATGAATCTGTTATAAATCAAAACCCCAAAGATTTCACCATTTACCTGTCAATTTTGTTTACTGTAACCTCTTAAAAACCTCACTCCAAAAATCTGATAAGGGATTAGAACAATGGGAATTTTAATCAATATGTACACACACTTTTTCAGATTGGCAAAAACACTTTGAATGAGTTATGGAAAGGAAAATTATATTTTAAATACCAAGTTTATTATTAAGAGAAAAGCATTCATTGCTTGCTTTATAACTCTCTGTCTTTATATTATCTGTGTACATGGCCTAGGATCAGGAATAATCAGATTCAAATACAACTTCAAGTCTTTAGTGATTAGTACAGACTTCTGGCATTCATAATGTGATTTTGTATATATTGATCAATGCAGCCTATTCATTTAATGTGAAAGATATAATTTGCTTCTGTTGTTCTAATTCTATGCCCCATTTTCAGAACAATCTCTGAGAGGAGGTATCAAGATCATTTCCTTGTACAAGTTTTATGACACTGTCTAAAAATGTCTGTACCATATCTCAAAATATTACCCATCACATAGCTTCTGTTTTGGTCTGAGAATTATGGTCTATCTTGGAGCTAATTTTCATACTACCAAGATAATTACAGGTACATGTCAAAAATCAGAAAGCTCTATGTCATTCACTCATTGCTGGTTTTTAAACTTCTCTTGGTGCATGATTCTCTCCCTTTTCCAGCAAAAATGTAATTGTTTATTGTGAATCTCTCTCAAAAACAAAGGTCTGAGTAACCCTGGTATTATGACTCTGATATGTGGTCACCAACACAAAAAGTTACAGAGTGATGAAGAGTGTCATTCCTCCACATTGATTAAAAGAAAGTCTTCTATCATGTGGCTAAAACTGTTCCTGTTCTGTAACTCTGAATCTGAGAGACCCTGTTATTAGAAGTAGGTTATTCTTTGATTGAGATGAAAAGTCAGTGTCCTAAAACTATTTGTAGAATCCTAACTTTAAAAAGTTTTTTTGTTTTTTTTTTTTTAATTTCAGTGTTTTAATTGCCTTGAATTGAAACATTAATTTTAATTGAATGTCAAATTGCACGTACTGGTATCTCTAAATTACTTCTTTATTGTCTGAACACTTAACGTTCCTACTCTCTCCTATGGGCTGCCTAAGAAGCCAGATGGTTCGAAATTTCCAGGTCTTTGACCAGGCTCTCTGACAAAACTACATTGTCTACAACTCATTATGGCGTGCTTTGGGGTTTAGACATATCTGGCCTACACAGCCTAGGACTCTGAGGAACTTAGTCTTTGAAATACAGAAACTACCAATTGCAGCCAATTAATTATGATGGAAACTACTTTTTAATAGGTCAGCTGAATTTTGACAAAATGAAATCTTTCCATTTGGTTGGATAAACTGGTAAATTTTGCTATGTGAAAATGCCTACTGTATAAGCAGAGTTAGCATCCTACAGGAAGAAATTATTTTGCAGTAACACATTTTAACTGTTTAGCTGGATTATTTGCTAATTGGAGTGCCTTTCCAGTGTTCCTTGGGTTATTTCCTGGTGGCTTGGAGTTTGTTTGGTTGTGGGGTTTTTATTTTTTGTTTTAGAACTTTTTTCCCCTGATTTTTAATGTATTAAAGATGATGAAAAAATCAAAATAATTACAAGAATGATCATATGGAAAAATACTTAGTTCCTAGATGTCCTGATTAAGACAAACTGCCAATTCTGAAACACTGCTGCCAATTCAAAATGTCCAGTTCAATATAGAGAGATTAGGCTGGAAACCGCAATAATCTATAAATCAGTACCAATCTACTCCCAACAGCTTCATCAGTTCTGGTAATCTGGAGGGCCAACTCTACAGCAGTGTTGTTGTTGTTCCACATCAATTTTCCATTTCTGGAATAGACCATATATGTGATTATTAAGATAAAATACAGCCAAAGCAGTTAACTGAAGAAAGTGAGAGAAGAAGAGAGAGATGAAAAAAGATGAAAAGGAATAGGTAGAAGGAAACTACGTATTTGTATTCTGAAAACCACAGAAAAGGAAATGAACTGGAAAGAAGTGATTTTGAAAGACAGGAAGTGACAGAAAGATGAGAAAGGTGTTGGTGGTTTTAATAAATGAAATTTCTGTGAAGAAATGTGTAATTGAAAGGTTTTTTTCCTGCAATAAATTTGATATTTTCATATTTAAAAATTGGGTAGGAATGTGCAGAGGGTCTTCTGAGTTATATCCTAAAACTCCTATCTTATTTTTTTGCAAGATTTATGATCAATTTAACTTACTTTTAAATTATACAGAAAGTTTAATGATTACAGCACATTCATAAGAAAAAAAGAAATGTCATTTCAGAGACCTAGACTTTATATGCAGGTTATTTGTAAAGAAATTGTACTTAATTGCATAGCCTCCTCTCACTTCTGAATGAATTGGTAACAAGGTAAGACATACAGCATGTGTAATAGTGCCTACAGGCCCAAAACAAATTAACGTAATGGGCACAAATGTGTACTCCTGTCAAATTATGTATTTGATTAGGAATGGACTTGGCTTCTACTGTAAATGTGGTTTTGCAGAAGAAAAATAAGCCAGTTAACCCATGAAATTCTAAGACATTTTACACAGGTCTAGAAACGGAGCCAAAGAATAGATAGGGTTTGTGATTGAACTGTAAAACTGACTAAGGGTCCTCTTCTGTTGTAATACAGATTCCTTTAATGCTTACACTTTGCTCCAAAATCTAACCTGTTAACTAAGCAAAGCTTGACTTTTGTCGCAACATTCTTTTGAATATGTGCAGTCCTCCAGGTTAACATCAAGTTGAGTGGGAGTTGATCTGCTGGAGGGTTGCAAGGCTCTACAGAGGGATCTGGACAGGCTAGAGCAATGACCTGAGGCCAGTTGTCTGAGGCTCAACAAGGCCAAGTACTGGGTTCTGCACCTCAGCCACAACCCCGTGCAGCACTGCAGGCTTGGGGAAGAGCAGCTGGAAAGATGCCTGTTGGAAAAAGACTGGGGGTGCTGGTCAACCAGCAGTGTGTCCCAGGTGGCCAAGAAGGCCAGTGGCATCCTGGCTGGCATCAGAAAAAATGGCAACAGATTGTATCAGCAGGACCACAGCAGTGATTATGCCCCTGTACTCGGTGATGCCACACCTCAAATCCTCTGTTCAGTTCTGGGCCACTCACACAGGAAGGACATTGAGGTGCTGGAGCAGGTCCAGAGAAGGGCAATGGAGCTGGTGAAGGGTCGGGAGCACAAATCTTATGAGGAGCAGCTGAGGGAGCTGGGGTTGTTCAGTCTGGAGAAGAGGAGGCTCAGGGGAGACTTTATTGCTCTCTACAGCTGCCTGAAAGGAAGCTTAGCCAGGTGGGAGTTGCTTGCTTCTGCCAGGTGACAAGAAGAAACAGCTTCAAGCTGCACCAGAGGAGGTTTAGACTGAATATTAGGAAAAATTTCTTGATGGAAATGGTTTTCAAGCACTGGGACAGGCTGCCCAGGGAAGTGGTTGAGTCACCATCCCTGGAGGTATTTAAAATACCTGTAGATGTGGCACTTACGGCCATGGTTTGGGATAGGCTTGGCAGTGCTGGGTTAATGGTTGGACTTGATGATCTTAAGTGTCTTTTCTATCCTAAATGATTCTATGATTCTATAGTAAAGAGGTGTTTTAGGTGAAGGAGGCATGGTGGGTTCAACTAAACTCTAAATTATATGACAGTCTCTAGCTAGTTCCATAGGTTAATTTATCAGCCTACAGTTAGTCAATAAAGTACTGCTTGTAAACCTGTCTTCACTATAAAATACAGAACACTTGTAGGGGAAGGCCTTTGCTCAGTTACTGACAGAAGAAAGGGGCAAGATGGTTCTGTTTTGATCAGTTTAACTTTTGCTTTTGTGCTTCCCTTTTAAGTTGTAAAGACTTACATCTTTCAGAGGTGTGACATTAGGCTGAATTTGTAGCTACCCATCTTTGGTGTCTAAAAACATGAGCCTTGTTTCTTTTACTTCTCATGTAAAACATTTTGATAAAGGATAGCTTTCTTCATAAATGACACCTTATTATGAACATTTTCAGACATTATTAGAATTATTTAGATTTTATTAAAATCCTCTGTAACAGTCTAAATGTCAATGAATATATTAGAAGTGTTTAATAATACGTGCTCTATTAAGAAGATAAAGCTTGATGGGATGTTTGATATGTAATAACCAATACATATCCAATATATGTCCAGTATATAATAACAAGGTATGTTCTATCGTATCTAATGCTTTGGATATCATGCATAAAACATTTTACAGGAAAACATTTGTTTTTCAGTAAATAAGATTCAAAAAAGCCTGAAATAAGAACTAATATAAAGCAGAACATTTCTATATTGGATAAATTGGATTAAAAATTGGTTTAAGTATTTGAGTAAACCTTGCCATTTGGATTAGTGTTTTGGCAAAACAGAAAAAAAATAACCCCAGTTTTGCACAAAAAACCTCAAAGAAAAGCAAGGTCATGTATAATGTTAAAAAAACCCCATGAAAAAAAAGTCTCAAGGTTAGAAATTTTTCATTAAATAATTTTCTTGCTTGCTACATTATGTATAGGGTAGAGCTATTGTTAAGAGAGACATTCAAGAATTTCAAGAACTCTGTCACTTCAAAATAAGATGTAAAAGCAGACAATGGCTTGTGGTCGGGGAAAATAAATATTAGGAAGGAGATTAATTAGCATGCCAAAAGAACTTTACTAAGATGAGGAGGCTACAATGGGGCTGAAAATCTCCAGCTGTGCAGAACTCTCAGGAAGGAGGAAAAGTGGTAAATGAAGAATCAAAAAGGGTCCTCTACCTGTTTAATCAACCGCAATGATTAGAATAATTAATGTTTTTTCAAACTGTGTTACAGAGACATTTCTTAAAAGATGCTGGTGATCTACATAGTAAAGAAAAACAGGAGAGTGTGTTTCAGAGAGAAAATTAAAAAACCCCAAACTCTTCTGCTATATAATACGCATTTTTTCATGTTATTTTCATTCTTATATAAAAGAATGAAGAGCTAAAAGTTTCATTATATACTTCATCTTCTAGTTTTGTCTGCACTAGAATTACTTGCCCAGGTAAGTTATACAAGTGAATTTGCAAAATTTTTCTTATAACTTACTTCAGGCATGAAAATCCATAGTGAAATAAGGTCACCCAAACCAAATATACCTTTGACATCATACTATCACCCACAGTACCTTTTGTTGAGCATAACTCAAATTGTACATCTGTGTTTCTGGACAACATATTTGAGCAAACAGGAAAATTTCAGTGGGTAAAAATAGGAGAAGTAACACACCCTCTTTGCCTATCCTTATTTCTCATTTTTGCCTGAGAACAAAAAACATGTGGAAGACCTTCTTCAGTCACATACTTTGGAAAACATATAAACTACAGCAGGTATGGATTAGAAAACTGCTGACCTACTCCTTAAACTTCTAGGATACTTAAACACACAAAATGGCAAGAAAGGCGAGAAAGAAATTTAGAGAAGTCAAAGCTGACAAAGGGTACCTATATCCTACCCAACTTCTGAATTACTTCTATTGAGATTTTATGCTGTGAAATGGTTAAAACACGTCACCATCCAACACACAAACTTCAGCTAGATGCCCAACATTTTTTGGTGCTTAAATGAAGCCAAATCTGAAAATTTAGCCACAGCTCTTGACTCTGAGTACTTCTGTATAAGGAACATATAAAATAGCTAGAGATGCTTAAACTAGGAAAACATTTTCTCAAGGAGATCGTCAATAACACAGGAAGGTCTTAATAGGCATTGGTTTAAAAGCTCCATCAATCTTATGATGTTATGACTGTTTTGCTCACAGAAAATCTACTGCATACAGTGTTTGCTTTGAAAGGGTGTGTCTGGGACTAGGACACAGGGAGACATTTGCCTTTTTCTGGAAGCTGTGATGTGTGCCAGATAAAACTCCAGGACAGGAAAAGCTTCAGATTTTTCATGGATCTACTGAGGACAGTCAGATGAGAAGAGTTCCCAATTTATAATGAATAAACTGCATCTAAAAGAATTGATATGTAAAGATAGAAGATTGTCCTTAGCCTCAAGACGCTGCTTATTATTGTGTTGTAA